>NC_068403.1:26177315-26537315 GCF_023724105.1 Carassius gibelio | reverse complement strand
TTTTTGTATTATAAAATTATTTTTATGACACCAGCATATTTTCTCCATTTTTTAAATTATTTTTATCATTCTCATTCTCATTTTCATCGCAGCATTTTTGTTTTGCTTATTATTGAAACCATTTAATCTAATTAAAACTAAATAAAAATTATTAAACCAATAGCAATTCAATTAAAGGCAGTACAGCAAATATTACTATTAAACATCACAACTATCTGTGAAATGAGTCGGGCATGTTCTTGACATATTTTGACAAACTTCAAACTTCTCAAAATTATTATTATTATTATTATTATTATTATTATTATTATTATTTTCATTTACTTATTTATTATACAATAAATAAACTAAAAAGGATTAACAACATATGATTAAAATAATAGTCTCATATATTTTCAGAAGATAACTGAAGATATTATCAGAAGATAAACGTTAACTGAAATAATAAAAATAAGAATTAATGTAAGCTAGTTTTCAAGACAACTTTTTTGTAGTTTAAAACTAATAAACACAAATTTATAAATAATACTTTTTAAATGTATGTTAATGTAAACAACATAACAAATACACAATAAATTGCTCATATTCAAATTTTCAAGTGAAAACTGAAAATCAAAAAATTTAATTCAAACTATTAACAAAAACCTTAAACATCCATGTAACCTTTCAAATGCTGAAAAGTTCCTTCAGAGTGGTTATTTTAGGAACGGTTCACTGAAAGATTCTCTGAAAAAAATAAAAGGTTATTCTGTGGCATCACTGCAAACACACCCATTTAAACCTTTATTTTAAGAGTGTATGAGTTATAATAAAAACAGCAAGTCATGATTTGTAAACCTAACTTGCCTCTGGCTATTGGGCTGAGGTACGCCTGTGCTCTAGCACACATCTGCTGAAGAGTGACCCGTCCCGTCCGGCCCCCCTCACACACACCCTGCCAGTGTTTCATTAAAGGATGGGTGTAGAGATGGTTCTGCTCTTTAATGAGCACTACAGGATTGGATCCAGACCCGCCAAGCTGCCAGAAACAGGATGGGTGTCAGCCGCCTTCTACTGTTCATAAAACAAGGGGCGCGCAGACGCACACGCTCAACCGCACACATGTGGGACTCGATTTCCTTTGGCGAGGTAATGGGCGACCCATCTCCTCAATGAAGATATATCCTTCATCAGAATGATGCTGGACCTTTAAGACACGGGCCGCTATACGAGCCCACTGGCTCTCACATCTGGCTCTCATCAGTGGCAGACATCAGTTTTTTTGAGTGAGGGGATTTGGGAGGGGAAGTTGGGATGGAGGGGGGTGCATCGGCATTGACTTGATTCAATTACTCGCACCACTGTGAGGTAACGGCACCTCAAGGGAAGAGAGAAAAGGAAACGCATCACTGCCCTTACACTGCACTACCAGGAAGCCAGATTATTAGCATAAAGTCTGCTGACTTTATCACTTTGGCCAAAAAGAAAAAAAAAAAATCCAATAATTGGCTCCCACATTTCACACCTCCACCAAAAAGATGACATTTACATTTTAATAGCGTTGGACTGATGAAGGTAAAGGGTCAAACAAATATGTGTGGAGATCGGATTTCATTTCTTATGTCCCAGCCCGAGGTAAACTCACCTTTAACGGCTTGATGACTTCTTTCTGTTCTTTTGTTGGAAAGAGTTGTGAATTGTTTGGCAGATGTTCATAATCATTTTCTAAACTAACAACACTTTCATGCACACTTAAACGCCTAATGCATACAAAAAAAGCTGTACGAAAGGTTCATAACAGAAAAAAGGCACTTCCCTTTCAGGGATGGGTGTAATATAGGGTGACATTTATCATCTTTAGGAAATATCCAGGTAGATGTGTGCGTTTCAGAAACATTAAAAACAAATAGTAATATATAAAAGCCACACAATGCCAAACACATAGACACCAAGTTTCCCAGTACATAATAATAATAATTTAAAAAAAAAACTTTTCTAAGTTTTCTAAATTACAGATTTGAGATCAACTTCAGATCCGGGTCATGGCACCAGATTTATATATGTGAAATTATGAGAATGTGACGGTTCTGTCAGTGGGCTTACAGCTTACTTACCTGTGTCTGATTTCCGTATATCACTCTATCAGTGTCCCTGCAGCTGCAGGGGCTGCTGGGATACGCAGATACATATCTAACACATATGTATCAGTTCATTTAACACTGCCGTCTGCTACCGTTCCCTCAGAAAGCACATGTACTGTAAATCTCAGTAATATCTGTCAGGCTCATCGCAACATTCTCACATATCTAATTTTACTGGTGTCTGAATGAGTTACACGTGTTGGAGTGGCTGCACCAACATCGTGCTAGTATAAATAATGCATTCCTGTGTCAGATGCAAACATGCAGCCCAATGCAACAATTCCCTAGTCACTGACTCCATGTGTGTGTGCATGTGTGTGTGTGTGTGTGTGTGTTCTCTCCTTCCAGACCACAAACCAAATGACTCTGCCAGCAGTTTGAATTGGAATCAATTCACTAGTTTGCAGACAAACGTTATTGTGGTTAAGGGGTTAACAAAACCTTCAATGACCCCCTGCTCAAAACTGCCTCCCTCTCCCTGCCTCGTACTCTTCCTCCTTCCCCAAACTAAAAAGAACCATCTTGAGTTAACCACAAATTTGGACTGCAGCACACAGAGCTTCGACATCACAACGATGTTGTGAACAAGTGTCCCTGTTTCGAGATATTAGGTACAACAAACACAGGTAAAGTATGTGGAGAACGCAGGGAGTCCGAAGCAACTTTTGTAGATGTGCGGTCGAGGAAAGAGATGGCTAAATAAAGCGGATTTGGCAGGGACAATGTGTGCCGCAGAGAAACAGTGAAATATCAACGGTATGTTGTCGAAGCGAGAGCTGATAAAAGAGAGGTTCTTTTAGGCGAGGGGGAAGAAATTCACATGGCTTTCTCACGCCTCTCAATCTCCCTCATGCTGAAACAGACCTGCATCTCGCAATATAATACTACTCGTGCACAGACAGAGACAGAGAAAAAAAATCCAGCAACGATTTAAACTCTCAATTTCCTCTTTCGTTTGAGAGCATTTGTAACCTTCACTTATAGAGGCTGAGCATGAAGGTATCAGTGCAACCAGTCATTCCTCCACAGCGTTTTAGACATAAATCTCTGCTTCGACTGTCACAAGGAATTAAATACCAAAAAAAAAAAAACACACCTATAAAAAAAATACTTTAATAATAATAAAATAAAAAAATATGAGACTAAATGTTGTAAATGTATAATAATAATGTAAAATAATTAAATGAATATGAGTGATAATATTCATGAAATTAGTCCTTGGATTTTACAGATTAGTATTTCATAAAAAAAAAAAAAAAAGAAAGAAAATTGTCAAACATTTATTTATTTATTTATTTATTTATTTATTTATTTATTTTTTAATTGTTGAATTTAGGTAAAATAATGAAAATTAAATCAATACAAATTATGTTAATTATTTAGAGTGATAATATATATATATATATTTGTAATAGAATGTACACAAAGTATTACATACATTTTCTGAATATGATTTCATTTTATTAAAATAATAAATATTAAACCAACAAAAAGAAGGACCATATGGGAGATAAGTTGTCCTTGCATTGTTTATAGTGTAATATAATTTTGTGGAGAAAGTAAGCATTCCTACTTCTGCCAATAATGCTCTACTGCTCTTATTTGTAGAATACTAGCATAACATGATGAGAAGAAGAGCATGTGTTGAAGTGAGCGCAGGCTGTGAGGCAGCTTCACTGAGATCAGAAAGTGTTGAATGGGAGCTAAGGGGGGCTAATTTGTAAGAGCCACATTCACTGTATCGTTTTCAGGGCGCAGCGGGGGAAAGCCAAACATTCAGCAGTTGTCTAAACAGATTTTGAGCGTAACACTGCTCAGACATGCAAGTTTTATCCAAAACATCCTCTGTTACTTCTCTGTCATTGTTCTAGAGAGCGTTCGCTGGCCTGTTGTAGCTGTTTGTTTTGGTATCAGAATTTGTTGGGATACTGTAAGTCCATTACAGACGTTCAGCAGGAAAATATGATACATGGCATCAGTACACAGTCCATACAACACAGCAGAACAACCGAGGGGAATGGAGAAGTGCTTTGTTTACTTGCACTGCAGAACTGCGTATCTGGTTTTATGGCACATTGCTTTAGTATAGTGCTGGTTTTATTCTGTATAAGGCGTAGTGGTTCAGTCCCCGTGACCAGTACAGCACACACACTGGGCTTTGGCAACAGAGGGCGCCTGTGCACAGCAGGATTTCCTGCAGAAGAGCTGCTGCCTTTCACAACACACACACACAATTTTAGAATCACAAAATTCTAAACATTGAGTCCCCAAACTCAATGAAATTCACAAATAAACCCAACTGAACATTCGAGTGTAAGGACCTTCAGTCAGAGCGCCATACCTGTGTTCAGTCGAGCCGTGAGACACGAGTATCATGTTTGAAAGTGATGTAATAACAAGAATGCAAGTAAACAGAGTGAACGAGGAGTTAGGGTTTCCTCTGTGACGTTTGTTTATACTGTTGTTGCTGTCTAAGGCAAAGTAAACTGTTAAGGGGGGCTTGGGACGAGAACTTCGCCTTCCCCATCTTGCCTTGTCATGCCTTATCATAATACACAAACTAATTGTAGCCTCCTGCGATTGTTTGAAACACGGCCACTCCGCTTTCCTTTTTTCTCAGTGAGCGAGGAAGCCGTAAAAAAAAAAAAAAACAATATGCAGCTCTGGAGGAGAGTCGACAGGAGGGAGGTCCCAGTCCCTTTCAGCACGTCTCCGTAGCAACACAAACAGACCTTTCCTCCCGGTGAGACCACAGGAAGTGGAGAGAGAATGGCCCCGAGTGCTGGGAGCGCACCGATTCTTCAGCACATGTCGACCTGCTGGGTCCTGACCCCACACCCCACACCCCACAGATTCACTATATATCCCATGCCTTTTTAGAAACACTAGTGCTACAGTGTTGTTGAACACTGTTTAAGAAAAAGCTGGGAAAGACACATGTATTGTGTGTGTTTTTTTTTTTTTTTAATGAAATATTGCCAAATGTCAGAAAGTTATCAATATACTTTCCGAAATAGATCCACGACTGAATGTTGTTTCCCATTTTCTCCTCCAATCACGATTCAAATTAGATTAAAATTAAACCAGAATAGCAAGCTAGATAGCATGCATAATACTGCAAGACATGGGGGTTAAAATGTCCCATGCTCAATTGCACCTTATATTATTTAATGTTTTGCTAAAAACAAAACAAGCTAAAACTAAGCAAACAAAAAACAAATAAAACAAAACAAAAAGAATCAAAACAAAACAAAACAAAATAAAAATAATCAAAACAAAACAAAACAAAGGCATTCAAAACAAACAATATAAAAAAAAAACAAGAAGAAGAACAACAACAACAAAGCAAACAAAAACTAAATAAAACAAACCAAAGAGAATCAAAACCAAAACAAAACAAAACAAAACAAAACAAAGAAACAATGGCATTCATAACAAACCCCAAAACAAACAATATCACTGAAATGTGTTTCCCTGTTTCTCCTACCAGTTTAAATGATTTGTTCAGACTTGTTTGCTGAATATACATTTGTATGAAATACTGCAGATACAGATAAATTTTCCAAATTTAATTACCAAAATATATTTTTTAAGACACAATTTGTCATGCTAAAATTTCACGCTAGGTATTCTTTAAATGTAATTTTTATTTATTGATTGAAACAATGTTGTTTCCTGGTTTAAATAATTAGTGTAGACTAGCACACTGAATAGAGTTGGAGCAACATCTCTATGACTTCAAGCAATATTACGTAAGGCATTTTATGGCATGTTCTTCCCCTGACACCACTGTTGAGCTCTTCAGAGCGCTCATATGAGGAATGGGACTCAATAGGCAGGTCATCCAGGATAACCCCCATATCCTGATTGCTCATATAACATGCCCTCTGCTACTAAACAAGGAAACGGCAGCCGAGTCAGTGCTCAGAGTCTCCTGACTGGTAAACAGCCATTCATTTTCACACGGCTGCTTTTTAAAACATTTGGAAGTCCACTGGAATATCACTTTTAATTGTTCTTTTACAGTATATCGTAACTAGAAACGTACAGAGACTCTGACACTAAACAGCTGTTTATCTACAGTAGCTGCTGAGTACAGTACACCACCACTCAAAAGTTTGGGGTTGGCTTGATTTTGAAGTTCTTATGCTCACCAAGGATGTATTTATTGGATCAAAAATACACTGGAATTATAATAATATAAGATCTCATTAGTCTCCAGCTGAAGAGCAACGGCTCTGTTTGACTGGGTTTGCTGACCAGGTCAATGGAGGAACTTCTGCCTTGACTAAGTGTGCATGCCCTGGCAGATTCATGTGTTCCTGTGACGACAGTGTCTAAATAACCACAAAATGCCAAAGATCAAGCAGAAGAGAGGGAATAAGTCCATGAATATCTCTTTTGCCATCCCTACTGCACCATGTGCAATAAAACACAACCAATTAGGTGAGCATTGGCAGTCTTTAACTCTCAGGACACCCTCGGAAAAGCTCAGAAAACTGCTTTCTTCTCCAATATCTTCTTTCTGCACACACTTTCATGTCCCTCCCCTTCACATGGGCCATTGTCTACCAATGCTTTGAGAAGCCCTCTCTTCCCTGACTGCTGCCCTTCCCTACAGCTCTGTTTGGATTGAACATTGTGTCTTTGTGAGCGCGCGTGTGTGTGTGTGTAAGTAATAGACGTCTGATAAATGTTTTATTATCATGACCTCTCTGTGTGTGGATATCACATTAGAGCCATCATTCATCTTCTGTCCCATTCAGTCAATACTGCTTTAAGGGCTGAATCGTTTGCTGGAATGAGGCATGGAAGTATCACTGAAGGACTTCCTGCTGAAGAATAGCAGCACCTGCATTAGCATTTGAACACACAGTCAGACACATTTATGAAATAGTTCACCTCATGTCGTCCCAAACCTACTTTCCTAAAAGTACTGGTTTATTGGAATCTATGAATCAGATAATGTTTTTCCGGTGCACAAAAGGTGCATTAAATTGAAAAAAAAGAAGAAAATATTATATATGTTCTTCACACTATGGGAAAAAAAGTTAATGTGCGTTCTTCATGCTATAAGAAAAAATAAAATAAAATAAAATAAATAAAACTAAATAAAAAAAGTTTACTTTAAGGTACTCGGGGAAGCCTGAAATGGTTCTTCTTCCATGGTTCTTCTATTTTTTTTTTTTTTTTTTTATAAAATAAAATAATATATATATATATATATATATATATATATATATATATATATATATATATATATATATATATATATATATATATATATATATATATATATAATACAAAATAAAAAAATAAATAAAAATAAGATACAATAAAATAGAAAAATAAATAAAATAAAACAAAAATAAAATAAAATAAAATAAAATAATAAAAAAAAACTATTTATTCATTTGAGCCCATTTTGATGAATACTAAAAGGTACAATCAGATGTTTTTATGTTTTAAACAACATACATAATGATGTTAACAATGTTATTATGAGCAGAAAATTAAGTTAATAATTAATTTAAAAGTTTTAGTCATCTTTCTTTGCCATCTAAAAATATGCATGTATATATATATCATTAATATCATTACTATGTATATATATATATATATATATTTTTTTTTAACAGCATGGTTTACTATAAAATGCTTCTAACATGATGATTTATGGTGCTAAATGATACATGATAAAAAAAAAAAAAAGGTCTTGTCAGAAATCTGGTGTTTGTAGGAATTCAGATGTGTTTAATTTTGCTGTGGAACATTGTGTACATAATAACACCAAAAACCTGTAAGGACTTTTCTTGCTTCAGTGATACATTAAATGATTTTGCCCAAACGAACCCCGCTGTACGAGAGGTGAGTACACACTCATACGCTTCACCGCTGGCCCGCACAGTTTATGGGGTATGAGAGCGGGCCCCAGGGCAGATCTGATGTCCAAGTGTGGGACACTTTGATGAATAGCCAGTTTATTGTGCTGTCAAGCTCTGCGTGTCTGTTGGGAAATTGCGGCGGCCGGGACAACCCAGCTGATTGCCAAACCTGCGGCCTTGCTGATGATCAATCAACCTGATTGGCTATGGCAAATATGCTTACCAATAGAGAAGAGAAAAATAGATTACAGCACCGCACGGGGGTCTGGAGAGGGGGGTCGGGGTCAAACAAATGAAACATGAATGAATGAGAGAGGTCAGAGTATCCTGACAGAGGAAAGAATGGCTAATATCTCACTCCAGCACAAACACACAGACATATATACAGCAGGTTTGTGAGCAAGCAACAACAAATGTGCAAAACATCTGATCAGTGGGTTTGAGAACGGCCTGCCCTCTTTGGATGGAGTTAATATGTGTTTGGCAGTTGTTTTGATCAATGTGTTTGACACAGAGGTCGTCTTTAATACACTTTCATCTGGTGTCCAGCCGAGCGCATCTTGCTTTGGCACGGCCGACATGATGTGCACACTATCAAACTGGCCTTTAATAGCCATTCCCTCTTCATTTTCTCCAGCCGTGGGGGACAGGAAGGGAAGAATGGCTCATTTTTTATCACTAACTACATTGTCTGCGAAGACGCTTACGATGGTTTTCAAAAGATCGCCACGCATGCAAAAGGGGCAAGTTGTCACCCCATTTATTTCAGCGACTATTTCTCATGAAAAGTGTGTTTTTTTTTTTGGTATAGATTTTTGAAAGTTACGTTTTTAAACAGAAGCACACTTTGAGGTCTTTGCTACAAAACAAAACAAAAATATCGAAATGTAGTTAATTGTCAACATAAAGGTAAGCTATAAAAACACTGCTTTGAACAAAATGCATAAATATACATCATTTAAAGCATGTGAATATCCCCACAGTTATCAAAATTATATAGCAGTTGAAACTTTTAATTACAAAATTAGGATCAGTGGACTTTTTTATTTTATTTTTCCTCACTTATGCTCATCACAGCTGATCAAACATGCAATAAAATATTTTTAGCATTATTCCTCCAGTTTTCAGTGTCACATGATACCTCAGAACTGTATAAATCTATCAATAATATGTTTATATATATATATATATATATATATATATATATATATATATATATATATATATATATATTACAATATTATAAATATATTCACTGTCACTTTGATTTAATGCATCTATGCATCCTTGCAAAAAAATTAAAAAAATAAATAAATAAAAAGACAACAGTAACAATTTCTTTAAATTATGAAGTATTAATTTTTACTTGTAGATGAAATAGTAGGGGAAATTTATTCCTGTTATGCAAAGCTAAATTACTCCACTCTTCATTGGCATGAATATATATGACCAATAGTATAGGAGTATTAATTTCATATTAAGAAAAAAAAAAAAAATCCTTGTGAGAGGTAGTTTATCTTATATAGAAGATATTTTGATAATTTCATTATTCCAATTTAAGAGAGTTTGAAAAAAAAGGGAAAAAAAACCTAGAAAACATCAAATCACTTGTAACTGGACTTGGTTTGATGCATGCAAGCGTGACTGACCTTGAAATAAACCGAATAACGTTTCACAATGTTAAATACCTATCATAGGCAATGGGCTACAAATAAAGAGAAAATGATCATTAAACCAACTTCTGGAAGCGAGCCGTCCTTCCTCCAGCCCCCGCTCTCTCTCTCTCTCTCTCTCTCTCTCTCTCTCTCTCTCTCTGAAGTTGAGAGCAAAGATATATAATTTCTCCAAACACAAGAGATGGAATCAAAGTCCATTTCTCCATTCTCTCCCCCGTCTCTGCCGTCAATCAGCTCACAGTGAGCGACGCGTGGAAGTGGCGGGCCGAGGAAGCCATGCGGCGCATCCCTGGAGCTTTATATATTCCTGGAAAAGATGCAGGCGCCGCACGGCCCTCATTAACAACGATCCACCCCGACCTCTCAGGCAGGTGCTACTGTAATTAACTATTGTTTGACTATCAAAAAGTCGGCCGCTGATTAAATGCACTATAAATGCAGAGGAGCACTTTCTGGGCCGCCGTAATTTCAGAGGCAGCGTGCGCACGCTGGGACCCTTTCAGCTCGGCCCCTGCCTCCAGCGCGAGCTAAGAGCCTGTTGCCAGCGGTAATCAAAACTCACATGTACAGAAAAGCTTCCCGCGCTTCGGCTCAAGCAGCGCGCCTTCCATTACAAACGTGTTACTTTATGAAATCCGCCCAAAAAAGCGCCTTCTCCAGGCAATTGAATGGCATCTCTTTAGTGATTAGAGCTGCAGTAATGGGCACCCCTGCTATTAGGGCTCTAAGTCCATTTTATTGCTAATTCATTTATGTGCTGGTTCAGAAAATACTTGACGCAAATCACCTGCTAAGAAGTCATGTTTGTCAAGCCGCCGTGGCCATTATGGGCGAGATCTTAAATCAAATCCTGTGTAATGACAAAAGGGAACGGGTGGTAAAGCGCCTTATGAGGGTCTGATAACTCCGAGAAAGCATTATTGTGATCAAAGATGAAAATTTACCAACTAATCATCTTTTCTTGTAAATGAAGGCACTTTTACTGAGGTGTGGGTTTAGGCAGAAAATTGTGTGCTTTGAGAACCTGTGTCAAACACACTGGAAATGCACTGCAAAAATCATCTTATTCATATTTCTGTCATGTTTTCCAGGACAGATATCAAAACACTCTTAAATCAAGACACATTTCCTTCTGAAGCAAAACGACTTAAAGGGACAGCTCATCCAAACATGGAAATCCTGTCAATATTTGCAAATTGTTTTAAACCTGAACGAGTTTCGTTCATCGACTGAACACAGGAGAAGCTATTTTGAAGAATGTTGGGAACCAAACAGCCGCTGATCCTTGATGATGTTTATTTATTTCGTCTTTAATTTTTTATTAAATTAAATTAAATCAAATTAAATTAAATTAAATTTTATTTTATTTTATTTTATTTTATTTTATTTATAAGTCAGTGGGGACCAGCAACTATTTGCTTACCAGTGTTCTTCAGAATGTTTACTTTTGTGTTCACATCTTGAGTAAATGATGACAGAAATTATGATTTTGTGTGTGTGTTTGTGTGTGTGTGAACAATCCCTTTGAGATAATAAAAAGAAACAAACTGATATATATATATATATATATATATATATATATATATATATATATATATATATATATATATATATATATATATATATATATAATTTTTTTTTTTTTTTTTTTTTTTTTGCAATGTGCATTTACAGACACAGACAAAGAACAAACAAACAAAAAACACTGCACTTTACATTAATTTCTCTTTTGCTAAAAATGTGCAGGCACATGTAAAAGGTCTCCTTTACACACTCGCACACAGAAGGATAGAGCAGGAAGGCCTTACAGGTGGAATTGCTGGAGCGCTTCTATCAAAATAAATGGCGGTGCTTTGTCTGTATTGTGAATTATTGCACCGGGGTCTTTGTGATTTCCTGACTAATGTTCTGCATCGCATCATGTAATAGCACATTTTATATGATAATGCCTGCATTAAGGGAGAATTAGCATTTTTTCCATCTGCTTGTGTTCTGTGTCCGGTCTTTATAATCCGATTCATTTATTTGTTCTACAGACAGAGAGGAAATCAAATAATATTTGTTACTTCTATACTTATTGAGCAGAACATGATGCCAAGGACTTAAGCGAGTCTGAAAAGCCTTCATGCTCTTTATTCTCTTTAGATCATCGCGGTGTATAATGTGAAAGGGCTGTTTCACAGACTGAAGGGATTATTGGGGATGAAGTGAAAGGCAGGAGACGGGTGTATTGTCCCGAGCATCTCTCCCCCCACTGCCCCCTGCTTCGGCTAATCATTGTTTCTCAATCAGATAATTCCAGTGTAATTAACACGACACTCTCTCCCCTCCTCACTTTAATGGCTTAATTAGGGGTGACAGCCTAACAACCTTGTTTACTCAATTGCTTTTCCTCTTTAATTATCCTAATGACTGGCGGATATTCAGACCGTCCTGTTCCTCTGCGTGGCTTTATTTAATGAAGCCTGCTGTTTGTGACACTAGACGATCTGTGTTTGTGGTGATGAAGGCCTTTCGCACCCTGAGAGTCACGAGGTTATGTGTAACCCACGCTGATCATTATGTCCTATTTAACAAAAAGGCTGCAACTGTTCATTTGCATAAATGAATGTTTCCATCCTAGAGGAAAAACAAACTGGGCTTGATTTCTTTAAATAAAATGTTTTAGCTGGGTCATAACACAAAACGCAACTCACACAAGTGGCAAATTGTGTGCATGATTTACTATTTTGTTGCATTGATTTATAAAATGTGAGGAAACGAATTTGTAAATCGTGCGAATAATTTATTTATTTTTTCTTGCATGTCATGTGCAGGGCTCCATAATATATATATATATATATATATATATATATATATATATATATATATATATATATATATATATATATATATATATATATATATTAGCTCTGTCAAATCATTAATTGCGATCAATCACATCCCAAATAAAAGTTTTTGTTTACATTATATATGTGTACTGCATATAATTATTATTTTTATATAAATACAACCACATGCATGTATATATTTAAGGAAAATGTGTTATGATTATATATTAAATATATTTATATATATTATAAAATATAAGAATATTAATATATAAATATATAAACATAAATAGTGTCATAATATATATTGTATGTTTGTGTTTTATATATATATATATATATATATATATATATATATATATATATATATATATATATATATATATAATACATAATATAAACAGTAGACATACATACAAAATATAAACAAAAACCTTTCTTCCGGATGCAATTAATCATGATCGTAATTCATCTTTTATATTATATTATATTATATTATATTATATTATATTATATTATATTATATTATATTATATTATATTATATTATATTATATTATATATTTTCAATGTTTTCTATTATTTTTTTCTATCTCTGTTTTATTTTCTATTTCTAGTTCTATCTCACTAAATATACTTTTTTCCCCTTCTTTATTAGCAATTATATAAAAAAATAAAAATGCATTGTACAAAAACTGCTAAATATGGCTGACAATTTATCTCTCTATTCACTCTATTTACACTCTTAAAATAAAGCTTCTGTTTTTTATGCATTGATTTGTTTGTTTGTTGCAATTCCATAAAACACTTTTGCGTTCTCCAAATGACCTTTTAATGAACATTTCCTTTTCTGTTATCATTATTACTAATGTGAAGAACATTTGAATAATCTAAATAACCATTTTTAATTAGAAAGAAACTGTATTAAGAAGAAGAGAGAGGAAAAAAAAATATTAATATACTTAATTTGATTTATATACTGAGGCATTAATGTTTAATTGAAGCTAATGTTAATACTAACTGAAGTTAATGTCTCTTTTTTAATAACTTTACACAATGTTTTATTATGTTTTTCAACAATCTTTAAATTTCAATACGGCTGCATTCATTTTACATATATATATTGAATTTGATATTTGTTGAAATTTTTCTGCAAAACAATGTTCTAAGTTGCACATTAAAGATTAGATGGAGGCTTAATTATGTGCTAATATTTATAAAAAAATTACTATGATGTTAAAATGATGTTAATTTGAGAGGATGAAACAAGGAGCCAGTCAAAGACACAAAGGCTGATGTTGGATCAAATCAACAGCTCTCTTATGGAAACACACTGTTAGCATCAGCTCACACCCAGGCCTTCTCTGCAGGATTCTGGCGAGGTTGTCCCGGGACGCCCGACACTTTCTACATGTATAATTAATGATAAATCTCCAAAGCCTAAGCGCTTGATCGATGGATGGAAAATAGATGTCCCGCGCACCTATTGTTTCAGGGCTCAGGATTAGCTGGAGTTATTTAACAGTTCATTTGAGCGGCTCTGCGGTGCCAGGCGGGACCAGAGAGCTCGCGGTGGGGAAATGCGCCATAATAAAGATTAAACCCTCAAAGCCCAAATGCTGAGGAGGGGACTGAATCCCTGTTTTATTAACACATCTGAACTGCGAAAGCTTTAAACCTCCCCATGTTCTTACTGACTAATGCCATCCACAGCGCCTTTGTTTTTCTGCTGCTTTATTTCCTCGAACAAGGAGCGCTTTTGTTCCGTAACTGGATTTTTACAGATTTCTGGGAAAGCAGGAGCACAAAATGTGACAAGCTCCATGCCATGGAATCAAATTGTTCTACTGATGTGGTCAAATTCGTATGGTCAAGGTTATGAGAGAATGAATTTTAACAAAAAATTATTAACTAATGATCAACAGGATTTTAAGACCAGTTACTTCTTCTCTTCCAAAATATGTGCTTCTATAAAGTAGCACTTTTACAAAATGCTTCAGTTAATAATTTATTACCTTGTTTCCATCCAATTTAACCCATATATTATTTGTTTTGTTGATATTAATTAATGCATATCACTGTAAAACAAATAAATAAAATACAAGTAAAAAAAAACACCCACTTCAACCTTAAAACATAGGTTTAGTTGCTGCCTTAAAGAGTTGATTTGCAATAACATGTAAAAAAGAAAAAATAAAGAAAAAAAGAAAAAAGAAAACTGCTATTTTAATGCTAATTTGATGTGCTTAATCATTTATATTATTATTATAATTATTATTATCATTATTATCATTGTTGTTAAAATAGTAATTTGTGATTTATAATTTAACCCTGAATAACCATTTTTAAACAGTTAAGTGCCATTGTGGCTTTAATGGCTCTGTGTGTGTGTGTGTGTGTGTGTGTGAAGTCTGGCTCATTGATAACAGAGAACCTGTGAAGAATCAAGGGCTCGGGCTGCGAGTGACCCTGAATCGTTCCCACTACTACACGATCTCTCCCATGTGTGCCACAGATGGAGTCATGTTAACATCCACCCGCACATCCACACACATCTGGATCCCTCTAGATCAACACTCGGCTTCAAGAGGGGTTTATCTGCTCATGTGTGCGGTCCAACGAAACAGACACGTCGCACCGCTCGCCACACTAATGGAAAACACCACTAATACACACAGCTCCTCCTGACAACAATTACACATTTCTGTCAACAATCTCCCCGTCAACAACCATCTGAAGATGCAACATCAGATTTTAATAATATGTCATATTATAAGTAAAATGCAATTAATCGTTAATACAAATGTATAATTTTAGTTATGGATGCTAAGGATTAATAGAGAGTTCCATGATGTATTAACAATTCTGAAATCTATACAAAAAAAAAAAAAAACAACGATCTAAATAGCTCTGCACTAAAAAACTGCAGATCCAAATTACATTGCATTATTTTCCTTGAGGATCCATCGGGTGTGTAATCATTCTTCAGTTCTGTTTGCCATCATTTCAGAGTAAAGAGAAGATCAATAGCACCGTAACCCTCATTACCAAATATAAGTGACGTCCTCATAATTATTATTTATTTGCAAATATAACTACAGTAGAAAGCCTTGGCAGATTCTTCGGCAAACAAAAGGTTTGTGAGAGCGCGTGATCAGCGCTGGGGTCCGGCCTCCGCGGTGCACTCTCGGGTCAGCCGTCCCGAACGCTAGCGCCGTAGCATTTATCACATGATCTCCTAAACAAACCAGGGATTTGGGCTCTTTTCTGAGGTGACAGGCGCCACAAAAGGATGAGAAACGAGCTGTTTGTGAACTTCAGCTGGATCTGCTTTTGAAAGGGATTTTGCAAGACGGTGGAGTGGTGAGCATGCTAGCGACAACACAATTCACAGAGATAAGAGTGATTCAAAAACACCATTTATCAAGGAGTACTGACACGGCTAAGGAAAGAGGTCAGTTAAGCAGAATGACATCAGAAACCAGCTAAAGCTGGCCATGGGATTGCAGGTCTGAAACATTTCCAGCATGCCAAAATTAGATTCAGACAGCAGCTTTTATACAGTATATGCTATCAATACATTACATACTCAGACAGAAATACACTGGGATTCAAAAGCAGTGAGCCAAATCACACTGAAACTGCTCATGAATACAGCCTGCTAGCATGGAGGATTCAATCAATAAAGTGACATTTTAGGGAGGGAATGAGGGAGAAGCATGCATATTAGTAACATATTAGCTGTTTATTAGTACTTATAAACATCCCTAACCCTACCCAATACCTAAACTTAATAACTACCTTACTATTAATAAACAGCAAATTAGAAGTTTATTGAGGCACACGTTTGCTAATAGTGAGAATTGGACCTTAAAGTATAAAGTGTGAGCACTGTTGGTAACTTTACACATATGTCAACATATAACTAACCCTAACTCACTAATACGCCAATAAGAGTTAGTTGACATGTGGTTGCAAAGATACTGATAGTCAGAAGAATGTCTAAAGTGAAAACTGTGAAAAACAGTGAATAACCTGACGAGAAACTGAGCAATAACGTTTTCCTAGCAGGCCTAAAACCTTCCCCTGATCTCTGCTGTCTCTGGTAGACCCATTTCTTTTCGACTGGATGAAGTGATCCAGATTTGGTGATTTGGTGTGTCCAGGAACGAGGCGGTGTGCTTTCACATGACCTCCAGACGAGTGGCTCTCTCTGTGTCAGACTGGCAGAGTCTCTCTCCTGGGCATTCAGGCATTCCTCTGTTTATCATTCGCTCTCATTCGCTTTCTTCTCATTACATTACGAGAGTTAAATGTGCTGCAAAAGCCATTTTATGTAAAGAAAATAAGAGTGTTATGCATATACGTATGTCCATATATACGGCAATATTTGAAGCCTGTAAGATTTTAAAGCCTGTGAATTTTTTTATGGAAGTCTCTTATGCTCACCAAGGCTGCAATATTTCTTTCTTTCTTTCTTTCTTTCTTTCTTTCTTTCTTTCTTTCTTTCTTTCTTTCTTTCTTTCGATAGTATATTGATAGTGAAATGGTGATATTGTGTAATTATGTTACAAATTAAAATGAGCATTTTCTGTTTTAATATATGAAAAATTCCTGTGATTCATTGATCCAGTCTTCAGTGTCACACGATCATTCAGAAATCATTCTTATATACTGATTTGGAGCTTGAGAAATATTCCTTATTATCAGTGTGGAAATTTAGTTGTGGTGCTTAATATTTTTGCAAAAATAAATCTGGTCACACTTTATTTTAGGGTCCAATTCTCACTATTAACTAACCATTGTCTTTTGCCTCAATTAACCCCTTATTTGCTGCTTATTAATAGTTTATAAGGTAGTTGTTAAGTTTAGGGTATTGAGTAGGATTATGGATGTCATGCATTATATGAACTTTATAAGCACTAATAAACAGCCAATATCTAACCACGAGTTATAAGTGAGAATTGGACCCTATACTAAAGTGTTACCATAAATCTTGAATTATTTGATGACAGAAAGTCCAAAAGAAGAGTATTTATTTGAGAAAGGGTTTTATTTTATTTCATTTATTTATTTTTTCGTAACACTTTAGACTAGGGAACACATATTCACTATTAATGAAGAGTTTTCTCTCAATAAACACCTTATTTGCAGTTTATTGATAATAAGTAATGTAGTTGTTGTAGTAATTATGTTATGGTTTTAGGGTTAAGGAATCTGGACCCCATTGTCATGCATTAATATGTGATTTATAAACAGCCAATATGCCAGTAATGTGTATGCTAATAATCAACTACTTAAAAAGGTTAAAGTGTCTTTATTCATAACCTATACATTTATTTTATTAAGTTTGACAACCACAAAGAGTCACAATGATTTTCTAAACCAGTATCAATCGTTTGAACCAAACAAAATCCATTTTATTTTGCTTGCAAACTGTGCATTGTGCTATCTCTCTTTAAAATAAATGCCACTTGCTTTGCTATTTTGTGACATTTCAGGAGTTTAGTGTTCAAATAGTTTTGGGGCCACTGCGCACATAGCTGCGCTCCAGACATGGGCCTGGGGACACAGCTGTCCCCGCTCTGAGACAGCAAAAACAAATGCGTCCCTCGTACAGAAAGAGCACGAGAGGGTCCCAGACCACCATTACCGCGAGGGCACCCCAACCGTCCCAAACCTATAACGCCTTTAGAAAGGGTTTCCCAGCTCAGACTTCATTCACACAACTGAATTAATGAACACCCACTCCGAGAAATAGAAGAGGACTTTGAGTAAAGACAAAGCGAGCCACTTTATCCTGTCTTTGTTCGCAGACAGTCGAGGAAAGTTCCCTTCAGACATCATAGAGAGAAAACAGAGTGATGGTGTTTTAAATAGTTAATATACTGCTCATTCAGCAGTCCTCTATTTGCTCTGCGTCCCTCTTCACTCGCTCCCACTTGAATTCCAGCACAGCCGAGCGGAGCTGCGCCGTCACAGACCGGCTTCTGTCCACAATGGACCGTTCCGTCCTCAATCACTGATCTCGCTCTTTCACAATCTCTCTCTCTCTCACACACACACACATTTTACTTTTCACACTGTATCCGAGCGTCTAGTCCTGCGGACGTTGGGAAGATCAGGGATAATGACAGCATTCTGCTCTGGAAAGGACAGTTCCCACAGATGTGGTAGAAAGAGACATTTGTTTCTGTTCTTGTCAAAGTGGAGAGATACTATGACAGGAGAGGCCTTTGGGAATAAGAGGCCAGATAAAAAATGTCTCGTATCCGCCCTCACAAACAACCTTCACATATTTCGGGGGGGTTATGTACGTGTATCTATGCGTGTGTGCGCTCTGAGAAGACGAAGAGCCAGGCTAAAGACAATGTTTGTATCTTTTCATTCGTTTGACTCGTGACGCAGGAATAGGCCTTTTGATAGCATCCGTGTCATGCTGTCTGATAATTATTATTATAAAATCAATCCTACGATTAGAGAGAGAGAGAGAGAGAGAGAGAGAAGAGTGTAATGTACAGTAATGGTCTATTATTTGAAGTGTGGAAGATGACACCTCAAAATGTAAAAGGTTTAAGCACTTTATTACGTGTCAAAGGCTTAAATCAACTTACCATCTTGTTCCAAAAGTTATCTTTGAGGGACAAATGAAAATATTCTTAATTAGATCTGAGAGATTTCTGAGCTTTCGTTTAAATCAAAGTTTGACACTTCAGATTGTCCATAAAGACACTGTAAAAGAAATCCAAATTAATGGTTTAATCCAAGTCACTTTTTTGTTAATGAGAAACAAATTTAATATAGGCTTTAATTCACATATAAACACTGGTTAACACACATAGCCTACATACAGCACGTCAAAAATGATCAAAAGTCAAGTGTATTAGACACACGTGAACCAATTCGTTTGTTTGTACGCATCAAGCAAGACTTGAATTAAACCACTCAATTAATATGGATTAGCTTACGTTTATGATTTCTTCATGTTCTTTATGAAGCATCAACATTTTGGTGGACTGGACTGAAAAAAAAAAATCTCTCGGGTTTCATTAAAGTGCCCCTATTATGGATTTTTGAAAATGACCTTTCATGCAGTGTGTAACACAGCTCTAAGTGAATGAAAACAATCTCAAAAGGTTTGAAATCTGAAAGTGTATTAGGTTATTGTCTCTCAAAAGAAACAGTCGACTCTGAATAATTTTAACGAGTTGCTTTTAAAACGAATCCCAAGCATTTTATGTTGATGTCAACCTGAAACATTAGCATATTACCTGCCCACTTGTTGTTTTTTCATATTGGTCTAAATGCAAATGCAAATTCCTTCTTTGCCACTAGGAGCAGTAAAAACAGTGGAGGGGTTTGGAAAAAATTCACGTTGATCTAATCGTTTGTGAGTAGTTGAGCAAATAAGGTAAAAAATAAATGCATATTATAAGCACTGTTGGGAACGTTCCTTTAAAAAAGTAATTCGTTATAGTTACTCACTACTTGTTCCAAAAAGTAACTGAGTTAGTAACTGAATTACTCTATAATAAAAGTAACTTGTTACCTGGGAAAGTAACTATTTGCGTTACTGTAAAAAAAAAAAAAAGACGAAAAAAAAGACGAAAAAAATTGCTATACAGTATGTGAAAGATTTTTTTTTTTTTAAGCAGTTTTCACAAGTCATTTAGAATGAGTAGAACAGACAGGTGTTTGTACATAACGTTCAATATTTATTGCACGTCAACAGAAAGCAAGAGTTTTATCCTGCACCTCCAAGTATTATCTTTGTAAGAAAAGTGTTTTTGGCCACTAGCTTTGTAGATGCGGGTGCCATTGCCATATATTATCCCAAAACCTAAATATGAACCTTTCATAACCCATAATAGGGGCGCTCTAAAGATATCTTCATTTGTGTTTCAAAGATGAACTAAAGTCTAAAGCACTGCTTTCTTAAAACCTACAGTTTTTACGCATACGCAATGTTCGTGAACAAATATCGCAAATAGCGTAGAACAGCTATTTAAGTTCTGTAATTGTTTCGTGAAATGCTAATTCAGTTAGAAACAAATTGACTTGAATAACATATATTATTTGGGAATTGATTGGATTGGGAGTTGGCTGGAATGGAGAGGTTGAAAAAAAAAATTCATCGCTATTGCATTTCGACGATACTGAATTTTTGAGCTGAGCAGCTATCACACCTGAATAAGTATCTAAACAATCATACACGGCCAAATCGATCGTTCTCCTCAAATAAGAGAAAGTATCTTTCTAAACAACATGCCACTTCAACAAGCACCCACACAGAAAGAAAGATCGTCAGTCAGGGGCCATTAAAACGTAACCGAGCTAGGGGTCGAGAAGGGATATTATCATTAAGTCTTCTCATAGTCATGCTAAAAACCACAAATATTATTTCTACACAGCCCTCCTCCCCTTGTAGTGACAGAAAAGGCTAAACGTCTTCAATTTCGCCGTGTTTTTAGACCGTCTAGCGCTGGAGTGCATGAGAAAGCTTTCTGTTTTAATTGAACAGGCATGTTCCAGCGTGGAAATTGCTTTCCCTCGAAAGAGCTCCTGAAGTGACAGTTACAAAAGTGACGTTAAAAGCGTTCAGATGCAAAACTAGTTGTGTGCTCAAATCGCTTAGATTTGTGTTTGCGCTCGTAAAACATTTAACGTGCTTTGAAATCTGGTTATGAAGGGTAATTTTGCGATTGTCATCCAGATCAGGCTTGTAAAACGACGCGTGATTAGCTTGTCAAATTCTCTTAATGCTTTTTCATGAAAAAGCAAAAACTCTCCGTTACTTTCCCATCGGTCTCACCGTATATGTGTGTGTTTGTGTGTGTGTGTGAATGTATTGGGTGGTCAGGACCCCTCTGCATTCTTCAGAGCGATCTGCTGCCCTTGGGGCTGCCTGGCCTGGCGTATAATTGCCCTCCGCTACAGATAGTTACCAGCCTTCCCTGTCCCTCTCCTCTTCTCTTCTTCCCCCTGTTTATTCTCTCTGATTTCAGGCTCCTTTGGGTCATCATTCATCAATGGGGCCCCCCAACCCCTGAGGACTCAACCAGGAGGCCCCTGTTACTACGCCTCCATAACCAGAGGCCATTTCTGATGGAGGAGCATTATACGAGGGAACAAGAGAGCATGAAAATGCAACACGAGGCAGGGGGTGAATGGTGGTGATTATTATATCCAGATAATAATTTCAAACAAATTATCATGATAATCAATCAATCGTCACATTTGAGGCGACTCGCCTCAGGGCCGCGCGATGCCTCTCCTGACCTGTAATGTATTTGGGGGCATAATCAGATGCAATAAATTGTCAGGGTTGCTTGAGATTATAT
Source organism: Carassius gibelio (assembly GCF_023724105.1). Classification (NCBI taxonomy): domain Eukaryota; kingdom Metazoa; phylum Chordata; class Actinopteri; order Cypriniformes; family Cyprinidae; genus Carassius; species Carassius gibelio. The sequence continues at coordinate 26,515,463 of NC_068403.1, read as the reverse complement.
TTTTACACGAGCAGATTTGCCTGGTTCAGTTAAGATAACATTCATTTTCCCTGCGGACAGACCCCCTTTAACTGATGTTAACGGGTACAGCAACTCTCCTTTCACCTTTTCATGAAAAGAAGAAGAAGAAAAAAGTGGTGCAATGTGCCATATGGCATGGGTGAGAGCATTTTTCTTTAATCTACCTTAAAAAATATAACATACTTTTTTACTTTTCGTAAAAAAATAAACTAATTTAAGCATAATGATGATGATCATGATGATAATAATAATAATTATTATAATAATTATAAATAATTACATAGCTGAAAATGTGAAGAAAAAGATTGCATTTCAAAATATACATTTATTTATTTATTTATGTGCCAAGAAGAAGAAGCTAAACTTGAAAGATTTTTAATATTAATTAAATATTCTACAACTATATATTAAATTAATTAAAAAATTCATCAAATTAAATTCACAATCATACAAAAAACTTATTAAATACAAATAAAGAGTAAACTTTAATATTTCATAGAACTTTTTGAAAACAAAATGTCAAAATATGCGTGAAATAACATTTTACCATCACTCAGCATAACATATATTTATTTAAAAATGAAACAACATACTTATTCAAATATATAAAAGTGATTACTTAAAATGTTATTATATTTAAAATGTCTAAAAACTGTAAATAAGCTGACTAATGGATAAAACCTAGTGTATATCCAGCAACATAATTCCAGATTTATAACATATATGATATTGCAATAACAGATTTTTTCGTTTTTGGCCAACATTTCAATATTGGTGCTTTTACTGACCGAAATTATTATGATTGTACTATCAGACCTTTATGACTCTTAGATATAAACAGTGCAAGTTAAAATAACACTGCATTTTTAAAGTCTATGAAAGATGGGTCGCAGCAGGGGCCACAAAAGCACCGAAACCGTCTCAGAGAGCCTGTCAAAAGAGCCATTCATCTCCTTCCCATTAAAACATCAGCCGCCTGTTTTACCTACATTTACAAAGCCAAATGTTTTCAGATCCAGCCAGACCATGCAGGCACAATGCCGGAGGCGATCTGTTACAAATACTATTACAACGCATTGATTTTCTATGATTAATCTCTGTCTCTGTGTACTATCATTGTCAGTTGACTGTAAGCTAACGTGTCACACACATGCACAGTTTTGGTGGATTACATCTAAAAGAACTCAGATCAACTGTGTGCGTGTGTGTGTGTGTGTGTGTGTGTGTGTGTCTGTGTGTGTGTGTGTGCGTGTGTGTGTGCGTGTGTGTGTGTGTGTGTGTGAGGGTCGGCTCTGGACAGATATGGACAGACTCAGATAGGCATCTCTAAGTGTTTGTGTTGTGAAGGAGGGATAAAGGGTTGAAAGCAAAGGATCAATAAACGAAAGAAGCTCTTTTTCTTGTCTTTGTCTGTCTGCTGGGATTCGACTTAAGAAATCTTTCAGCTCTCCTAATAACAACGGGTTTTCTGTCTGACACAGACACAGGGTGGGGTGCGAGAAATCTGATTGATGATGTTGTAGATTATCTGGTGCAGATGTTTTCATTACATAACCTCAGGGCTGATTCTGCCCTCTCTCTCTCTCTCACACACACACACACACACATACCTGTAGATAGATAGATAGATAGATAGATAGATAGATAGATAGATAGATAGATAGATAGATAGATAGATAGATAGACAGATAGACAGATAGATAGATAGATAGATAGATAGATAGATAGATAGATAGATAGATAGACTGACATAAAGAGAATCCTACCTTCTTAATACAGCTGTCTTGAGACGATGTTTCATGATCATTCAGCATTTGCTGTGAATACAAAAACAACAAAACAATGATTATCTGAAAGACAGTCACAAGACAAAAAGTCCAGTCTTCATACATTCAAACAAAACAGTACTTGCATTTCGTTTCATTAGTGGTATCTGAACTGTAAAAGAGTTAATTTCATCCTGCTGATGTCAGACTGCTTTGACACATTGAGGTTATCGCTGGTATACTGTAAATGCTCTTCATGGACATTCAGTTCAGTGTGAGCCGGAATATTCTAAAGACTAGCGGAGATTGCATCGAGCTTTGAGAGGTGTGGAGAAGTGAGCATTAAATGGCTAGTGAGTGATGAGTCTGTCGTCTGAATGTGCGCCCCCCGCCGGGCCGTCGCCAAAGCAGCGCAGGTTAAACCATCTCCTGCCATCAGCTTCATCACTGACTGATGGGAGCAGGACTTTATAAATATATACATTTAAGCTTGACAGTTGGAGGAGATGTGGCATTAGAAGCCTTCAGGGATATTTATCTGAGAAAGCACCCAGTGTCACTCGTATGAGAAGCCAGCTTGTTCCAGGTTTGGAGATAATGGGAGCTCGTATGAATCTCAGCGGCTCATTCAGAGCAGAACAGGAACAGGAACAGAGGCTGTGCTCTTGGGCCTTATGAAGGTTTGACACTGAATCTGTTTGCCGTCTCATCCTCTGAATGGAGGATGTGTGAGCCTGTGCAAAGTTTGCGGGATGCTGATGTTGTGTTGGATTGAACCTGACATTTTAGATAGGCTTTATCACACACACACACACACACACACACACACACTGAATCAGAGTACTGTGTGAGTAATATTTTAAACACGAGTAGACAGAAGGACTGTTGTGAAGTTTACAGTAGTATCATCTCATGCTTTTTCTGTAAAAAGTGTGCCATTTTTGGTTTAATATCTATATGTCATGGTTAAAAGTTATTTAAAAAAAAATGCTTGTCTGCTAAAATAAAATTTTTCTACAGTTTTCAACAGAAAGTATCCATACACACATGAAAGCATGCATACATACATATATACATACATACTAGGGTGCATTACAGTATATTATGACACTTCCTGCCATTGAGGCCCTGTCCACACGAACTGGGTTAGCGCAGCTTTTTCTGTGCGGTTTGGCCATTCGTCCGCATGCAAATGCAGCACCAGGTCCCTGAAACTGAACATTTTTGAAAACGCCTGTCAGGGTGAGGATTTTCAAAAACTCTGGTTGCAAAGTTATCGTGTAGACAGCGAAAGCATAGTTTTTGGCTTTTGGCGTCAGAGCCTGCGCTGTTATCACCAGGGGGCAAGGAAGTCGACCGGAAGTTGAAGTCAGCCGCGTGCCGCCATCTTGTAGCAGAACTTCACTTGCGTTAGCATCCCATTGACCTCCCATTCATTTTGGCGTCACTTTGACAGCGAATAACTGACTGGCGTTACATTTTAAAATACTATACAAAATAATTAATCAGAATACTTACTCCTGCTCACTCACGACAAACCCGCTCAAGCTCGCCGTCTCTGTAAGATTAACGATGGCAGTTTTCACGCACAGCTACTAGAAGATTTACATCTGTCAGACAGGTTGCTGACGTCATCAAGCTTAGTTTGAGTCTGCGCGTCAGAAACGGAAGTGCTAAAAAACGCAAAAAATGAGCTTCACTTGTCTCAATTGAGTTCCAATGGGGTCGCTGTGTCCATTTCTTTTACTGTCTATGGTTATCACTGTCTACTGGAAACTTTTGCAGGCTTCTGATTGGCCAAAATGGCTTTACAGTTGAGATTATATCGCCACCTGTTGGTCTGGCGTGCTCTTGACAGTGCTTCATAGCATGCGTTTGCGTTTTCATGTTGACGGAGATTTTTTGATATTTTATTACAAGGTATAGCTTACATTTTCAGCTCTGTTAACATGATTATATATGGTAAATATTTGATTACTGGGAGAAAACAGATTGATGATCTGGTTCAAGTGTGATGCCCTTGAGCACAATGCTAGTGTTGGCAAAACAAACTGTACGACTGTCAGGCCTTTTACTCCCAATCTGGTTCTTTTCTGAACACAGAAACTCTCTGTAATATAGAGTAAAACTTGATTTTGCACGTTCCATCTGTAAGTGAATGAGGTGGATGTGATTGCAAAGGTGAGAGAGTGAGTCACCGAGGTGGAAAAGCAAACAGAATAAGTGACTCTTTTACAGAATCCCCTCTACAGTCCGCACCGCCTTTATCGGGGTTTGATTGACAGCTCTGCAGACTGCCCAAAAACTGTGGTTCTCTAAATTAGGCTGTCAATGTATCCAAGCCGCCCGAGTGGAAGCAATTACATCACAAATACTCAAACAAGTCTACTTAAACTACTTACATCCATAATTCAATCCTGCAGCTATGTCAGAGCAGCACGTTTCCAAAACAACCTTACGCTTCTGCTGTGTTCACATGACACATTTTAAACAAGAAGCCCAACCCAGTATCTACATATTCCTCATTTATATATTTATTATGTTTTTTTTTTCATTCATGTCTTTCATTTTCTGCACCGCAGCATGTGAAAGCAATAAACTCACTCATATGCACGAGCACATACCAGTGTGTGCAATCACATGCATTCATCAGCCCACGCAAAGCACACACACACACACACACACACACACACACACACACACACACACACACAGACTTATGAGTGTGTGTAGTATAATTACTTGGCAGTTTGCTGGCAGACCAATGCTGTACTGTACATTTGCTCTAAGGAAGCGGATAATAGAGTTTTTCCTTTTATAGTTCTAAAGTGTTAAAAATTTAGAATTCAGAGGAAATTAATAATGTAACTAAAACAATAATAATAATAAAAAACGATCCAAAAGTTCTAAAACAAACCCAAACCTACGTCAAACACACACTGAAATAACTGCATATTCAACTTTTATTGTCAGATGTGTGTGTATTGGAAATATATGAGCACAGGTCAATGCAGTATATGTGCACAGAAAATAAATGTGCACAGAAAGTAAATAAATGAATAAATTAAAATCAATTTGCCAATGAAAAAAAAAAAAAAAAAACACGGAAATAAACCTGAAATTAGTTACAGTAAATCTGACAAAACCCTTCTGAGAAAATCCTGATCTGCAAAATAATATAAATCAATAGATAAATAAATATCAGATTTAGCTAATAACATACATACACACACACACACACCAAAATAATAATAATTATAATTTAGTTATTTTAGTGCTTTTATTAGTTTTATAGTCTAATAGTCTATCATATATGTCCTAAATGAAACATGTGTGTGTGTGTGTGTGTGTGTGTGTGTGATTATGTACACATGCTTCAGCACTCAGCCATATAAATGACTTACAGTCACGTGTATGTCTGTGTGCGTCAAGCAAATAAATAATGTATTAATTAGAGGGTTGGAAAAAATGATTTGCCACAAGTGCTGGTGTGATTTATGACACGTCAGAATCATTTTAACTTTTCTCCCCGTTTTTTTTTTTTTCTTCTTTGGCGACAGGACAATTTGTGCCACAGATAGAGAGGCGTGAGAGTGAGAACGCTTTTCCCAAACAGACGTAAAATGCACAATTGGCGCTCTCACAAGCTTCCCTGTTTGCTTACACAAGTTTGTCAGGGTTTCTTATGTAAATGAAAAGCGCTGTGAAGCTCTAGTGATTAGCGTGTCTCGCTGACAGTGCTCGAAAGTGTCCGAAAACAGAGGCACTATGGAGGAGAACTGTAAAAATAAATACGAGCAGGCCGTGCTTGATGAAAGCGCAACCACCTGTGCTGATTCAACGCGAGCGAATTAGCACCAGAGAGTAAGTGTGTGCTGTTATTACCGTTATAAGCCCACCTTTGTTAGCAGGCACCATCAGGACTTCTTCTTCTCAACCTCAGCCCTATTTATACTGACACACAGACTGAACAAAAGAAAACAAGCTCGCTGCAACATTTTCCAGCACAGCTGCCCTAATAGACATACGACGGACAAGGAAAACAGTGCTTCGCCTCACAGACTGGATTTCCATGCGCTTTGTGTGACACCCAAAGCACAAGTTTGAAGACGGCCTGGATCAACAATGCATCGTTGTCAAAAGCTAATTGGACTTCGCTGTAATTGCAATTAGAGATTCTTGGCGGGCAATGAGGCAGTTTGTCTCCCAGCTTGACGTTGGGGGTATGGAGTAAAGCAAGCACATTTTAAGGGCTTTGCAGTGGGAAAATTTCAGAGAGCGTTGCCAAAAACAATTCCCCTCAAGTCTGGATTCTGTGAGGCAATATAGCAGTGCGGCCAATAGATGGTTATGGATGTCGAAAGCCGCAAGTTTCCAAAAAGAACCAGCAGAGACCAACCTCAAGGCCTTTTGAACCGAGTGAGTGACATCCTGTTGGCTCAGCCCACCACACCGAGAAAGCCACAGAGTGAAGGTTTTGCCTCACAGTTATTGAGAGAGCTCTCTCGTTTTGGTGAGCGTGTAGAATTTAGATATGTAAATGCATGATTGTTATTGGTCTTGTCAATTAATGCGGAAGCGGCCGTCGTCGCTCAGTTTGCGGCGGATGAAAACCTGCATTTGAGATTTGACTGCAGTGGTTGAAGAATTGTATTTTTTTGCATTCTGGACCTCATTGTTCCAGTCTGAAGCAGAACAAAACCATGATGTCAAACATAATAAAGCCGATTAATTACTGAGACCGTGCATGCGTATCTAAATCACTCTGTTCAAGGCTGTCTGGTCTCCTAAATGCAACCCTCACTTGAGAAAAGTATATGATATCATGGTGCTTCTTGCATGTTACTCACATTTTCAAATTGATTTGTCTAAAAGTTGGCTCTTAAAACATTTAATTTCTCTGAAACATGACTATAGATCTGGCAATGTTTTATTATGTTAGTTGTTTCACATATCACGACAGTTCGTAAATATATTTTCAGTGAGAGGCACTGAGAGGTTAATTCTCTACCTGGTTTGAAAATACCATACCTCAAACACTGAACTCGAGCCTAAACCTAACCTACAGTGTTAGCTAAAGAACATGTTAAATAAAATGCCATTTCCATGCTGTTTTAGCTTGCTTTTAAAGTCTTTGGGCTCTTTTGACTCATACAAGAGCACTCTGCATTGCAAGTGCAATGCTGTACAAGGTGTGCTACCGAGCAAGTTTACTATGTTAGAAAAGTCAGCTGGTTATCTGATGCACACATTAAAATGTACTTACACTGAAATGAATGTATTGTGAACATACATGCATTTATATTTTTTAAAATACCTGCATGAAAATATTAATATCTGTACTTTCTGTACACGTATAATTACACTGTTTACACCGTAAACCAACCATTCAGCCTACCCAAACAACCAAACCATTTCCTAATCCCATATCCCACCTCAGTATCAGCAAAATTGTTTTGCAATATAATATGAGCACAATAAATACATTGCACTTAATTTTTGATGGAAGTACTTAGTAGTTAAGGTGACTTAATACAAAGTGGGACCAAGTTGTGGGTCCACTAGTGTTCATTTCAGCTAGAAACTCCAGTGAAATGTAGATATAGGTCGATTTTTAGACCACAGCCCTGCGTAGAACATCCAGTTTGGAAAATCTATGGACGGATTCATAAGAAGTTTTTGGAGTTTTGCAAAAATGTCCGTAAGAGGCATTTTTTTTTTTTTTTTTTTTTTTCAGTGGGTTTCCTAAATGTTTCCCAAAAACACAAAGCTCCAAGATTGGCAAGTGTTTGTAATGACTCGTGCTCCATCGGTTGCATGTGAATCAAAGCGTGGCACAAGATTGCATGTCAGTTAGCATTTAACTTTTACAGAACAGACTGGGCCAAACATTATTCTGGGCCTTAACCAAAAGATATCCACATGGGCCTATGTTTTCACTGCACGAACCATTTTTCATCAAGGAGTTGTCATCGAAAAACTCTAAAGAAATAAAAACACTTGGGCTGTAAATACCAGGAAGCCAGCAACAATCTGATAAACCATATATCACGGGTTTAATAAGCTCATGGCTTGCAGTTTTTTTTTATTTTTTTTGTTGTTGTTGGCCAAGGCAAACATTAAAAGCGCACTGATAGTGAACGCTCCACCGTGGGTAATTAAAAATAATCGCTCCCAGCTTAGCATTGTTTGATTCTCTATTATACCCTTATCAACATCTCCTGTCCTGTCAGTGCATGTGAGAAAGACACGGCGGGCGGTGAAACGGATGACTAAAGGAATGTCAAATTCCCATTGTGCGAGCACAAAGGTGAGAAGGGAGAGAGCCACAGAAAGTGAGTTTGTTTAACACTTATCACACGGCTAGAGCTAACAGGAGCGCTGGCGTTTGGGACGCGATGCGGTGGGTGCGGAGAGAGATAGAGGGTGGAACACAATGACAGATTTAAAGAACAAACACTCCAGACTTTTGTGTGGAAGGTCACGCTAACCTTTCATAAGTGATATGTATGTTTTTGGCACTGGGACTGTTGTTTGTCCAGCCTATATGAATGTGTGATACGAGTATATGAATGTGTGATACGACAGAAATAACTGAAGAATACATGAACAACCAAAGAGATAAATGTTTCTGAATCATGTAGAGGACGCAACAATATATACACTATTGGTGATCTAGAAGTCTCGTGTCACTCTTGATGTGGACTTAATTTACTGTTGCATTATTAATGAATTAATTAATTTATTTTCATTAAAAAACGTATATATATATATATATATATAAACATACACACACATGCACACACATAAAACCCTAATGCTTGTCTGAAATGTATTGGAAGGGCTATATTCATGATGACATTATTCATTTGCTCCTTCAGTGCAGCTCATATTGATAGAGCGATATAGATAACTGATGGTGTAGACAGAGTTTATTGACAAGTCATTTGGGAAGATAATAATCAGGGAGGAGTAAAGGACACCACTGACTGCTGATTCCTCAACGGCCTTCCATTCGCATAACAGCAATGACAGCAAGACATTCAAAAATATGTTCGAAGAAATCAAATGATATGTCTATTTGATTACTGCTGCGTCAAAGGTGACGATTCTCAAAAGCATTTGACATGCCTGCACAATTTTTAGCATTGCTATGCACCTCGAGAATATGTAATTTTATAAATGCGTTTATTTATGTCGTTGCCAGCATTATGATTGAGTGTCTGAGAAGCGATACTGCTTCGTCAATACGTGCAGAATGTAAATATTGAGGATCTATCAATATTGTGTCGAGTCAGACTGGGCAATGTGCTTCTGGATGAAAGTGCTTCTCTGGTGTCTGTGGAAGATCAATAGCGGCTCTTAATTCAAAGCAGGAGTATAAAAATGCATATAGAAACATACTTGCATGATGAGATTATTCATCATGTGCAGTCTGAAGGCGAGCCCGAGGGAAATCGCCACATGATGACAGACATAATGAAGGGAAAATACCATTCCATTTACCCCTCTAAAATAAATGCCCTCTAAATATTTGCTGCATATTCATGTTGGAGCTTCGAAGAAGAAAAATAATATGAAGTGAGACGTCATCTGAGATGTCTGGAGGAGCACGGTGTGGTTGCATTAGCTCAGCGCTCAGGAGAACAAGTTTTCCAGTCTTCTGTTTAAGTTTCACTCTTCCAGAGTTTGACATATGGATGGAGGAAAAGGAGAGAGGTTAGGAGAAGTCACTCTGACATCCGGACTGCGGCTCTCCAAATATGAATGCGGAGGGCAGGCTGAGTCCTGCCAAACATTAAAGTCAAAAGTCTCTTGTGAGTTGCATAAGTGCATATATATGTGGGTCGAGGGGCACAAACGACGGCTTTCTTTGCTTTGGGGTTGATGCTGGGGTCAGTCCCGTCTGACACCCTCTGGCCCAGAGAAATGCTAAATAAGTCACTGATGGGATTTCTTTCCTAGATAAATAAATGTCTGATGTGTGTTGGCTGGTCGCGCCTGCTCATGTTAGAGCTGATGTCAGAATAAGAGCTGAGCTCACCTTTGAATAAGGCAAACATGCTTGCTTAAACGCTATAATAAATATTTCCAAATTTACCCATAGTTTGAACTGTGGATTTTATTTTATTTTATTTTATTTTATTTTATTTTATTTTTTTCAGTGTAAGTCCAATTTTAATAATAATAATAATAATAATAATAATAATAATAATAATAATAATAATAATACATTTGAAATGGTTTATTGTACTTGAAATTACTTAAATAAAATATTAAAAGAAAATATTAAATAAATATTATAAATATTATATTAACCAATTCTATCACAGTGTTATTTTGGTATTATTTTTTTTATGTCATTTTAATACTTATTAATATTTATTTATTAGTATTTTCATATTTCCTATGAGTTCATATTTCACTAGATTAATCTAATGTTAATATTTTATTTCAGTATTTAAATTGTATATTTATTTATATTTTATTTCATCTCTATTTCAATTATTTTCAGTTGTTTAGCCATAACACTTCACAATAAGGTTCCATTTGTGAACATTAATTTACTATATTAGTTGACATAAACGAACAATGAAAAATACTTCTGAAGTATTTATCTTGCTTAAGGTTGATTCCATCATTTACTAAAAGATTATTAAAATCAAAAGTTTATCAATTAATGTTAATTATAATTGACATGAGCTAAAATGAACAAAAAATTGACAGCTGTGTTTATTAAGTAATAATTAATAAATACTGAAGCAATGTATTGCTCATTAGTAGTTAATGTAATGCAATAATTATAGTTAACAAACAGAAACTTATTGTTAGGTTTTAACATTGGTTTTAATAACACTGAGCAAAACACATTTTAGTCCCATCCATCTTTGTGTGTGTGTGTTTTCATAATGATGAAATGAATTCCCGCCCAACACTATTTCCAATCAAATATCGCCTTTTGTTTTAGGAAACATGTCACATTACAGAAGTTAAATGTGATGTTTTGTGTTGTCTTAGTATTCTTTTGCATAGTGTTTTTACTGGTGATAGCACATTAAAAGACAAAGGACAAGAAGAATGATGTTTGAGTGAGAAACGTGGGTGTGGGGATCACTAAATCTGTCTCATCATAATCACAGCGAATCATTCCGCCAATCAAAACACAGATTTTATGAGGCAGCCGTTTGTGTCTAAACACACACATGCTAACCACTCCGCTCTGTGGACTCTCCATTACATGCCACATATTTGGACAATCTAATTCATTGCTACCACTGGTGGGTCATATACTATGCAGTTCTGTGCAGCAAATGGAAACCAACATTTTCCAAAGAGACAGTGAATCTTTTTACGACTTTGCAACATGTATTTATGGACGTGTGATACAATTATGACGACATGATCATTTTTGGCTGCACTTCGTTCTCTTGATGAAAACAAGCCAGCTTCAAGATGTGCTGTAAAAGCAGGAGGGTGATGAAGTGGAGTTTGGCATGTCTGTAGCGTAGCGTGATGTGACCTTCCCTTGACGTTAAAGTCAGTTGGTAAAGGGAACACTTCATGAAGTCTGAAGTCTTTTGTGCAGATTTAATGGTTTTACAGTTTAACAGTTTCGGTTGACTTTATGGTTGATGATCAAAATTGGAGACAATTTGTTTTAGGGGCTCCTTTAAACCTTTCGAAATCTAGTGTGTGCCTACTTAGTGTTTAATGATATTGCAAACTTGCTTTAAAAGAGAGACAACAACATTACTGCCTTTTTTGGACAAATTTTGGACAGGTTCAGTAAAAAAAAAAAAAAAAAAAAAGAAATAACCATAAACTATCAAAGATAAATAAATGAATAAATAAATAAATACAATCCAGGAGCTTAAACAAATACACTAATCAAAACTGAATTATTTAATTTATGTTTCTTAAAATCAAATAATAATAATAATAATAATAATAATAATAATTATTATTATTATTATTATTATTATTATTATTATTATTATTATTATTATAAATTGTACTACATTTAAATATTAAAGCGTTTTTTATTTATTTTATTTTTTACCCTCAATTCGTAAATAATATACAAAGAAAAAATATAATTTTGGTTGGGATAGTGCATTATTACATTTGTATTATTTCCCCCTTTTTGTAATTTAATATATGGAGAAAAAAAGGAACCTACGAATGGGATAATGCTTTTTCTTTCTTTCTTTCTTTCTTTCTTTCTTTCTTTCTTTCTTTCTTTCTTTCTTTCTTTCCCAATATATAAAGTGCAATGTGCATGTTCATTTCCTTGCAATGGCCAATTATAAAAACACTGAGTTCATTTAATATCTGACGTATCTGCTGTGAAAGTCAAAGTTTCATTATTCATAAGCGAACAGCGTAATAAACAAAACAAGTCTCAACTCGTTATCAACCCAGGCATCAAGAACTGCTTTTGCCCATCAGTTGGAGCTGAGTGGAAAACAATTACCCCTGATGATAATTGAAGCAATGCTTGAATGAGTAAATTCACCAAGAATAACACGACTCTAACAATTATAATTGCAGGATAAGAATTTGTATCATTTTAGCTCTCCACGCTCAGGCAACACAAAACACGGCTGTGCGCGTCAAATGAACTGTAGCTAGAGAACCGTTTACCCTCCTGGCTTGAGAGGCGTCCAAATCAGATTAGTCGTCGCATTGACCACTAAAAAATTCAAAGAGTGAAATCTAAGGCTGCGGCCAAGAGATACCGTCTGGAGATACAGGGGAGGGATCACAAACAAGATATTTCCTCTACCAGTGTGGTTGATGAGGGACAAAGTTCACACAGGCAGTGTTGTATTCATCCACTGCCAGCGATCCCAGTCGAGTGAAACATTTCAGTAATTTTGGACTGCTAGATGGGATGGAAAGCCTTAATCTGAAGAAACAACCCTGGCGTACAGTGACATAAAAAAAACAATGAATGTTTGCAGATTGGAATGCCATTACCTTCAGCACTTTTTCCAAATTTAAACTTACTGATGCAGCACCATTGTCTCGACCAATGGTTTGAGTTGGAGGCGGGACTACCTGTTTGCCAAACCAATGACAGACAAGAAGTATGTTAAGGAAGTCTCTTTGAAAACAATCACATTTTTGTGCAATTCTGTTTGGTGACACTAGTGGCCGAGATATTACACTTTTTATTTTACAGTAAGTGGTCACACTATATTTTAAGGTCCAATTATTTCTAACAAACTATTGACTGTAACTTTTGCCTCAATAAACTCCTAGTTTGCTGCTTATTAATAGTTAGCGATGTAGTTGTTAAGTTTAGGCATTGGATAGGATTATACATGTAGAATATGGCCATGTAGAATATGTGCTTTATAAGCAATAATAATAATTGTAATGCATTTTTAATATACAGCCAATGTGTTAATAATGTGTTAATAATAGGCATCCTAATAACCAACTACTGTAGCTAACAGTGAGAATGGTTCCCCATTTTTGGGGGGTGTTTTGTCACATTGCCTTCGAAGGTATACACAATATAATTATGAATAAGTAGTCTGAATGAAAAAAGTAGTTTTATCCACTTGATTCTGTAAATGAGCTAATGGTCATCAGAGAATTGATGACTTTATATACTGTAAATGCAATAGTAGTACGGATGGATGTATTAATTTCCCCAGCTTGCCAACTCTTCTTTCCCACAAAGACTCCAGTCTATTTATCCTCTCTTTCCAGAGATAGCAACATTTATCACTCTAGCCGCCTGTCCCCGAGTCCACCAGATCAACCCATCACCACCACAATAAATGTCAACCAGCGATGATTGATGCAGCTAATGAAATTGATTAGTCTGTTCCCGCACATTGCAATCCCATGATTCACAGCGCGCTGTTTACTTTAACCACAAAGATTAGCTGAAAGATGAGATGTCTGAGGCGTATCGCGTGATGTTGGGAACATCCTTGGACACTCTTTATGACTGGCCTTGACTCGCTCTCCTTTTTCCTCTGCAGAAAAATCAATACGGAAGAGTGCTAAAGGACAGCGTTTAGGGATGTCAAAAGGGACTTCAAAAGTCTAGTCAATTTGTTTAGTTTTTTTTTTTTTTTTTCTAGAAAAGATGTGTATAGTTATGCCTTCTTGGAAGAGAAGAAACTTTCTTGTAAATTTCACAACTTTTTACTATTATTAGGAATAGTGTTTATACAGTTTAGGGATCATAACGGAAGAAAAAGAAAACTTGACCTTATGCTAGGATAATATTAATCATCAATAAACATTGCTGCAGCGTCATCATTGCCATTACTTCAAAGAGCACGTCTACTCCCTAATATGGAGAGGACGACTTTCCTAATCTGACATCTGCTCTAATGACAGGTGTCGTCTGCCGCCGCGTCTCTGAGCGTGAACTTCGGCTCATCGCAAATGATTTTATTAGCCGCTAGATAACACAAAACAGCCCTATCAACCCCTGAGCAAGGTGATTACTGGTTTATCTGCCGGGGACAAACTCTCAGAGGAATATTAAAAATATCTAAGATGACTTGACACCCAGCAAGAGGCGGATCTAATTACCGAACCCCCCCTCCGAGACCATGATTGCCTTTTTTCTAATATGGGTGATAATATTAAGTTGTTACTATGGACGCTGTTGGCGAGAATCGGCTTGACCTATGGTTTATAATGGTCTCGTCATCATTTATGTTCAATGATCATTTTATGAGGGTACAAACCATCTTAAGTCATATCAAGTCACCTTTATTTATATAGTTTTTTTTAACAATACATATTTTTGACAAAGCTACTTATTAAAGGTCCCGTTCTTCATGTTCCCATGTTTTAAACTTTAGTTAGTGTGTAATGTTGTTGTTGTTAGAGTATAAATGATAACTGTAAAATTCTAAAGCTCAAAGTTCAATGCCAAGCGAGATATTTGATTTAACAGAATTTGCCTACAACGAACGACCCGCTTGGGCTACATCCCTCTAGTTCCTGCAGTAATGACGTAACTAGGACAGTTTTTGACTAACCTCCGCCGACATGAATTCACAAAAAGGGGACGTGGTCTTATTGCGCTCCCACGGAGAAGAGGAAGAGCTGTGTTTGTGTTTGTCGCCATGTCGTCGAAACGCTGTTATTTTCATCTCGGAGTCCAATCAGCTTTGTTAAATTATAATCAACATGTAAAACTATGTGCAGCACATTTAGCTGAGGACAGCTTTCTCAATCTCAATCAGTTTAATCCCAGATTCGCACAAAGATTATTCTTGAAAGATGGAGCAATTCCTTCTTTGTCCGGAGAAGGTTGTTTATGGACCAAGTGTATTTTCTTATTTAAGTTGGTGCGTTTAACAGTTTCTGTAACTTATTGCTGTTTAGCTTTGTTAACTAGATGTTAGGGCTGTGCAAAAAAAACGAATGCGATTTTCATGCGCATCTCGTCATTAAAAATGCTCCTTTGATTATAAGCACATCTCCAGCACACGCTCCTGCCCGATTGCTTCTCAAAACTAGACCAATCGCATTTCCAGGAGGGCAGCACACGCTCAGCTGCTGTCGAATCACAACACAGGAACCGCTGGCCCAATCAGAACTCTTTACGTATTTCTGAAGGAGGGACTTTATAGAACTGTAAACACACTGTGAACACAATCAAAGCTTCAAAAAAGTGTGAAAAATGGGACCTTTAAGTATTAAATAGGAGAATAGTGTCAATAGTAAACAATACATTTTCAGTCACATGCAGTTTATCATTGAATTCAATTATGTCATCATCTAGCTCAGTTCAATTTAAATAGTATCTGTGCAATCAAGTCAACGATATTGCTGGATATTAAATGTCCCCAACTAAGCAAGCCAGAGGCGACAGCGGCAAGGAACCGAAACTCCATCGGTGACAGAATGGAGAAAAAACCTTGGGAGAAACCAGGCTCAGTTGGGGGGTCAGTTCTCCTCTGACCAGACAAAACCAGCAGTTCAATTCCAGGCTACAGCAAAATCAGATTGTGCAGAGGACTCATTTGCACTTTACTGGAATTTTCCGTTAGTTATGTAAGTAGATTAATCAGCAGGAAAATTGTTTGCAAAAGCAACTCAGGCCATTTTTTCTCTCTCACTGTTTTTAAATCTACACCCACACTGAAGCAAAACATCAAAAAAGAGAAAGGAATGAAAATGAGGGCTATGAAAAGGAAAAGGCAACACGTTTCGCATGGCTTGCTAAGCCATGTTGCTTCATGGGCCCTAAGCTTTTATGGATGTGGCCGGTGGCGGGATGCTGCGAGCTGGCAGTGCTGAGTGAGAACTCATCCGTACCTGGTATGAGAAAACACAGATCTCACCATGGCCTTGAGTAAGTAACGATGACATGCTCTTGTGGCGAGCATTAGACTTTACGGTGTGATTCGTGAAATAACAAGCGAGGAGAACAGCTAAGGTCTTCTGCCAAATGAGCAGTGTTTCTTTTTCAGTGTTAATGTTGGACCAGGCTAAAGTAGGGGTGGGGCTGACATGTCAAAGCTTCAGACCCCTCTAATGTGTCATGGTGGCACATAGCTGTTGTTAAGAGTGTTATCGCTGTCGACTATCTAGAGATAAGTGCTGTAGTGCTGATGGGAGAGACAGAGGAATCTGCCTCTGCTCAATGCCAGGGCAGGGCTGGGGGGAGCGAGGCAGCGGTGTGGCCACTAATGTTGTTTGGGTTTGCATCCAGACAGGAATTCTGGTTTATCAGGGCCCTGGGACCTACCAGAGTAGCCCATCCCCTCAAAGTGTCCATTATAGGAGCGATAGGGCATGAGCTCAGTGTTTCCCATGGAAGTGGCCTCACAATGTTGAGTGACATTTAGTCTCTCTCTCTTTAACTCACATAAATATACTCTCTCTCTCTTGCTATTTTTTTTTCTCCGAACTTTTTGCATAAGCATCTGCTCATTGGTAAAAATGTGTACTGTAGATATCCAAATAGCTTCTTCAGAGAATACACCTAGCTAGTGTTGTTCTGTACTTCATTATACAACGCTATATACAGTATGTGCTGTGTAGTAGTTAATTAAAAGAAGTGGTACTAATAACTTAACAACAAAGTGGCAGCACTGTAACAGAAACTTAGCTAAACAGCTGATTATGAGTATAGTTTGTTCTGTAGAAAAACTCTTACTTTCTAAATAAAATGACTGATTGCTAATAACTTAAATACAGTTTGCACTAGGATGGCAGTAGCTAGACAGCCTGACATTGCTGCAAATGTTTTTGAGTCATTTGGTTCATATTTTAGTTAGTAGCTTGTGGTGTAGTTCACTTCTTTAAATGGTAGTTTACCTACGGAGTAAATATATAATAGCTTATCTAATAAATAGCTTGTAGCTTACCAGAGCACACTATCTTTAAAAAACAATTTCTTTCTATCTAAAAGTAGTGACACAAAAAAGGGTAAGCAAAGATGGCACCAGCCCAACAACGGGTGAGCCAAACAATGCATTATTTTGTGTATTTCAGCCAAATAGTGAAGCGCCATAGAGTAACACTTTGTTTTATGTACATTATAAATCTGATTAAATGACAAGTACAAAAAAAGTATATTTGTTTTATCCAAACTAACCATGACTGCTGCACTTGTAGATTGATTTATTTGTTGGGGGGGGGGGGGGGGGGTTATTGAATACCAATTGTATAACCACAGTTCTATCATGAAATACTCTGTGAGTATTTGCACGAACAGCAAATACAATAACTTGTAGTAGATCTATACAGGTGGAGCTGGGGAGGTGGAGGGCTTCAGAGGAACACTGAAAGTGTGCTGCAGACTGCTCTAGTGAATGCTAACCAGGCATTTAAATGTAGATCAGGAAGCTAATTGGCTGCAGATACATCATGAACCAATCAGCTTGCGTCCGTTAGTTTAACACTATATGTTGAATATCACCAGTTTGTGTTAAGGATCCATCAGCCTGCGCCATATAGAGTTTCCTGACAAAGCATTGCATTTTAACTCCAAACAACATTATAATGGTTAGTGTAGCATGGTTAATTTGTGGTTACCATTGTTTATTTTTTTTTTTTTTTTTTTTAAACCATAGTTAATTTTCATAAGGGTTAAAGGGTAGCTGTAAGTTAGCTAAATTACAGGGTACCTACTAAGTTGACTACTGTGTGATTATGAGTAGCTTAACATTTTTTATCAGGGCTTAAATGAATCTTGTCTGTTAATGCATATGCTTCACCAACTTATTTTTCAAAAACTATCAGGTTGTATTGAAGCTGTGGACAGTTTACTGTCATTATCATATATGTTGTGGCTGTTGCTGGCAAATTTAATACTGCTATATGCTGTTCTTTGTTCTATCCAAGAACAACACTCTGTCCACATGTCTGCCAGCCAAGGCTAACAAGTCACAGTGATCTCCTGTGCTCTACAGCCCCCCGAGGAGCCCTGGGACTCTGAGGCAGCTCCAGACAGACAATACACATGTTGTTACTATATGCTGCTTTTGCACAGAAGAGACAGTTGGGTCTTGCGATGTGCCCGCTTGGCCTGACCCTCTTTAGAGTCGCTGGGTGTCTTTTGGGGGTATGTTCAATGCTGTGAGCCACTGTCAAATGCCGCCTTTCATGGAACTGACATGCTGAAGATTAAGACATCAAGGCCTGTCTGCCAGCAGGAAATTCACAATTCCTCTTGGGTTAATTGGAAATCCAAATGTTTTGAGGTGGAAGACAGTGGGCCAATGCAGCATATCAAGATGATGCATATCCATATCAAAATGATCTCTGAAATGCAAAGGTAGAAGAGCATACTTGAAAGCCTTTTAACCAAACTAGTTATTTTATACTCGCATTTAGTATCAGTAAAAAATGCACTCTCCCAGCCACACACACAAATAATCACATCAGACCTCATGCTGGCTTGAAGCAGCCCACTAAAAGCCAATGAATAGCTTAGTTCTCAAGTATACAATGTCGAAACACTACGAATTGATTTCTTCTCCCTTTCTTCTACGTAATTGGCATCGTTAAGGATTTTTTCATCCCCTTTTGGCCCATTTTTGAAAATGAATAATGCGACAAGCCCCAGATCCAACTTTTCCGCCATGCTGTTTATTTATCTACCCCCCCCTCCCTTCTTCGTCTTACGACACTTCGCATGAAAAGTGGCCACAGAATAGCGGTGACAGCCATGTCTAATATCTCTTTCTGCCAATTTTGGCTTCTTTCCCCTCCTCCGCACTTGATGTCTTTATATTCTCCTGAGAGTGCAGTGGGAATGAAAGGACTAGGCCTAGCCGCTGACCTCCGCGGGAGGAGAGTATTAAAAGACGGGAGCGAGAGAGAGGGCGAAGGATGGCGAGAGAGATAAAGAGAGGGAGAAGTCTTTCCTGCTGAGAGCCAGCTATCTGGGCTGGCAGGCTAAAGCTGGCCTTCAGACGCCTTTTGTCAAACGGGTTGAGAAGAAGAGAGCCTCCTCTTCACTGGAGCTGAGACAATGCTGGGTTTGTCATCCCTGAGGAGTCTCCCGGTGAGAAGGAGAAGAGCTCGTCGTGGTCAGGGGTAGCCTTTGGGCCTTGCAGATGTTGAAATAGGGATGATTTATTAGGCCCGGTGTCCTCGGTGGCACTTGGCCACCGTCCCAGACAAGAGCGCGAGAAGAAGACAACAGGGGAGATCAGCGGGCCACTGTGGATCAGAGACATCTTAATACCGTGTATGGGCATTGGGAAATTTGCTCTGCGACCGTCATGGTATTTTTGCCCTCTTTTCACTGAGAAAATAACTCAAGATTAAGCCAAAAGCGCAGAGAGGAGGGTCCTCACAAAGATCTCTTTCTATCTCTCGCCTTTCTTCGAAAAAATGTATCTTTATTGGTGGCACTGCTTGTCCTTTATAAGTAATAAGCAATCATTTAAAAAATATACGTAGTAACAAAATGGCTACATTTATATCAACACCACATGACAGCATATTTTCTTTTTATAGATTCTTTGGAGTAAAAGAAATAGACAATTTTCACTCTTTGATCACGTATGGTAGAACGTTGTTGCTCTGGGTTAAAGGGTTCAGTCAAACTCAGTATATATGAGTAATCACACTGTAAAAACAACACCTTCAAAATCAGTACCAAATATTTTTGCTTTCTTTAGCAAAGACCACTAATGTTCACGTTTGAAGTCAGACAGCTTGAAGAAAGCCAACCGAAAATAGGTGGCACTGCTGAGAAAACAACAAATACAAAAAAAACGTCTTAACCACCAGCTACTACTACCAGCATTTTTTTCTACATCTTACTGTTGAACCCAACAGCCTTGCTCGTTCTCCCAAAGAAACCACTTCTCAAGCACCTCTAGCAGAAGCGAATGGCTTTTAATCTCAGCTGTTGTTTGTCCAGTTTACGCCAGGCATTCTTAATAGACCTCAGAGGGTTAGTTAAAGAGCGAAAGTTTAGACAGATTTCATCAAGTCGGTGGAGAAGATTGATTGGCAATGTAATTTGCCCCCACCCCAATGTCCAGCCGGTAAGTGCCTAGAGGAACTGTATGTGTGTAAAAGTGAGAGTGCACAGATGAAAAGACTGATTGCTTCTCGGTGTCAGGGACAGAGGTCCATTGGTGAACAGTCACAGAATGCGGCATGTGACCGGCTGGAGTAACAGGGCTGACGGGACCCGGAGGGGGGGTCATCAGTCATCTGGGTCGCACGCTCTTGTGCTGTCTCTCACGTCTGTCATCTTCCTATGCTCGCATTTTGACAGAGACATGCATAATAACACCAACATCGACTGACACCTACAGCTGCAGACAAACGTGAACTCAGCCAGACACAGCCTTTTTAAATTCAGGATCCTGTGTTTCCCGTATCAAACCCCGTTCAGAAGCAGGATCGTGAGCGAGGAGCTAAAGGGCTTATTTTTGACGGACAGGACACTGTGACAGCACGGAGAAAGGGCGGGAAGGTAGATGGAGAGAAAGAGAAACGGGCAGGTTTGCTGGCCCAAATTATTTTCCGTTTGGCTCATTCAAACCACCGACGGTGTCTGCTCAGATCTTTGCGCTCTGTTGTCTGTCAAAACTTTCTGCATCAGCATAAAACCTTTCAAAAATGTTTGAGTTTTCTCCCACTAGACATGATTAAATGCTTTTTTCCCAGGGTGGTAAAAAAAAAGTGCTGTCTTTGTATAAAAAGTGGCAGCTCCATCCGGGAGCTACAGCAAAGGTTAATGACAAACAACGGACAATGAACACAGGACAAAGAGTGGCATACACGTCGCCTCTCTCTCTATGTTTTCCTCTCTCTCTTTCTCTCTCTCTCTCTCTTCCTCCTCTTTTTTCTCATCCTCTCAATAGCTGTTTTTCATTTCTGTAAATGGGTCATTTTATGAAACCGGTGCCTTTTCAAGTTCCATGAGAAGATTTTTTTTTTTTTTTTTTTTGTGCATTATATTTTTATAAAAAACATTCCATAAGGCAAATAATTTGTTTAAGACCAAATACTAATACATTAAAAATACTAATACATTATGCAAATCTAATTAAGGTAACAGGGTTGATTGTATCAGGAATGGAAATTTAACAGATTAATTTGATTTCTTTAATTTGAAGTATTGTGCTCAAGATTGTGAAAAAATTATATTCTTTCTTTATATATATTTTTTTTTCATTCTAAAATCTATATCTAAAATCAAGGTAACAGGGTTGAAATTTTATACGATAATATGATAGTATGATCGAGCGATAGATAGATCTATCTATCTATCTAAAAAAAAAAGTCATGGCCAAGAATTTAAATAATATGGTGCATTTAGTTTCACACACACACACACACACACACACACACACACACACATATATATATATATATATATATATATATATATATAAAGAAGGAATCTTCTTTAACCACTGAACAAATGAATGAACGAATGAACAATCGAACGGTCAAACGAAAGAATGAATGAATAAATAAATTAATAAATAGTTTCTGAATTAAAAATATTTATTCAATGCTTTTCATTGTTAAAGGTTTTGTTGTTGTTGTTGTTTTTACACATACAACAAACAAATGGCAACTGTAGACTGACCTAAATGTATTTTTGAAAATGGCCGTCTCTTCCCATACACTAGCAGAAAATGAACAGAGAGACAGATAGAGAGAGCACTGAGGGGAGGGAACAAGAGCGAGAGAGATGCAGAAATGCCTCCTCTTCTTTCTTTCTCAGTCTCATCCCTTTCATGACGGACTCTTGGCCGTTTCTTTGCCCATGTGAATCAGAACAATGAGATGTATGAGCGTCTGAGGGGGCAGCGCACAGAATACTGGCCTTGTCCTCCAGATGAAGCTTGACGTTGATTAATGAGAGTGCGGACATGGGCAGAATGTTGAGGAAGGCTCCGGAAGACCTCAGGGGTGTAAAGAGAGGAAGAGGGTATGGGCGGTGACGAAAAACACGGGCTGCCTCAGGAGGGGAGAGGTGAGGGGCCACGGCCTGGACACAACTCACCACTAACAGACACATAAGACACTTTTACTCACGGACAAATGTCCCTCAAGAGTAAAACAGTGAAACAAGTGAGTAACTATCCTCATGTGATGGTATTCGGAACACAAAACCCAGGTCAAGAAAGTAATAAAACTAAAGGAATATGACTTTGCTTTAAGCCCCGCTGGTATAGATGGGTATAGTTTCATGACAAACTCCTCTTCAAAGAACAGAAGGTTTTCAACCAACTCACAGAGACTATAATCTGAAGCAAAATATAACAGCACCTTTGCATCCTGTCTTTTTATTCTCTGAGACACAGCAATACTGGCTACATTCGTAGTGTAGATTTCAGTCATCATGCTAGCTTTTGTTCACACGAAGTTTCAGAATTACACGAAATGCTACAAGCAAGCAACACCGAAAACAACATGTTTTACTTCCTAAAAACAGAGACAGCTAAATTATTAAACACTTTTAATAATATGTTCTACTTTTCAAAGCTGTAGTTCACTGCACACACACAATGAAAAATGTAAATGCCAGGACATTATGTATACATTTTGGGGACATTCTGAATGAACTCTAAGACACAATGCAATAAAGTGTAATAAAAAATCAAATCAAATAAAAAAAAGGTGCAATACTTGTAAAAACAAAAACATAAATAGGTACAAAAAGCATTCCTTCATATTAACACAGTACATTGTGCCCTATCTTTTTCAGATTTTTATTAGAGTATATTAATTAGTATTCTGACAAAGATATATTCTACACAAAATAAGAATGAATGTAGCATAGTGAAATAAAATTATTTTCCAACAACTTTTTTTTTCTTAAATGTGTGAGACGTTTTGAACTTCAGAACTAATATTACATATAGTAAAATCTTAAAGTTAAAATAAGACATTCACTTTGATTAAAACTACTGAAGTTCTAAGTTCATTCCTTCTTTAGCTGCATGTAAGATGCCAAAGCCATCATTTTAAAGCCGTCCCCTCCTCCTGAAAACCTGTTCTCCAGAGCTCTCCCTCTCCCTCTCTCTCTCTCTCTCTCTCTCTCTCTCTCTCTGTCTCTCTCTCTCTCTCTCTCTCTCCAGTCCTGCACCGTGCAGCTCCATTGTCTCAACTTTCATCTGTAGGTAAGCACCTCGCTAAAGCCCCAGCCACTTCAAAACACGTGACAATAGCCAGATTTCCTCCCAATTTGCTTGTGTAGAAAGAGCCCAGAAGCTTTTCAGGGGGACCTGAATAGTCTGGCTAATTCAAGCACAATCCAGGCCTGACCCCCCATTTCCCTTTTACTTCTCAGACCCTATTTAGGTGCCCCTGACTTTCCTAATTCAAGAACAATCCCTGCTGCTTTTCATAAGCCTGTGTTTCACTGAAAATATGTGAGTGTGTGTCTGTATGTGTGTGTGTGTGTGTGTTGTGTGCGTGTGTGAGCTAGAGATCATAGAGCAGTGCTTCTCGACTGGCAGGCTGGACTCTAGGTCTACTCTTATAGCAGCAAAAGAATAATAGTTACTTTTTTTATTATGCTGAATGGCAAAGAATAAAATTAAACTGAATGTAAAATCGTGCATAGCTAAAATAGGATGCGTATTAGAATTTTCAATCTGTTGAGTTCAAATAACAAATTTGCATGTTATTCCATGATGTTATTCTTAACTTTGAGCTGTGCTTAGTTAAACAAATTAACTGCTGTAAAATAATAATAATAATAATAATAATTAATTACATTTTATATATTCAATTTCTAAGCATTTTTTAAGGATTTGGAAAAAGTTGTCAATGCTTTTATTACTTATATACATATACTAATATAATATTCATGATATTAAAGAAATACAGCATTTATGATGTAATATTTTTGTTTGTTTTATATTAGGTCCAAGATTATTTTCAATTTATGTCATGCATTTAAAGTCAGTGTTTCAATCTGTCTCCTGTCAGAACCAGATGCCAACATGGACAGGTTGCAAGACGTGCCCTCATCCTCCAAAAACATGAAGTGAATAAACTTACAAAATATGATCTAGACATTACGTACGCTAACTTGCAGTGATCACGATTTATTTTATGCTAATTATTGGCTGCTGAGAGCATAAAACGATCAGATTTCAAGAGTTATTTCAAAACCAATACTTACTTTTGACTCAATGCAGCATTTCAAGAACAATATTGGTACATTGTGCAAAAGTCTAGATCTTCAAGCACAATAGCTGATAACCACTTTTTTGTTGCAGATGGAGAAAGAAGGAAAGGTACAAGTGTGTGTGTGTGTGTGTGTGTGTGTGTGTGTGTGTCTGTGTGTGTGCATGTCTGCTTTCTAATTACAGCTTGCTCAATCTATTTTCTCAGGTATTTGTATATCTCTTTTTCTCTCTCTCTCTGACACTTCATTGTGACCCTAATCAACCTCCCCAGAGCAGATTTCCTCCTTATGTGTGTTAATATGCTCCTCTGTAGGGCCTCTCCAGCACTTCTCACTTCCCAGGCCGCCGTATTGTTATTAAAGCAATCAAGGCCTTTCTTCGCTAGGTTAAGTGCTAAGAGTTCATAGGGAAACAGATTTGAATTGCGCTTCAAACAGTTGGTAAGCCTTGCTCCTGGGAAAAAAGACAATTTGAAGAAATCCAGACCACAAGCGATGCCACAATGTCAGAGCAAGAGTAGCAGCGTGCGGGACAGAATCGCAGTTTTTTTGTCGATGTCGTTTTTCAGGGGTTGGTTTTTACTAGGAAACCACAAAGCCTTTAAATGCAGGTCAGAGGACGTGGTATTGAGTTCTGTTAAACAGCCAGAAGCAGATGGAGAGACCCAGACAAACCCAGAGAACTACATGACAGGGTGAGATATTAAAGACACCAGCACGTTTTCAAGAGACTACTAAAGTAATGTGGTGTTTGTTCAAACCCCCTTGAGATTTTTATTTAATGTGATCTTCCTCAGACTCTGTGCTCTGAAAGGTTGCCAGATTGAGAACAAGCAACAGGAATGAGCGCAACTGACAGTGGAAAGATGGCTTTACACTGAACGTTGTTTTATACATCTTATATTATCTCGGTTCATGGTTCATGTGGCTTTTTAGGTCGGATAGAGTCTGTGATCTCAAACCCAGTTCATTTGCTGGCTTCCATGGCTGTAGTATGCTGTTATATGTTTTTCACCATCTGGCAACCTGGGGCAATCCTATTGGTTAAATTGGCTGTGGGCGGAGCCACACAGACCAAACAAAAACAGACATTCCGAAATGGAACACAAATTTCAAAGTAGAATTATTCTATGGCTATAGAATTGTTTTTCAGTTCCTTATCATGGTATTTTATTCTTTAGTAAAGTATTTAATTTTTATAAGTATGACAACGTTCCTGTAAAAAAAAAAAAAAAAAATATTAGAAAGTGTTCCTGTAGCTTCAAGCGCAAGGTTGGGGGTTCGATTGCCCCGGAAAACACATGATAGGTAAAAATTGATAGCCTAAATGCACTGTAAGT
Organism: Carassius gibelio; assembly: GCF_023724105.1. Classification (NCBI taxonomy): domain Eukaryota; kingdom Metazoa; phylum Chordata; class Actinopteri; order Cypriniformes; family Cyprinidae; genus Carassius; species Carassius gibelio. The sequence continues at coordinate 26,489,724 of NC_068403.1, read as the reverse complement.
CGCTTTGGATAAAAGTGTCTGTTAAATGCATCAATTTAAATTTAAAAGTAACATCCCCTAACACTGAAAAGCAGAGAAAGTGCATTGAGGAAAGAAAAAGCAGATTGTTGCTATTGTTGCTCATGTGGCTTGCCGGCCATGAGAAGATCAGCTTTCTGCGAGAGGATTCAGGAGCCGTGCATGGCCGCCCTGCGCGGGATACAGTGACCGGACGGAAGACTGAGAGGGTTTTATCTTGAAATGTGATGGCCGTGGCAGAGGAGACTATGAAAGGTGTGCTATGACTGTCCAACAAGCATGCAACCATAGATTCTTAAGAACTTCACCAGGGCGTCACAAGAAACCTATAGCATTTCACCAAATCCTTCCCATCCACACCAGCGGCCAAATTATACAATGGCTTTCAAGGGGAGTCAGTCTAATTAGAACAATATGATTGTGTAATCATCAGGCAGCAGTCTCATAGGTTGGAAATTATGAACAAGATTGAGGTAATATCCCATTTGTTTCTCCAAGCAAGAAATGAAATAAATGGGGGGAAAATACATTTCATCGTATAATACATAATACATACAAGTCGTCATAGTTGGGTAACTGGATGAATTTGCATTATCAGAGAAAAAAAAAATCAAAAACGAAAAAGTAACAGCATTCAGAGAGAAGTTACTGTGGCTCTCTCAGTCATTGTATTAAAAACACCCTCACAAATGTGTTAACATTTTTACTAATTCAATATCGAAGGAACATAACACACACTTTTGTGTTACAATGTCAATGAAAAAAAAAGAGAATATAAAAAAGCTAGATTTACAATGTTTATAACATTATTGCAGTGTGTGATCAGAGTAACTCTAAAAAAAAAGCTACAAAAGTACTTTTTTCAAAAGCTCCTAAAATGTACCATTTATATATAATATCTACACTTTAAGTGCTAATGTGTAACCTTAAGGTACTTATATGCACCATAAATGTGCAGATAAGGTACAAAGGTGTGTATTTTGAAAAGGTACCAGCAGTGTTGGGGAAACTTACTTTTAAAAGTAATGCAATACAATCATACATTATTCCATACAAAAGTAACTAATTCAATTACTCAGATACTTTTTATGGAAAGTAATGCATTGCATAACTTTTGTTTCTTTTTGTCACCTTGGCTTATTTATTTATTTATTTATTTATTATAACAAAAAATAAAAATTAAATTTTAAAGTAATGCAATACTTCACTAGTTACTATTTAAACAGTAATCTGATTATGTAACTCCAGTACCACTCCAGTGACAGCTTTTGTACCTTTTGTAAAAAAAAAAAAAAAAAAAAAAAAAATTTATGTTCTATGCAACATGTAGATTGTGTTTTGCATATATTTTAGGATGCATTTAATCAAATATAACTTGAATTGTTTTCAAAACCAAACTAGCGTACATGTGCTCGACCTGTAACTAGTGTCTGAAAAGCAGTCAGGTTTGTGGTTATGTTAGAACAGAGATAGGTAGAGTTATCTGTCCGTTGCAGTGAAAGGCTATACTCTACCTACACACTGACCTCCCTGTCCCGCTCTGGGCCACGGGGCATATTAAGTGCCTGTCGTAAACAGACTTGATTTCCTGATCTACTATCACATGGAGTCAAAACAATCCGTCTACAGCTGCTGGGCTGATTGTTTATGGAGGGAATCCGTCGTCTTTGAATAAATCAGAGCTTGCCTAACTGAATTTACTTTATTTATGTTTTTATTTTTTATTCTTATTCATTTATCTTATTCATTCATTTTTTATTTTTATTTTTTTATGTTTTGGCTGTATTTTGAAAAACACACTGAAGTGTGTAGTTTTTTTAGGAAATGGCTGTAAAGTGTAATAAAAGTGTACTAGTAATTTTTTCTACATTTTTCTTTTTCCCTAAAGTGTTACGTATCTCCCCGTACACACATATTTAATAATTTTTTACCATACAAATGTTTTAAATATATCAAATAAATATTTAAAAAGTAGGGCATAATGTATTGTATTAATAAGAAGGAATTATTTTTTAAATATATATTGTTATTATTATACATTATTTTTATTGTACTTTATATTATTGTTATTATTATTTTTAACTGATTACACTTTTTTCTTTTACTTGACCACCTGCTTCACACACTACGTACACCGACTACACTGAAAAAAAGGCAGAATGAAAGAAAGCTAGCGCAGGGCCACCGTTGAGCCGAAATCCTCTCTCAGGACCGTCATGTGAAGAATTCTCCCTCTCCCTCCTGTTCAGCCTCTCTTCTTCTGGGTTTTTTAATAAAGCTGTTTGCTTGTCAGCTCTTTTGAGGCACGGACCCCCAGCCATGTGAAAAGTTAATCCCTGTGTGTCTGCGAGCAGACTCCATCTCCCTGGGAACCCCCTCGCTCAGGCAAACTCAAGGACGACCCTGACAAGCCGGGCCTGACCAGCCACTTGAGGCTGGGCCTCTCTCAACCACTTCTCCTCTATTCCTCCTTTCAGGCAGCTTTTGACGGGACAGCATGACAGACAGTTGGATTTTGGATTTACATCTTCAAGTGCTAATCAAGTTGAAAGATGACAGTGGAGAAAAAGAGATCTTTTAATGTGCCCCTCCATCCCAGCTTCCACCCTATTCTTATCTTCCCCGAGATGCCACTGTGCTCAGGAGACTTCAGGACTCACGCCAGTGATAAACGAGAATGAGCTATGAGAGTTAAAGATGGAGACAGACATGTACTTGCAAGGGCATAAACTGGTTCCAATAACTTGATCCAATAGATTTTACCATTTGATTTATATTCTTAGCTAGTGCTTTCCTATAAAAGTGGGTAAAACCGGGACGAGACGCTAAGAATTCAAATCACATGTGAAATACAAGTCCCAAAAGCTGAAGAAAACATGTAAGCTAAAACCTGATTTAACCCAAAAATAAAGAAAATTATTATTATTATTACAATTATTATATTAAAAAAAAAAATCATAATAATAAATAAATAAAATAAAAAATAAAAAATAATAAAATAATAAAATAATAAAATAAAATAAAATAGTTATGTTTTAAAATAAAATGACTTATTTTTAGGGATTACTAATATATATATATATATGAGATATATACTGACATCCTCCTCTGAAAGATTCCCGTGATACTTGCTGTCTAGAACAAACCACTGAGATATTATTGAGATTCCATGTTCGATTTCTCTTTCCTATGGGGAAGGTCATTTGCTCTGTACCGCATGCGAGTATGAAGAGACTCAAAGCAGCTCATTATGAAGAGAGATGTGTTTTACTGACTAGCGTGGAAGAACGCAGCCAGGGGCAGCCAGCCATTTAAATCCTCTCTTTCTCCTTCCCCCTCTCCCTCCCTCTCTCTCTCATTCCCTCCTGTTCATCCCCGTCTTACGCTCTCCCAGGCTTGAAAGCAGCAGAAATTAGTTTTGAGGGAAACAAGTGCGATTGGGTCTGTATAGGTCAAGACGGACTTTGTTCCGTCTGAGGGTTTATCTAAACTACAGCTGTGTTGGACAATGGGCCAGGGGTGGCTGACAGAAACCCAAGCTGTGAGGGCTAAATTACTGCACTGATAAGACTGAATTAGACGCTATGAAGTCCAAGAGCTCAAGAGACACTGAAGAGGAGAGGAGAGACTCGCTCAATGACACAGAGAAAGATAAAACTTCACAGAAAAGTCTGAGCAGCAGCCTTGCACCACTTTCAACATGAAATAAAGCGACCTTTATACCACACAAATTGGGCTCCTCACAGTAAGCAACTGAAAAACTTTAGTCTATTCTCTATTCTAAAGAGTTTTTAATTAGCATATTGTTAGCATGTTAGCATGTTAATAAGCTAACCCTGCAGTGGAGGTTTTCTTCCCATCCACAACTTTTACGTTTTGTCCCACTCTCATCTGTAAATCGTTGTATACATGGATTTCCAATCCCATTCCAGTAAGATTATGTCTCGTATAGTGTCATCAGATATTTCCAATTCCAATATCCACACAAGTGACGCTTCACACCTCACTCTGATGCATTTGTAACATCAGGGAAAAGGAACATGCTTTTTCTTCCTTTAGCTTATAAAAATGATGTGGGAACATTGTTTCATAATGTAATTTTTTTTTTTAAACGTCCAGTTTTCTTCTTGTGATTATAACATTGTTTAAAGCTTCACCGAATATATAATGTCATTTATTTTTAAGGAAAATATTTTAAGGCCCCATCAAAACAGAGATACGTTTAGCTATATAAACATATATTTTGTGTCCTCTCCAGCAGAGGGTAGTACACTATGAGAACACAATGGCATCAGCATTGCTCATAACACACCTTTCTTACTGCTTGATGACTTTTGATATCTGCTAAAGAACACTCCGTGCTGTTAAGCATGATGCCATGTTACATTCTCAGTGACTTTGCATGTTGTTGCCCACCTTGTTTTATGAGTGCATTATCACAGATTTAGCCTTGAGCCACAAGACACAGCTTGGATCTGGATTAGTAATATTCTAGAAATATAAATCCTCACCCTCGTGTTGTTCCAGAATTTAATTCATCTTTGAAACAGTTTTCAAGAAAGAAAGAAAGAAAGATAGAAAAATAAATATTATTGTGATCCAATTGGCAAACGGGATTCATAATGACTCGGGCCCTCCAAGCACTAGAGATCTGACTGATCACACTGATATTTTCCCGACAAATGAGGTGTTGTTTTACTGAATTAGTGCAGTAAAGAAACTCAACAATTATGTTTTACAATGAAATGAGTCCAAATATTTAATATGAAAACAGATTTGACAATTATTCTCAAAGCAGACATTAAGAAAACATGACGGGTGACGTTTCCCGCTGACTTGTTTTAGTGTGACATAACATACATGCATGACATCACTGGACTTGGACTCGCGGCCATCTTTAAATAGGCTCTTTAGAAAAGCAAGTGGTGTCATTGATGGAAATAAGTGTGAAAAATGTGTCCCACGGAGGAGGAGGACAGATTTACAGGGATGGGTTAAGCTGCCGAGAGACACAAGCACAGAAACAGTCATTATTCCTACGACTCAACCGCAACTTGACACACGGTTGGGTTTCAAGAAAAGACGAGAGCGCTGGTGAGTGGGCCAAGTCTCCTTTCCAGGATAATGACAAATTTAACATTTCTGCACAGTGAAACAGAATGTCGTCATTGTCTTTGGGTTCCTAAATGGCTGTTATTTCACATCGTCGTCTTGAGGAAAGAATAACACTCAAACATCAGTCTTTTCTGAAGAGAGACACACACATTATGGCACACCTGGGGCGCTTGAGTGTTGCTCTAACTATGACAAAGAGCTTGAACTTTGAGTGACTTAAGAGTTGTTTATTTCCACACCGTTATTATGCTGGTCTGGTTATGAATTTATTGTATTTTTTATTGCCATCATGGTTGGTAATCAAAACAGTATTGTGTGTCTATTTTTGGATTTAATGATCTGAAAACATTCAAGGCCAACGAAAAGAGGATGGTGACCAGGATGAAATCTACTCCTCCTTTTTTTTCCACTAAAGAATTGGTTGACTTTAAGTATGTAGACTTTCCATATACATTTTAAATCAAATGGCAGTGCAAGATGAGCTTTATAATTTATTCTGTGACATACGCTTGTATTTATGTACAGTGTGTCATATAAAATAAAAGCAGTTGGCAACATTCAGAAAACAGAGCTCCATTCGTTTTTTATAGAATGCTTAAAAAATTGCATTAACTCTTAGCCCCAAAACATGTAACCCATGTTCATATAACAGGGCTGAAAGGTCATTGTGTGAAAAAAAACAAAAAAAACAGTCATGTTCAAGTTTACTTCCAACTTCATGACATGTAACCCCAAATCATTTTTGAATGTAACAGGGCTGAATGGTCATTACAAGAGAGAATAAAAACAGATTTACTTCCAACTTTATAAAATTTAACCGCAAAACATTTTGAATGTGACGGGGCTGAATTGTTACTGCAGTAAAAATTGCTTTTTAACACATTTATTTTCAACCCCATAACATGTATTCCTTAAACATTTTGGATGTAAAACAGCTGAATGGTCATTGCAAGAAAAAAAAAAAAAAGATTTACTTCCAACTTCATGACATTTAACCCCAAAACATTCTGAATGTAACAGGGCTGAATTGTTACTGTGTTAAAAATAGCTTTTTAATTAGGGGTGCTCCGATCACGATCGGCCGATCGTTAATGCGCATCTCATCAGTAAAGCCGGTTTTCTAATCAGCGGTTAATTCCATCAGGTGCGTGATTTCACATAGAGCAGCTGTTACTACACAGGGCCGTTGTTAACTGAGAAGATGGGCCAATAAACGCTGAAAATTAACGTGATTTGCGCATCTTCTCTATTAACAACGGCTCTGTGTAGTAACAGCTGCTCTATGTGAAATCACGCACCTGATGGAATTAACCGCTGATTAGAAAACCGGCTTTACTGACGAGATGTGCATAACGATCGGCCGATCGTGATCGGAGCACCCCTATTTTTAATGCATTTATTTTCAACCCCATAACATGCAATCCTAAAACATTTTGAATGTAACATCGCTGAATGGTCATTGCAAGAAAAAAATAATAAATACTTCCAGCTTCATGACATTTAACCCCAAAACATTCTGAATGTGACTGGACTGAATGGTTATTGTGGTACAAATAGCTTTTTTAATGCATTTATTCTCAACCCCAAAATGTGTACAAAATGTAACAGGTATGATAAATGATACAATGAAAATTGTGAAAAAAAAAAATACATACATACATATATAAAAGAAAATAATAAAGAAAAAAGAAAAGAAAACGTAATGTTTTAAGTTATTTTGAGCCGTTATTGGATATTCATTTTATTTTATTTTTATTTTTTTTCAACCCTGTAGCATTCTAAGTATTTAAAATGTCGTAGGTTTGATTGGTTTACATGGCACAAAACATGTTTTAGAAAGAGAATGCAATGTCAGATGGTTTCTATTCAATTGATAAATAACATTAATTGGTAACACTTTAGAATAAGGTTCCATTAGTTAATGTTAGTTAATGTATTAATTAACATGAACAAACAATGAATAATGCATTTATTACTGTATTTATTCATCTTCGTTAATGTTAGTTAATGAAAATACAGTTATTCATTGTTAGTTCATGCTTATTCACAGTGCATTAACTAATGTTAACAAGCACAACTTTTGATTTAAATAATGCATTAGTAAATGTTGGAATTAACATGAACTAAGACTTATAAATGCTGTAGAAGGATTGTTCTTGCTTAGTTCATGTTAACGAAAGTAGTTAACTAACATTAACTAATGGAACCTTATTCTAAAGTGTTACCCATTAATTCCAAATTTACTGTGACAGGGTTGAAATAATGTAGAACTTTAAAGTGATTTTAGAAAATACGATGAGCTTCAGCAGGAACCTTTTTGAATTAAATAAATGAAAGCATATTTATACTATAAATATTTTCATCTACAAAAGACCCATTTTCTGACAATGACCCCAGTGTCAAAAGCACACATCAGTTATTTAGTACAAGCTATAACGAACTGTAGGAGCCATTGATCTTAGCTTCTGTAAAGAAAACACCAAGTTGTTGCAAACACTGACTTGAATGTGAATTTGATTAACTTCAGCGCGAAGAGACAAATATTACCGCAAAGAGACAAATACACACTTCCAATGTAAAAATATCTGTGTAATTAGCAATGTAAACATCCCAGACAAACGTGATCATTCAGTGTAGTGGAGAGAGAAGGCAGTGTCTGGAGCGGCCCCGGGGCACAAGAGACCGTGATGGGCCTATTCATCAACACACGCATGAATGATGGGTTTTCACTGCACGCACAACTCACGGGCCTCCAGTAACCTGCTCTTACCCAGATGGAAACAGAGGTTAAGGGAATGTTTGATTAATTTCGCTGGGCGATCCACCTGGTACTTGGTTGGGAAACTTGCATGTATCACAAATCAGTGTAAATAACGCATACAGAACAGTGATCGCCCACTTTTCAGTTTAATACTTAGGGTCATGAGTTGGTTCAAATAAAGTATGAGCAATATTAATTGAGTTGTTTGCATTAGCAAACACCACTAATAATGCTAAGCAAGATGGAGAGCAGGAAAAGATGAGAAAACCGAATTAAAGACCTTGTAATCGCCCGGCTGCATGAACAATTTCCATTAAAGCGCAAGATTAATTAACAGCTGGGGTAATTGGTTATGAACAAATGATAAGGCATCAATGCACTAATAAATCTTGACATTTAATTTGCTGCCCGCTTCCCCCGCTATCAATTACTGTGTTCCTGGGAATAATTGACAATGTTTCGGTAAGACGTAAGGAAGGCAGGCATCTTTCAAAGCTCCTAAAATGCTCCTTTGGTGTAGACGCAGCAACATGGACCATATGTTTAATATTAGGTGTAATCTGTCCTACTCAAGTGCGCTGAAAACTGGGAAAATTGGATTAAATTGGCTAATGGCATGTTTAAAACCTCCATAAAATGAATGTGAGTGGAAGGTATTACAGTGTTTTTGACTTGCACCGTCTCTTTGTGCATAAACAAAGGCTGGCTCTCAGTGGTGCAAAACTAATGTGCTGGTCAACAGAGATCTCAAAGACCACAGGAGACATATTGATTTATGCCATGTGGGTCAGAAAGTGAGAATATTTGCACAAAATATGATCCCGGGCATTATAGTTTGAAAATCGATGAATTAAGTAAAAACTTGATGTGATATATGGAAACAATTAAAAAAACTACTACTAATAATAATTATATATATATATATATATATATATATATATATATATATATATATATATATATATATATATATATATATATATATATATATGTGTGTGTGTGTGTGTGTGTGTGTGTGTGTGTGTGTGTGTGTGTGTGTGTGTGTGTGTGCGCGCACTGTTTCCTAAAAAATATAATAATAATAATAATAATAATAATAATAATAATAATTATTATTATTATTATTATTATTATTATTATAGTATTGATAAATATGAAAAGGAAGTAGAAATTATGGGAACATATTTTATTTTTTTAACTAAAATATCACTATAATACTATTGATATGTAAAGTATTTAAATACAGTAATAATCACATTTTATTTCATCATTATTATTATTATTATTATTATTATTATTATTATTATTATTGTTGTTGTTGTTGTTATTATTGTTGTTACCATTATTATTATTATTATTATTATTATTATTATTATTATTATTATTATTATTATTATTATTATTATTATTATAAATGCACGTTATAACTAACTCTTAGCACTTGGACATATGGAGTTCATGTGGAGCAGCATTTACTATAAACCGATATCACAGTGCATCATATCAGATTGCATATTTCTATAATTATATCATGCTAACACATATCGCGTTTTCAGGCATTGTTAGAATTAATAAAAATAAAAAAGTCACCAGCCAGCTGGCGAGTAAAAAGGTTTAATTCACTCACTTATTTGGGGAAGGGTTAATTTTAGGCCCTGATTCCACAGAAGAAAATCATACAGGTTTGGAACAACATGAAGTTGAGTTAACAATTGAAATCACTTGTACGGTAAGTATCTTTTATTTTTCATATAATTTTGATTCATATCAGTGCAGTGTAATGCAATGCTTTCTTAAAAAAAAGAATAAAAAATTTTTTTTCATTAATATTATGTCAATTAAAAATAATGTTATAGGCCTATTGTTGTTGTTAGGTGTGAAATGGACTTACATAAAATATAAAATTATTAAATTTTTTCTGTGGCTGTCACATGGCATTTATCTCAGGTGCTCAATCCCCAAAAAATATGTTGTTCTCATAAGCAAAGTTTGCCTTGAGATGAATGGGAACGACTTACTTGGTTTTAAACTCTGTGAGAATGACTCACATCACCCATGTGCTGCATCTCTTTAAACGGCCGTCTAATTGTCAGTCATTCTCAGTCTTTCCAAAAACCATTAGCATTGTTCACCTTTACGGCAACCTCTCTGTACGTCCTTCACAAGATCTTTAACAATGTGAGCAGACAAGTTGTAACTGTTTCGATGGAGTATCTCCACAAATGCTTAGCGGCTCAGCCATTCAGCACAAAGGCTGGCAAACAGAGAGGTGAAAGGCAGGGTCAGGACAGATAGCGCCGAGGCGTGGCGCTCAGATCGAGAGGGATGTTAGCGCAAGGACAAACAAAGTCAACCACGGCCAGGAAAGCTGCCTGTCAGAGGCGGATCAGGAAACAAAGGAATTCCAGCAAAAATATGAGGATCAACCATGGAGAATCAAACATCTGTCACGTAGACTGAAAGCGCAAAGCGAACACTTCCAGCAGCAGGTATCGCTAAGTCAACAGCACGGCAAATATGAGAAAATGGCGAGGATGAATAATGCTGATATGGAAAAGTACCTTGTGTCATGAAGGCAAATAGAGAGTTTGCACTGCAACAAAGTCATCCCTAGGTCAAAGCCTTTGAAGTTTTCCAAGAGGTGGAGAAAAGAGTGCCATCCAGATGAACACAGATCCCAGCCGTGGTCTGGACATCCACAGGTCATGCCAAACTCAGTCAGAAGTTAAGGGTGTAAAATCAATAGAGCTTATTCATTACATACACTAACATCTTTCAGTCCAATCAGTAACAGATTTCACTTTTTCTTTTTTTATATATGAGGGCCTTGTTAAAACTGTACTAGACACATATTTGTCTTGCTTTTTTTAAGTTTGCTATTTTATAAGGAATAGTTCAACCAAAATGGTTCACTGTAGCCATTGTCTTACACACACACACACACACACACACACACACACACACACACACACACACACACACACACACACACACACATATATATATATATATATATATATATATATATATTACACTATTGAAGTCAAAGACTACCATTAACTGTTTGTCTACGAACAGTCTTTAAAATGTCTTCTTTTGAGTTTAACAGAAAGAAGAAAGAAAAAAAAGGTTTGTAACAACTGTGGTTGAGTAAAAGAGTTTTATTTTTATCTTCTTCTTCTTCTTCTTCTTCTTTTATAACTATGGTAATTTATGCAAATAACGAAACACACAAGTTCGATATGTGTGTTAACAATCAAGTTCAACTTTTATTTAAATTTTTTAATAAACATAAATTGTATACATTTTATTTCTACCAGTGTGATTTTCAATCGTGCTATGCTTTTGTTAAACTATGCAAAAATTCAGAAAATATTATTCTTGTATGAAATTTAGTCTATCTAATATAAAATAAACTATTGCTAATACAATTTATGTTTTTGTTTGTTTTATTATTTACTTACTTATATATAGTTTATTTTTAGTTTTCATGAATTTTGAGATACTTTTGATAAGTAAAAAAAAAGAAAAAAAAAAGCTTGATTTAAAAAAATGCATTCAAATGCATTCAGTCCAGTCTTCACGGTTTGGCACATGTGCTTCTTAGCACAGCTTATAACTGGATTGTTCAGTTTCACTCAAGCATGGCAGAATCCAGTGATTCTCACAGCAGGTTTCTGTTGCATGTTGATTTAACAAAAAATAAAAAAAGAGAGACTCTTCCATTTTCATAACATTCGTAAACCTCTGCCAGTGTTGATCAGGACACAAGGGACGGGTACAGAAAGCTTACACTAAATGACAGTAAAGAAGATCGGCGAGGTCAAACAGGGGTTAACATGGACTCCACCACACCCGCTGACACTGGCAGGGCATGGCATGTGTACACATCATTTATCTGGCTTTTAAAGAAATGCCATCGCAAGCTTTCTCCTTCCCTGATTCACTCATACATTGACTCTTTTGTTTCACGGTTGAATAAAGAGTCTCCTTATATGTTTGCTGTTGAAATAAAGGTCTATCAGTGTCATCATCCACATAAACTATCCAATGCTAAACAATATTCACTGAGACTGCATTTTATTGACATGGAAATATCAGCAAAGCAAGACTGACACAAAAGACTATTCAGAAAGTTATAGCCAATTAATACAATTTTTATACCAATCATTATGGCAAGAAATGCCAGAAGTGTGTTTACCATAATTAATTATCACTGCTCTAGTGGAAGTCTAACTAAATATATGAATTGTATTCGAACTGGTATTTCATCTCTGTGAGCATTCAAATATGACACTGTAAGATATTTTATGTCAGGTTAGTTATTAGAACAAATTATGTTTTATATTACTGATATCAAATCATGTTTATGCATTTTTATTTTTGTGCTACGCATAGTGGTTTTAGGAAATACAAATGAAACATATATATATATATATATATATATATATATATATATATATATATATATATATATATGTATGTATATATATATATATATATATATATACGTTTTTGGTCAATAGAATAAAATAATAAATATATAAACAACGTAAACATAAAACACAAATTAAAATTATAAATGTTGCAGCTAACTGAAATGAAATAAGTTTAAGTACTAAAAAAAAATATTAATACTATACAAATATTACAAAAAAAAATGGGGGGTGAACTATGCCTTTAAAAACCTGTTAAATATATTTCTACTTCACATTTAAACTCATTGTCATTTCTTTCTTTCTTTCTTTCTTTCTTTCTTTCTTGTGTTGACATTCCCCGTCAGTAATTGTCTCAGGGAAGATGGATAGTTTAGAAACACACACACATGTCCTGTGTACACTCTCTCTCTCCTCTAGTCTTGTCTGGCAGTAGACACACACACACACACACACACACACACAGTCTCGGTGACGGCGGTCCCCTATTGAAGTAATCTGACAGCATCTCACGTTGGATTGCCAGCGTTCCGCTTCACGTTCTGTAGTGTTCGGCACTTCCGGCAGTACCCCAGCTAGTGCCATCACACCATCCACCCCCTAAACCCCCAGAGTCCCGCTCAGAAACAGATCTGATTGAAAGCGTCTGTGTCCGAGGTCACTGTTCTAATATGTTGTGATAAAGGGAATCATAATGGCTTTTAAATAGACGGGCTCTGTCTCTTGTTCCTGAGCAGTACTTTGTGTAGAGAGAGAGTGTCTCTGGGAGTGAAGCCCTGGGGCTAAGCATCGCAGAGATTGAGCTGTCCGTCTCGCTGAAATGAGTCTGAGTTAACACCTCTTCAGTTGAGACAGGACAGCCTGGGGGACACAGACAGCAGAGCACTTCCTGTTCACTTGAAGCAGCCAGCGAATGCTCTCCGACATCGGCTCTGTCTGAAAATCTTATGGCAAAATCATGACTGTGACACTGCATGTAGGGAGACAGGCAATACCAGAATGCTTTGCCATGAGCTTAGAGGACAATAATCCCTCAAATGCCAGGTGAGGAGAGAGAAATGTGTTGACTGTGTCATGTTGAAATAAAACACACCAGTTTTTCTAGTTTAGCTGTTTGACCAGCCCCTGCCGAAAAAGAGTGGGAAATTAACTATACTGTTCAGTGTGGTGTACATAATCGACATTAGATTAAATTGCAGTTAAGTGTCTGAAAACATACTATTTAGTGCACACTTAAGTGTCTGTATATGTGTATACATATACATTTAAATATTCATATATATATATATATATATATATTGGACAGAGCCTGATAAAACTGGCCATTTTATAAAATATGAAACTGCTCTATTTCGCTTTTGCATAAATAACTCTTCCTATATATAACACACACACACACACACACACACATAAAAAAGTAATAAATAAAATTAATTCAAAATAAAAAAATAAAAAACACTGGCTGGGATTTTTTTTTTAATTGTCAATAAGATTAAAAATAAATAAATATATTAACCTAATATATGTGTGTGTGTTATATACAGTTTTTTTTGTTGCTGACTTAACTTATAAAAATGCTGATGCTAAACACTCACATGATGAGCTGTATTAGTGTGGTGTGTGTGTGTGTGTGTGTGTGTGTTTGTGTGTGTGTGTGGTTGCTGCCTGTGTAAATCATTTCAAATCGTTCACTTATTTGAGGTTCATTTTCATGTGTAGACAGTCAAAAACAAGGCAGCTCACTAGATTTTTTTGGAATAGAACTACAATGAAGTCCGCAATAAACCTTAAAGCTACGAATTCTGGCATCTAAGGTCTCGTGTGTGCGTATTTTGATCCCTTGCAGCCTAAAATATGGAAAAGTCATGACTGAACCACAGACGGAAACCCAGAGGATGACATTGGTTATGGCATATGCATGTTTAGCAGTCATGAGAAACCGTGTGAGCTCTGAGCATCATCCAAACACTCGGTGGATATCTGTCTGTGTTTGGCCCGTTGTGGCCGCTCTGTAATCCCGCTCTATTAGCACCTCTGACTCTCTTTGCTCTTAGCTGCTCTCTCTCTCTCACTTCTGTGTATTTGTCTAACGGTCGAGGCGGTGTGGTGACGTAGCTCCACGGGGAGCGCGGCGATGGCTATCTATGTCTGGCTGTTATGACTATCCTTAATAAGAGCCCTAAAACCATGGCGAACCGGGCAGACAAGATGCGGCTTAGACGTTTTCCTTTATTTTTCCACATTTTGTAACAGATGTTTTCTGCGCCTGAGGTTTCTGAGGGAGGGGAATTGATTGTTTTTAGTAAAAAAAAAAAAAAAAAAAAAATATGCAATAAGATGTAACATTACAGATGTGAGCAAAACAATTGCCACGTGACAGTTCATTTTAATGATGTGTTTGTACATGACGATCAGCACAGACAAAGGCTGCAGACAGCGCACCTTGTTTGTTATCTTTATTTTATAAGTGCACAAAGGTTTTTTTGTTATTATATCTGTATCCAAAAAAAAAAAAACTAGACCATTTACAGATTCGATTGATGTATTGCTCTTATCTGTACGATTAAAACTTTTCGGGGTAATCAGGAGAAAATGATTTAAAACGTATATATGCGTTAATCAACTCGAAAGGGTTAAAGGTGAAGTGTGTGGTTTCTGCAAAGTTAGCAGCAACAAACAGAAATGCAGAAATGTTTCCTAAACTTTCCCCTGCCTTTGATTGGCTGGACAAACAGATAGCCCCGCCCAAAAGTCACGCAATTGGTTGTTGCCGTGTGAGGAATCACAAACAAACTGAACAATGTTTTAAAACTGCCACAGAGTCACTGTTTAAACAGTAAGGTTTATTTATTTTATTTTATTCATTTTTTTGCCAAATTATAGTTGTCTGCATTCTAAGCTAGGATTGGATAAAGCATTTTAAACAGAAAAATTACGTTTAATATTCACTATAATATATATAAAAATAAATAAATAATGCAATTAAACAAAACGTCCTAAAATTAAGGCGACCCGCTCTCATCTGCTTTCCGGCAGCTGCTAACAAGTATCAGTTTTATAGATGGTTTGTCACAGATGGTCCAACAGATGTCTCTCTGGTCTTTAGCAAGTGTGTGTGTGTGTGTGTGTGTGTGTGTGTGTGTGTGCGAGCAAGTACCCATAGATGTGCTCCTTGTCAATCGTTACGCTGTCAACCAGGGCCTTGAGTGTACTCTTTATAAAACATAAAGCCAAAGTACTTGAGCGTGTAAATCAGGGCTGAAATCTGAGCATTGTGTCAGGCAGACAGAGACAGAAGACAGAGAGAAGAGAGAGAGAGAGAGAGAGAGAGAGAGAGAGAGAGAAAGAGAGAGAGATAAGCTTTCTCTTGAGATCGGATTCTGATGAGCATCATTAGTGGCAAATCCAACCCAAAGCAGCAAGACAGCTAAAATGCCTTTTCTAGGGAATAAAACTAGGCATGTCGAAAGCAGAAATATGAATTTCTTGAGGGGTAAAATGCCTCCTGAAAGCATTATGTGTAGCTGATGGCTTTGCACAGATTATTGCATGTTTCAGTGGCTATTTTTGTAATGCTAATGTACTGCATACTACCAAGTAATAAAAAAGAAAGTTAACAAATACTGTATGTTTAATTCAGCAATTGCTGTCCAGTTATTATCTCAATGGAATGCTTTTATTTTTTTCAAACAAGTTTGTTTGCTTGTTCTTTTGTCTTCATATTTTTGCAGGGATATCAAAAAATCTTACAAATGAATATGATTTCCCAGTTCATTCATTGCAATAAAAATAAAAAGTCAAATCCATTGCACAATGGGAAACAATTGTACATCATAATCTTCTTTTGATATCTGACTTTTTCTGCACTGATTTTAGTCACAAAAAAAATAAAATAAAATAAAATAAATAAATCATGCTTTTAAAATTGTGAAATCTAACAATACTGGACTTTTAATGCTTGCTGAAAGCATACAAATGTTCAAAATGTTTAGAAATCAATTCTTATGGGTGGCCCTCCTCTCACTCAAGCCCAGTGAGTAGGATGTAATATACAGGACCTCAGTGGGCCCCTCCATCACAGGGCCCAGGACAACGTTTCTGCTTGCCCCTGCTCATATGTAATTCTAAATGAATGTAATGGTATATATCAGTGGAGTGGAGTACAGCGAGAGAGAGAGAGAGAGAGAGAGAGAGAGAGCGGCTCACGTCTGATCAGTCATGTGGGGGGAATCAGCATGTGCCCTAATGAGCTTACCCAAGCAGCTTCAATATCCTCCGA
The DNA here is from genome assembly GCF_023724105.1 of Carassius gibelio. NCBI lineage: Eukaryota > Metazoa > Chordata > Actinopteri > Cypriniformes > Cyprinidae > Carassius > Carassius gibelio. The sequence goes on along the minus strand of NC_068403.1, from coordinate 26,473,115 downwards.
TGTCATGTTGAAATGAAAATTAATAGTTCAATATGGCTCCACGCAAATGCCACGCGTCTCCCATAACCCGTATCATGTGGCGTGACCAAATGAGTGTATTCTAATAGATGTAGGCAGAGGAGAAAAGCTGATATCTTCAGTAATCAGGGTTTTGAAAATTACCATTAAATGAAATTCAGGGATGGATGGAAAAGAAAAGGGGGAGATGAGGAAAAAAAAGAAAAACAAACCCACAGACATGGAATGAACATCTTTACCCCATAATGTGCTCATGTCTTTCCCACAGGCCGCAGGGTTGGCTTACCCACACGCACTACTCAAATCGGCCCTTGGATCTTTGAGGTCCCGGTTCATCTTCAGAGTCTAAACTATGGTTCTGTCTCAAATGGCGAACTTGACCCTTGCAGACCTCCTACGAGTCCACACTTTGGTGAACTAATGTTGCTTGGACGTAATGTTCTTGGGTCCTAGAGCACTTACAAGTCAGCCAAACCAGCATGGACATACTTAAAAGGAGACCTCGAGACTGCATGGCCACTTCAAGTGAGTCATTTGGGACGGGGCCTAAAGTGAGTTCTCTCAAATTCAAACTGAATTTCAAACTTCCGGATAAAGCTAATAAAAATCAACATTTAAAATGCACGCCACCTCATCTCCACGTACCTCCCATCCATAAGTGGTGTCTTTCACCGTGGTGTTCAGCAGTTCGTTGTATGGTCCGAAGCGTTCTCCCATGTCGATTTTGACTTTGGCCCAGATTCCTAGGCCAGCCCCTGGAACGGACGACTCACGGAGCTCCAGGTCGGCAGGGATGGGAATATCATCGGGAATGTAGACGGGCACCTCGTAGGGTGAGCCCTCTTTAGGAGTGAAGTCCTCATTGCAGGGCTGAGGGGACATGGGCCCCACCGCAATGGGGGACATGATGCTGTCTTCTGTCTCCTCTTCTGCGCTCTCGCCTGTCACGAGATTGGGCTCTGTGTCGTACATGCTGTCTACTGCCTCACTGTCATCTGAAAGAGAATGTGCAGACAATTGCAATATGTTAGCAGAATAAAGAGATACAATGCAAATGTTCTTTAGCTTAATTTCTCCAGATATTTAATTGGCTGAATGTACAAGGGATGGTTGCAGCAAAAAAAAAAAAAAAAAAAAAAAATCATCATGTCATCCCAAAACCATTTGATCAAAATTAAAAGTAGAATTTTTGAAGAATATACATGTAGCTCTTTTCTGTGTAATGGCAGTCCATAGTTTTATTATTTCCATAGTCCATGTTTTTAAGACTCAAAATGACTACAAATAGCACCATAAACCTGAAAAACACACTGTATATTTCATATAAAATGCATCCACTGCTTCTGTTTTTAGAGCTTAAAAGACACAACCCCACAATTTTTTAGGACAATATGAAGATTATTTAAAAGTCATTTTTGTGTTCCATAGGGAAAAAAAATATATAAAATGTAATGCAATGCAATACTATTTATAAGATAAAATACTATAATTTAATTTAATTTAATTTAAATAAAATGATTGGCTGTCAATGTTTTTATTTTTCATCAACTGGAAAAAAATCATTTTGAAATTGATTTGTGTCATTACTGTTATAATTGTGGTGTAGACTTTTTGGATAATTCATCATCATCATGTGAAGGGCCTTAGTTTGTATGATAGAATATTCTGGTTGTTTGCTAGGGCATTGATAAGTGAGTGTCTTGAGTCTAAAGAGTCAACCCCCTGGTCTCTATGATGTTCTGGTCTCAAGTTGGGTTGGCAAAAATCATGAGACAGATCACTTAGAAAACTAATAGCAGACCTTCTCAACCAAACATAGCTATCATTTGTATTTATGACACAAACGGAGCGATATATTTATGTGCCAAAGTTTAATCCTTAGGTTTATGGATTGTTCAAATGACTAACCGTAAGTATGATCAAAATAAGTATCATTCCATGTGGATATTAAACCAGCAACCGTTCTGTCACAAGTCCAGATTCTTAACCACTTCGACCAACAAGAGACCACTGACATCACCGAGCAATTGCAGCGAGCTTGAGCGATTCAAACCAAACCATTCATTTTTCTATTGCTGGTTACTCACTGATCTGTGAATACGAAAACCAGAAAACAGATGCTCATGAAGGATTCATGGTTAGTTAGACGTTTTGTGACTTCAACAGGCCGCTGCAGGGAAGATGCCATCTATTTCATAGATCTGTCTGATCAATTTACAAATAATGGCAGCAAATGACCCTGTGGCCTGATGCCACGACAGCATCTCTGTTTATTGTCACTCTTAGCTCGACAGCATAATTACGGTACTTATCATTCACGATTGAAAAAGGGACAACTCGGCTAAAAATAGGTTCTGTTTCTATGAATTGTTTTTAAATGCATCACAAAGCACAAATGCCATGCAATCCCTTTGATATCATAGAACGACGTCCAAACTTGGAGATCCAAACTGACCCATCTCCAAACTCGTCCGGACGCATCTCACCTGAAACGATGTTCTTAAATTTCTTCTGCGGGTCTCAAAAACGCCTTTGAGCGGTCTCCAAGATGACGACTCTGCAAGTACCCATGGATGGACTCACTGTAATTTGTAGCAGCACCGCTGCAGTTTGCTATCCAAACACAGGACCGGCAATCAGTCTAACTAGGCCGCAATTACACCAGGAGTGCTCCCAATCAAGCAGACACGGCCCCCCTGCATGCGCTGCCAACAACACAAGTTTATGACTCCAAACTGTGTTCTCTCACGTTCAGACACTGTTTACTTATAAGCAACAGCGAAGCCATGCATAAGTGTAAATTGTAGTTACTGCTAAGTTGGCTTTAATGATAAACAAAACGTTATGTGATTTTTGTGTTCAGAATGTCAAGCATTACATTAAAAATACAAGCGAAACAAACGTTTATAAGTATTTGTTTTACAGTTTAATTGTGTCGTTTAATCGAAGTCCTCTGAAGAGACACAATCACTTTATATGACGAACCTATTTAATTTAGGCTTTTATTTTGGTAACACCATTTACTAACACACAAATATGTTGAACAGAAGCTCAGAAGTACTTGCTCAAAGCCTGAGAACCAGCAATTAACTCAGGAACATGTGGCCCAGTAGTAGCTTCCCCTTTTCACAGATCAGTTAAAGTTTTACAACCAGTGCCTAGCTGGTGCTGGTCGCAAGAATCAAAAGTGCTTTTAAACCATTAAAACGTTCTCATTTTTGGCATATGACCTGAGTAAATTTTCAACAGCCATAGAAAGGGTAGGAAAATCTATTAAATACTCCCTTTAAAAAACCCTGTAGTGTATGAACAGATAGTTACCCTGAAAAGTGAATTAAACGATATTAATGAACAAAACATCAGAACCGTCAGAATAGAAAGCCGTTTACATTTTTACAAACACAAATCTAACTTATAAAGTGTTGCTTAGGACACAAGAGGAGACTTCTGAGGGCATTTCCAGATCTGTAGATTATTTTTCTTTGTTCCGAAGCAGGGATTTCAGTTGTTACAGGAGCTTCTGAAATGTTCACATCATTGCAAGATCTAAATATCTTCTTACAGAATTACAGTTGTTACAAATTTACATTGTTATAATACAGTCAGTGTTTGGAATAACGCCGTTTAAAAGAACTGCTTTAGGTAAAGGCGTTATTTTTTTCAGTAACGGGGTAATCTAACTAATTACTTTTCCTGTCGTTATAACGGCGTTAACATTACTGGACATTAAATGCGGTGCATTACTATGCATTGATTTAATAAACTATGTAATCCGAACGCACCCCTGGCTCACAGCGAGTGAGGAGGTGGGTTAATAATGAGATAAGCGGTTGTGATTGGCTAAGGCAGAGTCATGTGTTTCATGGTAACCAATCAGAGCCAATGTTTTTACACACACGCGCCAGCGGTGCCTAACACACACACAATCACACACACACAAACACAACAGCTAAAGATTCGCAGCAGCAGCAGAGATGGCGAGTCAGGAGCAATCTGATGAAAAGTTGGCATTTTCAAGGTGGAGATATAAACACTACTTCAAATTCATTGTGGTCAAAGGCAAGAACGTGTGACACACGCACATATATAAAGCTAGTGGCAGAAAAACACTTTTCTTACAAAGATAATACTTGGAAGTGCAGGATAAAACTCTTGCTGTCGGTTGACGTGCAACAAATATCGAAAGTTATGTACGAACACCTGTCTGTTCTACTAATTTCAACTGACTTGTGAAAACTGTAACAGTAACGCAAATAGTTACTTTCCCTGGTAACAAGTTACATTTATTATAGAGTAATTCAGTTACTAACTCAGTTACTTTTTGGAACAAGTAGTGAGTAACTATAACTAATTACTTTTTTAAAGTAACGTTCCCAACAATGAATACAGTAATACTATACTGTTGCATTTACATATGCCTGAATGAGGTGAAAAAAAAATGGAGAAACTGCACTGGAACAAACGCTCCAAATGAGCTAGGTGTGAAAACGTCCTTAATCTCAAACGGCTCCCCTGCAGACCATTCAATTAATGTAACCTCCAGGACACAGGACGTGCAAAAATAAAAGAGTGTGAGAAGGGTTTACCAGGTTTACGTGGTCTCTTCCAGCCTAAGTGAGCTGTTTGTGGTAAGAATTAGCTGCAATGTGAACCAGACTTCATGCCACTAGTCGAAGTGTGGACAGAATAAAGAAGCTCGGACATGCTTTGGATGTTGGATCGTGACACTCCCGGAAGTGAAGTGCCTGCTTCTGAACGTCTGTTTGCTCTGGCTCTCATACTGAACTGTTTATCCTGATTACATCAGGCCGTCATCATTAATTCGCACCTTGGGGGTCCTTGTCTCCTCTGAGCTGCGGCCACAATGAAACGCTTGTTCAGCTTTGTTATTCCACTGGAAACTACTGTGCAGCCGGCTCGCAGACACGAAGGCATCAGATTTATTTGATAAACTGTAAAAGTGTCACTGGGGCCAGTATTATTGCAAGCAGCTATAGAGCGCATGAGAGACACTGCCGTGCTCTGTGCTCCTCTTCCTCAAGAGCTGATCTGTGCTATAGGCCAGCTGTCTCAGGCTTGTGACCTACAGTACATACATTTTCACTGGTATTTCAACACACCCGAGTGAATCTGTGCATGAGAAGTATTTCATCATCAATAAACTCCTTAATATGGCTTCAATCTTTAGCCCAGGTTGAACATTCATTGCCATTTCCATTCACAGCTCACCAGAGACCTAGTTAGTGATGTTTGCTAAGACAATGATCATTATTAATATTGTTTGTGCTTCTGATATACTCAGAAAAATACTCATGCTTAATATTTAGCTTAGGTGCATGACTCAAATAGCAAAGGCTGTTATTCATTTAAAGACATATATGCACTGCATGTTTCAGAGTGAAGTGCGACACTGTGTCCTTTTACATAAGACGGCTCAAGATCATGTGTTTTCAGTGTCTCAGAATGACTTGGATTGCATTAAATGCTGCCTCGTACAAACTCATCTCTTCTGGTGACTTAAAACATGTATGTGCCAACTTCCAAAATTTGTCATGCAAAATGCTTTCAATTAGTTGTCATCAAAAGTTTTTAAGGGCTCCTTGCCCTTTTCCATCAAGATAAATGCTTTATGATTTCATGTCTGAAAACTATTAAAATAAGGCATATATATTAGACATTTTACAGTTGTACGATAAAAAAAAAATAATAAAAAAAAAAAAAAAAAAAAAATTATATATATATATATATATATATATATATATATATATATATATATATTCTAAAATATTTTAAGTGAAATATTACAATATTGTTTAATTTTTAATTTTTTAAGATTTAATCAACTTTAAATAATAATAATAATAATGATAATGATAATGATAATAATAATAATAATAATAATAATTATTATTATTATTATTATTATTATTGTGGTTGTTGTTGTTGTTGCTTTAATGTCATATTAATATATAATCACCAAAACTGGACAATTTATGCAGCAATACAAAAAAGCACAACAAACATGTATTTGTTTATTTACATAATTTGCAAATTTGCAATTTGCAAAGCTATTAGCAACCACCCAGCAATGATTTGTATCAACTCAGAACGCCTTAACAGCAAATATAGCAAAGATCGGGCGACCATTTAAAGTGCCATAGCATTGTAGGGAAAAGTGGGTAAGTTGTGGTTCTTTTTTCCACCTTTAAAAAGTACAAATCTATTTGGGCTTGCATATTTTACTGTTCAGAGACTTCAGAGAAAAAAAAAAAAAAAAACACAGACTTGTAGGACTAGGAGATAAAACAAGCACATGTTGTGATTTTCCAAATAAGGGAAAATGCTTCACGCTTTCACTGAATGAAAAAATTAAAATAAAAAATGGCCCTGGCCAGTCCGAAAAGTTTTGTTATCATCAGGATCAAAAAACTGTTCCACTTTGCATCCATCCAGTTTTGATGATTTTCTCTTTGATTTTCTACACTTCATAAGACTAAAATGAAACATGTATAAATATGGGAAGATGTGAGCGCATATTTTCATTGATCCATGAACACGCTGAAAGAGGGTAAAGCAAAAAATGTCTAGAGCATTACAAAATGTGCTTTCCAGAAACATGCTCTGTTTCCCCTCATAAAAGCAGCAGGGAACATTTCCAAGTAACACGTTAAGTAGCACTTTTGTTTCTTCAAAAGGTCAGTGTCATGGGGAACATTACGACAAGAGGAGATCCCTCACACTCACTCTGGTACGTACTGTAAGCCCACTAATACACCTTTACACGTCCCGTTCAATACTCTCTCTCACACACACACATGCACACAGTAACAGTGTCAGTGTGTATACACTCTGCAGGCCGGTGCAAACTCAATATGTGTGTGTGCTCTGTCCAGCGGCTGAAGAGAAGTGACCTCGAGCACCTCGGCTGTTTGAACAGTCAATACACTGGCACACTTCAGCAGCTTCATCTCACAGAAAAGAAAGGAATATGTGAGCCGTGAGCTCACTGTATCACGCTGAGACATTTCCAGCATATATCATCAACCACTACAGCCTCTGAGAGCCGGAGAAATGTTATGCTCTCGGATTTTATCCAGTAAGCATAACCAAAAATGACACTTTTTTTTTTTTTTTTTTGATAATATTAATACATTATTATTACATAGCACTATTATATTTTATTATTATTAATTGATTACATATTTTTTTATTCTGATTAATTTTTTTACGCATTTTATTAGGCCATTAAATGAATTTATCATGCTAACATATAGTATCACAATATTTTTGTACGTTATCAGCCAAAATAATATATATGCCAGAAATGAAAGGAAACCCCTTATGAGTTATGGACCAAAACCAAGGGGTTGTACAATAATATTCAGTGTGCTACCAAGCAAAAAGATTTCTTACACCTTTAGCATTTAATTGATGCACATAATTAGAAGGCTTAAATCCCCACACCTGGTTTTACAAAGCCTAATCAGTTACCAAAATCATATTAGGGCCTGCGGGAATCTGGCTGAACGTGTGTGTGTGTGTGTGTGTGTGTGTGTGTGTGTGTGTGTGTCAGCCGTTCCTGATTGTGATTCTAGTCTGCTGTGCTCCCCGGGGAGCAGCGCGAGGCCTTGAGCAGACATTTATTAACACGACAGATTAATAGCACCAGGGAAAAGACATTTTCACAAACATGATAAATATTAATAATAATCAATACTAACTTACATTTGCCAAATTGAGTTGCAAACATCACCCATGGGGGGCAAGAGAGAGGCAAATAGAGAAAGAGAGAGGATGCGGGAAAAGGCTAGGGTTTGCTAATAAGTGCCAGAAGGTCTCAGACGTCTGGATAATGACAGAACAGCATATGCTCCATCTCCTCCACAAACACTCGCTCCTCTATATCACGGACATTACACCTGACCACAGCCACCGTAAGCATTCATTTTAAACCCCTGATAGCAATAAATAATAACATGTTTAGGATATAAGCCAGTTTGCATTCAAAGCAGTTTTATTCCAGTGGGGAGAATTCACTAAAGCAAAGCAAGATTATTTGCAAAGAGTTGGATAAGCAATATCTACTTCAATATCAGGAATTATGAAAATTTAATTACCAAACGATTCATGTCTGTGAATCTTAGATTATGAATCAACAACTATATCAGCAGAATACTGTACATGAGTATGAAACAACAGCATGAAACTGTAGGATGTGCTTTCTAGATTCATCTCTGTGTCTGTCCAACCAAGAAATAACGTCTGAGTTTGGGTGTAATATACAGCTTCATTTAGTGACTTACAGAAGAGAGAAAGAGAGAAATGCATTAATTTTTATTAAGAGGGCAAGCCATGGGTTGGGCTTGCGATGGTATCTGAGTTGGGGGAAATGATTTTCACCTCTGGCTCGGAGAGCACTCTGCACCTATACATCACCCGATTACTCCTGGACCGGCCCCGCTCTTAGTCATTAGCCAGTGAATTAACGACAATCCAGCATGCTATTAATCACACTGACAAAAGTGTTAGCATGCCACTGACCTGCTGGCACACGGGGACGTGAGCAAAGGAGAGAGAGAGAGAGAGAGAGAGAGAGAGAGGGGAGGGGGTTGCAAAGATACAGTAGAAGAAACTGGCAAACAACAGTGAGAAAAAAAAAAAAAAAAACAGAGCAACTACAAAGAGTACAGAATGAAACTGCTGCTGTGAGCTCCCATTACTTCAATTTGCTCTCTTTATCATAAATGTCAAAGTCCTTAAAACTTTATAAAATATATAAATCATACTAATTTTATTTTATCACAGTAACACAATTGAGTAAACATCCAGTAGATGGAATTTTATACCAGTTCACTTTTATACCAGTTCACTGCCGGGTGTGTGTGTGTGTGTGTGTCCATTTCGGATGGGTTAAATGCAGAGCACAAATTCTGAGTATGGGTCACCATACTTGGCTGAATGTCACTTCACTTTATATTTGATCATATCCTGGTGCTTCAATTTTTTATAAAAAAAAAAAAAAAAAACTAAATGCATTAAGAAGAATTACATGTATTGCTTAATTGTTTTCCTGTTTCAACCAAAGCATGTTTTCCTGGGAATACTGTTACTGCTGACAACAAAAGCCATTTCCTTAATGACATTATTCTCCAGGAAGTGATGTCATTGTTGGCGGGAAATCGACAGTATAAAGGCTGGAGGGTAAGTTTTAAATTTGTCTGCTTCAAATTACTTTCATGGAAATAAAATATCAAAAAGTGAATGAAAGAATGCTTCATGGCCATTCAGTGTCCCATTCAAACAGATATATTTCTGTACAAAAATAAACAATATTAAATGAATATTACATTTTTATTTATTAAAATTGTATTGTTGACAAATTAGTAAAACCAAGTGGTTTGAAGATATAAAATGACAATTAATTAGTTTTATTAGCATTTTTTTCCTTCTCCACGGGACACACTGTAATGCAAGCATAATAAAATAAAATAAATAAATCATCATATGAAATAAATAAGAACATTAATAAATTAATGACAAATTAATTGGCACCCTAGTTTTAATTAGATTGCAACAAATTGCTTCCTCATTTTAGGCTAAATAATGTCCACAGTTTAATAAGAAAAATGCACTTATTGTACTTACTGTAGCAGATTAGTAATGTGTCAATGATTTACTAAAATTAAGGAACAAATAAATAAGTCAGTGGATTTTATTCATTTACTTACTTTTTTATGTTTTAAATTATGGCCACAATATATATATCCTGCTCTTAATTTCCAAATCATTTTAATATAACTTCCTTAAATGATTTTCTTAAAATGACTAGAAATCAAAACATTTTGCAGAACAAAATGAGCCATCTCTGAAAAAGAGGAGCTCAAAAAAGACAAAAAAAAAAAAAGGGTCACTGCTATATTTGACAGCAGAGATGCTGGTGTACATGAGACATCACACCGGATCAGAACACTGACATACTGTTACAGAGCACCTGCTCTTCTCATGTGTGCGGACTCGGGCGAGCAGGTCAAGTGAATTAGCCGGGGTCGTTCAATAAGCCAGCCGCAGCACTGGGCCGTCTAATCACGCCGTTCTGCCTCATTGACCCGCCAGGAGAGAGCTAAAGGGGCCAGACTGAGCTCTCAATACAGGAGCTCCAGCACCATCCACACACAGCAGTTTCTGCATGCAGTGACCGCATTACCTACTGTCGCCAACATGTGGAGTATACAACAGAACACGCCGCACAAAATACTGTTTCCCACAATGCAATGCACTGGCATGAGTTAACTGGAAGTATCATTAGCCTTCCTCCTTTTTTTTTTCTATGTTCAGAATGGAATTCTATTATACTGCATATTTCAACAGACAATATAAATAATTGTGAAATTACATAATGATAGATCATGTATACAGTCTTAAGTTCAACTAAACAAATTTGATCGAAATTTAAATTATTATGCATTTTCATATTATTGTAAATAGTACGCAATTAAGCATTCAAAAACATTACATTCAGTACTCTAACGTCTAAGTATGTTATTTTAAAGTATATAATTTTCTTCCATGAGGAGCACTGGAGTAAAGTATGCTAATGTCTACTTCTTCTTCACAAGGGACTTCATGTGACAGTGATGCAGAATACTGTTTCAAATCTCTATCAGTGCATGTTGCATTTATTTTCAAGTCGCACTAGACACAGCACACTAAACTTTCTAGTGAACAGTATGCCAGTACTCAGCCAGAACATAGCCACCGTCTTACCTGACATTCATAAATCACAGCCTCAGCTGAGAATGACATTTATAGAGAAATGACCACTGCATGAGTATGAGAAATGTCACACAGAGGTATAACACGCTCCTTGAGAGATAAGAGCCAGGCTTTCTTCATTACACTGCCTATGTGGCTGATAAATGACACAGAGACTCGTACTGAAACACAGTCAAATCTCTTCGCAAAGTGAAAACTCTTGAACTATTTTTATTTGATGTGCATTACGTAAAACTTCAGGTTCAATTAGATCGTTTTAAAAAAGTGCATTTATTTGGTTCTTTTGTGAGCAAGGGTCAATCTACTTATGTTCAAGCCTACTTAAACATAAGCCAGGAGAACTTCCCCCGATGTCAGACCTCACTAACGTAAATATGATCCTCTATGACTGATGAAGACCTGCGTGGTCAGTCCGGTCGCTTAGTCCCCCTCGAGAGTGATGAAACACACAACACATCACATCAGAGGACAATTTGCTCAAGCGGTTTTATCCTCGTAATGAAAGCTTCACTGGAGAAATGAAGCAGTTGAGAGAAATACTGTCTCTTCAAGTGATTGCAGTGGAGAGTTTTGAGCAGCAGGAATTTAAATGAAGTTCCAGAAAGCTTTATGTTAATGTTTTGACATAATGTCTGTCTGAAGAGGCAAAAGAGGCAGTGAGGGAGGGAAAATGATGGGTAGAATAGAAATAATAATAATAATAATAATAATAATAATAATAATAATAATAATAATAATAATAATAATAATAATAAATTATTTGAATAAATTATTATTATTATTTTTTTTTTTTTTTTTTTTTTATTATTATTATTTTTTTTTATATTATTAACATTACCATTAACAGTAGTAGTAGTAGTAGCAGTAATTTACATACTATAAATGGAAATGTGGTTAAACTATGACAAAAGAACAAAAAACCTGACAGGGGAATTTCTCATAAACACACAGACACAAACACTAATCAATAAATCTATCAATTCTCTCTCATTTTTACTATTTTTCACGTGGAGCAGAAAAACAGGTCTGAAGAGGAAGTGCCGTGGGAAGGAAGCAGGAAAACAGATGTGGCAGTAAAGTAAATGGTAACAAGTGCAATGAAGAACAATGCGGCCGGTTCTCCTGCAGAACAGAGCTGAGAACCTGCTCAGGCCACAATCACTCACAGCATAATGCCATATACATGCCTGACAAACAATGGGCTCAGCTCTAAGAATTCTGGGAAAAGGGGCCTGATCTGCTTCTCCGATGGTTGGCCAGACCAACGGGGGACCTACACCAGTAACTGCTGGAGACGGCATGCTGCCACTCCATAGCTGAAGGTCAATTCAACATCTCACCCTTAATTATTTCATTAAAAACACATGCACTTTTTATGCACTGCTAAAGACATCAAACAGGTATGACAAATAATTACTGTTTTCCGACAAGTCTCATACACTCACCCTTATACTCATGCGATTGGCTGATGCAAATTAAGTTATGTCCAACTAATTCGGGACCTCAAAAAAATCTTGTGGTTCTGTTTGTTCCTCCTAGTGGCCTAGAAATCACACCAAAAATGAGCTTTCAACATCATTTGCTATATGTCAAATTTGCTTATTACACGGTATTCTAAACTCTATGACAGTGATTGGTCAATGGTGGCTTTCTGTGCTCAAATACTTGTGCATGATGAGACTAAACTGCATTCAACTGTATAAGTGTTTAAGGTGAGAGTTTTTACTACAAAACGATACTTTATGAAATAAAGGTCAGTTGATTAACTGCATTACTGAGAATTGTTTTGTTGGTTTAGACTGAACTCTTCAATATGTACTCACTGCACATAAATTAGTTCTTGTTTTCTTTGTTTATATATATAGTAATTAAGAGCTTGTTTAACAAGAAAGCCAGCTTTGAAGTATGGTTTATGCTTACATAACTGTAGACACCTGTAAATATATCATGTATATAAGCTACACTTCTTCACAACACAATGGGAAAGTACATTTTGAGTCACAGTAGAGTTTCTATGGTACTTTCAAGTCTAAAAATGCATCATCGGATCTACATAAACCTCATAAAAATCATACAAATCAGAATATGCTTATACTGTCTACCTACACTTCTGTTTATGATGATTACAGTAGGTTCACAGGTGGACCTTCATACTGTTTTATTTATTTATTTATTTATTTATTTTTATAGTATGTTTTCATACAAATAATTGACATTTTGCAAACATTAACTCTCACCATCTAGATGCATTTCCATGTCCCAGAATCACATTTTTTTAAAGAGTGTTTTGTTTAAAGTCGACTGAGGCCAGGCCTCTTGGTAAGCTACAGTAACTAGGACGGCCTCTTTATAATACACTCCACTATGTCCTAAATGCTTAATGATGCCACGTGTTCCTTCACTTAATTAAAATTCAGCAGAGCATGCGACTTCATTAGCAGCAGCGGGCTGGTTTTAGCTCACATAAATAACGCCTCGTACCTGAGACCGCGCTACACGTGCGGTGGTACAGAGGTGGGACGTGGTGAGCGCTCGGAGAATGAATGGTAATTTGGATGTTTAAAGCACCAGTGAATTGCAGTGAATTCCAGATAATAGGCTGTTAATTAGGGGGGTCGTCAGGTCGATTTGGGAACAAATGGCACCCTTTAACAGAGGTGGTCTCGGAGGTAATCTGAGCTGACCCCTCTGCTTTGTCTCTGTTATCTCTGCCTCTGCTCACCGCGTGACATCCTAAATAAGGTGTCCCTCTCTGGGGAAGAAGTGGCGCAGAGCAACTATTTGTCATGCGTCAGACAGTGGCGCTCAGAGCTCTTTGCCGCTCCCCACGGTACCTCCACAAATTTTGTTTCAATGCTCCGACTAGACATCCCATTGCTGGGGGAAGCACAGGAGGTCAGAGTGGACGCTGGCTGAATAAATATCCCACCGCTCTCCTGAGATCCAGCAGGTAGCTCGCTCCATGCCTCCGGGCCATGCAGAAGACGAGCAAAGAAAGTAACACAAGAGCCAGATGTGCGCAGACTCCACAACCTTTACTGCCGCAAAGTGCTTTCTCCGCACACAACCCAGCCATTAACCTCAGCCAGAGGCATCAACAGCGCTGCGCCTGTCTCTCGAGTGCCTCCTCGCTGAGCATGTTCCAGTTTGGAGTCAAAAAACAGTGATCATGTCTGAATCATGTGGCAGTCTTTAGCCCACTTGCTAAGTATGGCAGTGAGGTTTAAAATAGACCAGCAGAAGTAACCCAGAATTGCGTGAAACAGCCAATAATGGTTGAATATCAACACAACTGTAACATACTATTGTCTATTTTTGATCCACTTCATCCAGAATATATATGTTATTAAAAACCATCCTGATATGTCATTTTAATAAGTTGTGTTTTAGATTAATGAAATGGACTCTATTTCTGGTTGCATGTAACTATGAATATCTTCTGTCCTTTTATTGTGTTGGCCTTCCTGAATATTTTGTTTAACTGGCATGTGACGATTGAACTGATTCCTATTTGATATATTCCTTCCTAACTAATCAGCTTGTTTAGTCTTTGGTGAAATGATTAGAGGTTTCAGACAGTGACTTCTGTCACAGATGAGAGAGTGGAGACAAGGAGGAAAACTCAGTGACCTAAGCAAGATACTGTACATTAAAAACTTGAATGTATTATGAAATGCTGACCTTTGGGGCATCAGCAAATATTGCACTGAACTGCATTGCACAGTGTTGATTAGTGTAGTGCCGTGAATGATTATATATATATATATATATATATATATATATATATATATATATATATATATATATATATATATATATATATATATATATATATGTGTGTGTGTGTGTGTGTGTGTGTGTGTGTGTGTATATGTGTGTAATTATATAGTGTAATGTATCAAAAATATATAATGTATCAAGTTGTTATATGTTTAAACTATTTAATATATATATATATATATATATATATATATATATATATATATATATATATATATATATATATATATATATATATATATATACAATATTCTGAAGTTACTTTGTAACATTTTCTGGTGCTGAAGTAAAAAGTGATCATTTTTGACAAAATATTGACCATTATGTTAGATCATGCATGTATATTAGCTGATTTATTTTAAAATGTATGAGTTGTCTCATTCAAATGGTAATTTTAATGACTTTTATTTTATTAATTTATAGTCTAACTGACAAAGGGCGAAATTCAAATTTCATTTCAGTCAGATCCATTCATAATAAAGACCACAGTGTTATCCAACGGTTGTCCGATGCATCTAAAAATACAAGACCTCTGTGTGACTCGTATTTCCTTAAACAGGAAAAAACAAAATTACAAAGGATGCAATGCACAACACAAAGAAAAAAAAAAAGGTCTGAATACAGAGCTGTGTGGGACACCATGCATAAATACACAGGAAAGGGAGATTTCAATGACACAACTTCTCTTGTTCGTGTGACAATACATAAGAGTTTTCTGCTTGTACGTGATGAGCATTGAGGCGAGGAGCCTGTAGCGACTGGAGGGTGAAAAAAGAAGGCAAATGAGCGTATGTACCAGCTGAGAGAGACAGGAACGAGAGAGAGACAGATCAAAGGCTATGTCCAAATTTGCTACTTCCCTTCAGATAATGTGTGACACAATTAGACGGGCCTGACAATTTCCATTACGCCTGATCAAATATTTATCATGCTTTAGAGATGATGTCGTACCCCCGGCTCTCACCCGTCTCATTTGCATAACAAATGGGAGAGACACTTAACAAATAAGTGAAATAGGGAGTAACGAGAGGACGGAAGAACGAGGGAGAGAGACTGTGAGAAAGAGAGGGGACATGGAGGTGTCAGAGTTACAGTCAGCCTCCCTCCATTTGATTTGCAAATGGCCAGCCTCTGTCATCAATTCAGGGCGCGGGGCAGAGTTATCAGCATGACGAGAGGGGCCGAAGGAGAGGACAGCTCCCCGATGCTACCTTACAGCACTATTAATCATCCAGCAGTGGGAGAAACGCAGCCAAATTGGGCTCATCAGTCTCTATATTAAACAGGAATCAAGGTACAAGGACAGGAGGGGAGGGCTGTGGAAATGGACTGAAGGAACAGCCTCTACCTTATCGCTCTTTTCTGTCCATTTTTTTATTTATTTTTTTATTTTTTTGAGAATTGCACAGCCAAAGTTGTGTTTTATAAGCAATGTGATCAGAGAACCATTATATAGTGAGTACGGGTATTAGTGATAATCAGTATTAGTGCTTTTTAGATATGGGATTAACCAATATTTATTTTGTCCAATATTAGTATTTATTACTATTATTGCATCAGTCACAATGTTGTTTTTGTATCATTAATATACTATTGCATTTTTACATATTTTGTTTAAATAAATAAGAAACAATATTTTATTTTTATATTTCCTATCATGATTTTCATTTTAAGTGAAAGATTTAGATTTATTTTTTAAGTTTTAGTTTCTAATAGAAGTTTTAATATTAGTTGTTTGTAATAGTTGTAGTTTTAGTATATTTAGCACTTCAACTTAAACTAAACGAAAATGGATATTATTTTTTATGAGAACATTTTATTATATTGTATTATAATTTTATTATTATTATTATTATTATTATTATTATTATTATTATTATTATTGTTAGTTTTTGTTAAATATAGTAAACAGTCAGTATTGAATGTATTGAGGTCCACCATTATATCGGATAGTGGCCATGACAAAACGATTGTGTTAACGGATTTTTATTTATTTATTTGCTGCATTGTAAAGTGGACATTGTTTTGGATAATATATTAGTTTTGGATTTTTAATTGTTGGGGGAAATAAGTAAAATGAAAAGTGAAACAAAAAAGTCTTCCTGTAGCTCAAGTGGTAGAGTATTGCGTTAGCAAGCGCAGGGTTTGGGGTTCGAATCCCAGGGAACACATGTTAGGAGAAAATTGTTAGCTTGAATGCAATGTAAGTCACTTTGGATAAAAGCGTTTGCTAAATGCATAAATAAATAAAAATAGTACAGATATATTACTTTCTTTAGGCGCTCACTTCTGACCTTTTAGTTGTATTGTTAAGTCCAAATTTGGTCTTCAAATCAATAGGGTTGCAGAAAAGCGATACAATATGGGCCAATATTACAGTTTTCTTCTTGTAATATTCACTTGGTTTATAAAGAAAATTGGATTGTCTGATATTGGATATTAAACAGAACTTATATACAGTTTCTTCTAATTTAGAGTAAGTTATCACCCATCATCGTCCACAACACACATATAGTTATTTGCCATTTAGCAAGAAGCTCTATACTGGCGCTCAGCCACACATGTGATATTGTGCAGGTTTAGAGATAAGGTTGCTACGCATGACATATGAAAGGAAAAGGATGTTGTTGTTTTACTGTTCAAAGTGATGGAGTGTAGCCTTCGGGGCAAACTCTGCCTTTCTGAAGCCCCACTCCAGCCCCAGACATCAGAGCTCAACAGAAAATGAGCCGAATGAGTAGTGGAGAGGAGGTTAAAGGTGAGTCGAATGGAGGGAGAGGAGGACAGACCTAACAAGACGATGAAGAATGACTAACTCCGCTTAGATTGAACAGGCCCACACGACACAATATGAATGACCCTCCAATGCATGTGACAAGCAGCCACCGACAGAGATAAACACAGCAAGTGTGTGGGAGGAACAGAGAGAAACAGAGCCGGAAAACAAATGTCATTTCGTTTCCCTCTTAAATATTGATTTTACTGTCATAGAAGGAAAAATGGAAGATGTCCTTGAACTATAAATCACTGTACTGTGTAATTATATGTTATACCATTGAGATCAAATGACATAAAAGACAAGCTGGAGTGCTGAATTTGATAATTTTATATGTAATAATAATGATATTGTGTCCTTACAAAACTTTAAATCCTAACAAACTCTCAAACAGCAGCTACAAAAAATTTTGCCTGTCCCACAAACTCACTCCTTATGCAAAATTAAGCATTAAAAAAACTTACCAAATGCAGACATGGTCTACGATTGTGTTCGAAAGCTCTTCCAGTTTTCAAAAACCCTGGCTACCAATTAACAGAGCCTAAGATAGTTGCTGTCACACACACACACACACACACACAGAGTCTGGGATAGGGTGTATAAGGCTGGTGAAGAGGCTGTCCGCTGGGGTGATGCTGCTAACGTGAAAGAATGTGCAGCAGATAGCAGAGGTGCAGGAACTCGACGCGCTGAAGGAAAGGACACTTCAGAGGTCAGGCACACAGAGGGCCCAGAGTCAAGCTGGGACCCTCAGACCTGAGTGCCTGACTGGCCCTGGAAGATGATCTTCAGCTCTAACTTCATTTAACTGTTGATAGCTCCAACATTTCAGGATTTTTAGACAATAATATTTTAAAATAGAAATAAATAAGTGGATAAAAAAGATTTGCATGCACTGGATATATATATATATCAAGGCTGATTCAGTTCAACAATACATTTTTCTGAAATAAATTCAGTTCATAGATTTTACCACAAAAAAGCATTTTTTTACATTACTTACAAAACTTTTATGTTCAGTGTTTACATTTATCAAAAAAGCAGCTTCACATTAAAATAACAGTAATAATGTTGTCAAATGTTTAGCAATTTTGACAATTTTAATTTCTATAGAAGAAAACTGTGACGTTACTCAGATCAGTTTAGTTCAATGTTGTTTCAAGTCAAGATAACGGTCAATGTTGCATCAATTATGATTTGAAATATGTTTAATTCATCATAGTTAATTTTCGTACAAACTTGATTTATTCATTTGAGCTATAAACTCAAAAATGCTATTACTGAATATTGTCTTTTAAACCCCAGATTGTATAAAATAAAATAAAATAAAATAAAATAATTGTGCCTTGTATGGTAAGATCTAAATTAGCTGGTGAAGTATTAAGCCTCAATTTAAATATGTCTACATCTGACTGCACTAGTTAATTAAGGTTACAGCTGTGTTACACTTTCTACAGAGTAGAAACAACAAATGGTCATGTGTAAGGGCTAAAACTTGAAAACTTCACGATGACCTGCACACACACTTGTGTGTATGTGTGTGTGTGTGTGTGTGTTTCTGCGGTGGGCTGGCAGTGTGGCTCTGTCCCCTGCACCTTTTTGGACTGGCACACATGAGGTGACTTTGTGGGAGATCCAGGCGTAGACAGCATTCCTTTGATAGGATGATACCGGGACTAAAGCTCTTCCATATGACACCCCTCACATGGCTGCTGTGTCTAGCCACCCTCTATCTCACTCACTGTGTGTGTGTGTGTGTGTGTGTGTGTGTGTGTGTGTGTGCATGCGTGTGTGTGTCTGTGTGTGTGCGTGTGTGTGTGTGTGTGTGTGTGAGGGTTGCACAGGCACAACGAGGGGTTTGTGATGACAGAAGCCAGGCCTCGTTACACACCAAAGCATCTGTGTGTCTTTATCTGTCTCCGCTCGCCCACCGCAGAGAGAAAGAGATTGACGCGAGGCCACAATGAGGCTTTCTGAGTTCATCGATTATTACATTCGCACAGAGATATCACATTCTCCAGCCGTCTGACCTGATGAAAAGCCATTTGTTGGGATTTCTTGCTCCATTTTAGAATATTTGTATGTGTTGTGAGTGACGGCAAATATTAATATATGAGAAACACTTTACAATAAGGTTCCATTTGATAATATTTGTTTACTACATTAGTTAACATGAACTGGAGAACCGTTAAACGTTTGGAATAATTAAGATTGTTTAATGACTGCTCGCATTAATGAATGCATTTTTTTTTTCTTCTAATGTTATAATTGTTCTTACTGTCCATTTAATTTGTCGATTTAATGCATCCTTTAAAAAAAGAAAAAAAAAGAAAGATTTTCTTATGAAAATCAAAAAATGATGTGACTTCATGCACAAATGAGTTTCTGGTCTCCCTTTACTCCTCTTGCGTCACTCGCCTCCTCTTGCTACCGCCGTGACCTCCTGGGTGGGCCGAACAGCCCCTTCCCTGGTCCTTATATGTTTTCAAGTGCTGTGCTGGTAGGTTGGAGTCTAATCCCTGTCTAATTCCCGGAGCTGATTGGGTTTACAGGGGCAGGGATCAGCAGTGTTGCCGGGTCCCGCACACAGCGACTCGGAGCCAGGCCCCTGCCCGGCACTGCCCGGCCCCTCTGCGGGAACAAAAGAGCCCCTGTTTGCTCACCCCTCGCACTCAAGAGGCTTAGGGACATTTTTCTCATTTTTGAACAGCTAATATCTTGCAAAAGTTGTCTAATCTCTTTAAGTTAAAGTTGAGCTTTTGTAAAAGCCCATGCTAGCTGTGCTTATGACTTGACTGTTATCCAGCAGCATTTAATTAGGTCAGGTTGGGCCTCCAATGTGCACAACACACAGAGGATTGTGGGTATGCAAATGCATCATCGCTTTCTGAACCCCAACATCCAGCATGGTCGGACCAACTGATTACATGACATACAAATCATTTTTTGAGGACACTCCACAACAACAACCTGCATTAACATCCAAACTGATTCAAACAACAAAACGATGAATGATTCAAAGTGGAATTCTGAGAAAATGTGTGGAATTTCTAAAGTTTGGGCTTCAGTATGCACTTTCGATTTAAATAAAAATAAATAAAAATAAATAAAATACATGAATGAACAATACAATAAATAGCCACATCTCCAGTCAGTGCCTCATGATCCTTTATAAATCATTGTAAAACGTTGATTTGAAACTTCAAAATACTGTATATATCTATATATAAATAATATTATAAAATATTAAGATAATATACAACATTCTGCACATATTCTGCAGAGTAAGGCATTAAGATGTGCTTTATAAGCATACTAATACGCAACTATTTGATAGTGAGAATTGTTCCCTAAAAATTATAAATTTTTTACTTGCTCATTTATGGATGTATAATTTTCAACCTAGCCAAAAAGTCACTTTTTATTAATTCACATCCTTGCTAAGTAAAAGTATTATACATATATATGGATGATGCATGATGCATGGATGACATATATATATATATATATATATATATATATATATATATATATATATATATATATATATATATATATATATATATATATATATATATATATAAATGCATCCATGCATCATGGATCATCCAATCAAACGCTCATAAACTGAAAAAAAAAAAATAATACTTCAGAATGGCCATGGCACTCTAGTGAATTAAAAAGCTATTATTATCAAAAGGTTTCTTGCAAGAAATCTAAAAACTCTGATGATGAACGCTCCCATTCACTCCAAGAAGCCAGTCTGCAGTATGTTTCTAATGGACACTGTCCAGGTGAAACTTCATCACCATTACACACCAACCAACTCTAGCACTTCCATACAAGTTATAAAAGCCTGACTAATCACATAATTACATACAATACAAGCTTGAATGGAGAGGGGAAGCACATGACATCGGCATGAACTGAGATGGGAACACTTGAATTACAGTTTTCTGCTCTTCTTATTTACCTTTGTAATGGGATCAAGACACAAGACACCACTTTCGACAATAGCCTGTGCGTTCTGTGCAAGTACATACTAATTCTCCTTTCCCCCCTCTCTTTGGAGTTTGGGTTACAGGAAGTTAACCTGAGCCGTGCTCCGCCTCTCAGAGCCGTCAAGCTGTAAAGAAGATGGGGCGTTGAACACCTGGACGTGCTTTGAGAGACAAGGTCAACGAGACACTAAACGATGACGATACCGCGCAAACTCTGGAACCTGGTGAGGCTGTGACCTTTATGCCGATGCTCGAGGCCTTGACAGAGTTATGCTTTGAGCTGCCATTGTTTGCCCAATGTGGTGTCTGTTTTGACAAGCCTGTCTAATAAAATATATGGAGAGCTTAAAGCGCTCCACTGGCAAAGATACTTCATCAGCCGCTTAAATCCACGAGAGAGTTCATAAAAAAGTCACAAGCAAAGATTTACAGAATTACACGCTAATCTTCTGTATGCCACACTTTGGCACAAACCTCATGACGCATGTGTTGAACAATTCAAACTATTCTAATGAAAGTCAACAAGCTGTGGCCAAGCAACTGAAGGAAATGTTACATTTGAATGAGCTGAAGATGTGTTTTGGGTATTGCAATTACTGATGCTTTGCAAGATCCAGTTCAGGACAAAACCAAGGCCCAGACTCAAAGAAAGACCAAGTCCAAGAATGAAGTTGTAATTTGTGAATGTTAAATTGTAAAAATTTGAATATACTGGTACATTTACTACAGTCAAGTTAAGAGCTTATTTTCAATGTTTTCAACTATCCAAAACCAAATTTGTTGGGTCAAGAAAGGACACCATTGTTAACCAAACTATATAGAAACTATTGCTTAATGTACCTAACTATCACTTTACTGTACTGGAAGTAGAGTTTTTTAGGATTGTTTGAAAAATGTCTGCAAGCAAAATAATCTCTTCTTACTAAAGATTCTTGAGTTGAGCCGAAAGTGTCTTTGGACAATAAATGGTCATTTTGTGTAAATTTGTTTGTGATTCATACAGAAAAAGCATGCAACTTATATAAATATAAATAAATAAATAAATAAAGAAAGAAAGAAAGAATGAAAGTCCACCCATAAATATAATCCAATCATGCAAACACACATGAATCACATCATACAAATTAATCGTACATTCATTAAAATTCATGCAAATTCATAAAATTTCCCCACAATTTAGCCAAAACAAGCATTGAAAACACTGCTAGAATGCACTAATTGTTTACAAATTAGGGTTGCACTTTATTTTACAGTACGTGTACGTTCATGTGTTTATAGTGTACTTACAGTGTATTTATCTAAGAAAGTTCTGGTAACACAAGGTAACTACATGGGGTAGGGTTAGGTTTAGGGGTAGGTTCAGGGTTAGTACCTAGTTATTACATAGTTATTGTAATTACTATAATAAGTACATAGTATGTACATGAGGAACAGGACTGTAAAATAAAGTGCTACCGAAATTAGAGTTGTTGACATATGGTGAGTCTATAGAGGTATTAAATTAATGTTATTGATTAGAACAACAATTTTTCCAAATTCGATGAGCAACATTTATACTGAGATCTCTGATAGTTCTATTTCTGACTGGAATCCTGACAAATCTGAGCACAAACTGAGACACTGTTGAGATCTGAAACTCTAGAAGAGACACGTATGAGATTATCGGGTTCTTTTTCCCAAGAAAAAACAAAATGTCTTTGAAAGTTTTCGTGTGCTTTCAATCTCTTGGAAACTCAATCGACATTAAAGAGATCTTATTTGTGCCTGTTCTTTCCTTATGGCTTCTTACAAGCTCCTCACACCGCATCCGTCCATCCATCCATCCATCCACGCTGCCCTGCCGCCCACCACCCCTCATCCCCATCTCTCTCTCCCTCCCTGCGGACACAGATGTGCCAGAGCTGGTGAGTTGTGAGCCGGGTGCGTTGGCACAGAGCGAGAGCTACAAAGAGCGTCTGATTGGAAGCAGCGGGTGAGGACCTTTAACGAGAGCCAGTGAATAGAGGACAGCAGCGGCCTGGACCGCCTCCGCTCTCTACACTTCTTCACACACCCAGCTGCCTCTCTCCATCAAAAGCCACACACAACAGGCATCCATCTTCTTGCCAGCTTTACCTTGGAATCACACACACATATACACGAGGTCTGCACTTAACAAATCTTGGCTTTGAACACCGCCATGCACATTGGCACGGTCTTTATCCGCTAGTGCGCATCCAATTCCACTTAAATCATCCCATCATTTCATTCCGTAATGGAAAACAAACCAGTGTGTTTTAGATACCTGCCTGTTTACTGCTCCGTCAACCCTAATGTGGCACAAAGCGACACTATAGAGCTGTCCGGTTCAGGGCACCGACACATATTTCACTACTGACATTTCAGACTTGTGGAGCCAAAGGCCTTTTAGCAGAATGACCTTTGGTATTGATCTGGACCCTCTGCATCCATCTGAGCCTCACGCTGGGCGGAGAGGCTGATTTCCATCAGAGGTGGAGGAGAGAAGTTGAATGTAGAGGTGAGATAGATGCACTTCGGAGAAACGGAGCAACATTTGGAGAATGTCAGAGGCTGCAGTGTTATCATAACACCTGCGATTGACACAAACGTGATACAAATTGTCAATTTTGGACTCTATCTGCTTATTGAAAAAAGGTAGAAATGGAGACAGCTTCCCTAAAGCTTATTATTACATCGTACTGCAGTTATTACATTGTAATTACATTGTTATAAATGACGCAAAACATTTGGTGATAAAATTTAAACATAATCTGCAATTTGGTAGAATAATTCCTGCAATGGTTTATATTTAACACAATCCCTGGATTTGTTGTTAACTGAGCGACTGTATAAAGGTTAAGTCAAAACAATAAATAACAATGATCTAATAAAGAGGTGATAATAATGTTTGGAGTAATTCGGGAAATGTGCATGAGCTCCTTAAATAATGATCCAAACGAAGCAATGATATCATTCCGCTCTGCTTCAAAAATAATCACTTGCTATTCTATTAATAGCAGCCAACTTTCTTGACTTGGGAATTTGGCACGCGTTCCCAGACATTCCCTGTCTTCTGCCTCATGGTTTGGACTAGAAAAAAAAAAAAGAAAAAAAAAACATTCTGCCACTTCTGTGATGATACATAAAAAGTATTCTGGCTATTTTAAACTCATTTGTGCCATGCTAATGTATCAAAATCCTGCCAGGAAAATCAGCAGTACTCCCAGCACCACTGCTCTCTCGCACTCCTCAACAATGCAGAAAATGAAGATGCTGGTGTCTTCTGAACACTGTTTAGCATCTTAATTACCAATGCTGATGAACGACCCTAATGATGAGGGGTTAATTGGCAGCTCCCGCTCATCAAGACAACAACAAACAATTTGAGATCGGCACTTAGTGTCCGCGTGCTAAATTACAGACGTCGCATAGAGATCAATGTCCAATCAGACAACAGACAAGCCTTTTGAAGGCCTCAAAGCACCATCAAGCTCTCCACTCTCATTCAGCTGTAATTAAGGCCTGTTAATTACCACAAAAGCCAATTCACATACATCCACACAACATTCTCTGACTCAAAACACAAACACAACATTTAGAACACAAATGGACCTGTGTCTTCTCTGTATGTTTTGAGAGAAGGACTGACTGTGTGCCTGCATGTGTTTCATTGTATTGATTTGTTTAGATGTTCTCATTAACTCTTGAGAAGCCTTTTAAGCAAAGGGGGCTAACACTAACAGAAACCTGTTAATGTTAGGTTTAAAATATGATATTTGTAGTAAATTTAGCAAAGGTTTCAACAACATTTATGATATGCTATGCCATTTATCAACCTAAACCAATCATTCCATGTCATAAAAATGATTAAATGTTTATTTGATACTTACTAAACTAGTCATAAAGATCTAAGTTGGTCCCTCTTTGTGATAAAATTTCTTGTTTTAAGGTTTTTTTATCATATAACAACAAAATTGCTCCAATTATGCTGTTTAAAGCACAGTGACATTAACAAAAGATTCTAATATTCTAATAATAAAATTGAAACTTTATTTTAAGGTGTCCTTGTATACATTTAAGTACTGAGTAATATTTATCAATAACATGTACTTACTATATGGTTAGGGTTTGGCTTAGGGGTACTTGCATATAATTATGCATAATTTATTGTTATTAAAATATGAAGTACTTGTAACGTGTAAACAATACACCTTAAGATTAAGCATTACCTTCAAACTTCTATGCATTTTAATCAGTTAAACAAATGACTTTTTTTATTTCAACCTTTTTATTAAAACTGTTCCTTCAATCTCAAGGTTATATCACAAGACTTTTTTTTTTTTTACAAAAAAAAAAAAAATCTATTTCAGTTGATAAGAGAATTCTAATCAACTCGTATGAAATGCACAATAATTGTTATCATTTTTATTTTTATTATTAAATCATATCGATCCACACTGTTAATAATATTTTTTTTTATTAAGTTGGCAATAAAACAATATTGGAGCATGTTTACAACAAAATGCAATTTCATTTTTAATTCAATGTTACTTGCTGTTTCATTAAAAAGGCTGAAAGCCGTAACATTTGTCATATCGTTTTATTTAATTTAAATATATTTCAAAGTGCAGGAGTTTTGTATATGTTTGTAATTGTAAAATGTACAAGCAATTTCTGAGTGAAAAATCTTTTTACAGCATTTTATTTGTTTTCAGTGCATTGCATAACCTGTTGAATTTTAGCAATGTATAATTAGTATTAATGCAAACTGTGATACATTTAAAAGCCAGGAAGGGTAAGTGTATACCAACCTACATGGCATGTTGTAAAGCAAGGGTCAGTTATTGACTATCTCTCCAGGCCTTCGGTATTGGTATTGACTCCTATCGGCTCTCACTAATTGTGTTTAAATGCTGGGTAATCGGCACTCTATTGTTGGTTTCCAAATTAGAAATCAACTCTTACAGGCTAACACAATTACCGCCCTCGCTGTTTCACATTCAAGGGGCCTTCTAAGCGATATAAATATCCTCTGTCAGTGGCTCAGGGAAAGTTTGTCTTTTCTTGCTCCCACTTAAAGCAAACACAGTGAAGACTAAATCTAACGGACCTCGGAAGCTAGTCCATCGCTACTCATTCTTTCTGTGAATAAAACACAATAATGTGGTTTGGCCGCAGCAGTCTACTTCAAAGTGTGCTATTGATTAAAAGAAAATCCCATACTTTTACTGAAGGACAGACCCAAGCATATAATAGAGACTTAGGGGTGCAATGTTTTGACTCAAGCCAGTAAGCAAACACCTAGCAACTGCATAGCAGCATAGTTGAGTAAACACACTTTCTTTAGAGTATGCACAAAAACAGACAAGAGTTCAGGCCATGTGCTTTCATATGCAATATATTGAGGGCCGATTTTAATATTCCTGTAAAGAATAAGACTTCTGTCAGTCTCGTATCACTTTCATCTTTCAAACTTTCCACTGATCAACTGTTTGGAAGACAGAGACTAGTGTTTTAACAGTGCAGCGACTCGATCCAGAACAAGGCGGCCTCACAGAGCTCAGAGGAAGATCTCGCCCGCTTTTCATAAGAGACTGTTTCCTTTCCATTGATTCCATCTGACGACAGTATCTGAAGGTGCACTGTTGCCAGTGAACTTCCTTTAAAAACTCCCTCATGGTGTGTCTTGGCCTGAGTAAATACCTGTATTGTACCTTGTTCTTTTTTACACAAGATCACTGCTGTTTGCATTTAAAAAACGCTCTAATAACACGTTATTTTCGCTGACTTCTGTTGATTTGAGCAAAGTCGTCAGCTAACAGTCGAGTGAACACACATACAGAGATCCACTGCCACATATCAGAGTTTATATGCTGGTCAACTACAGAAATTGAAGGAAAGTTATGTTCTGTTTCTATTTGTCAAATTATATAATTTTCAGTTTTGAAATGCTTCAATATAATTGTTAATGATTTAACACATTCAAAGTATTATCAACCCAATCTCACGACCAATTCGTACATTTTTCACAAGGTGGCTTATTCGTACGAATTCGTACGACCACACTCGTACAAATTCATATGATTGTTGCCAAATCGTACGTATTTTACGAGTTGCACAATTCGTATGAATTTGTACGAATGACCTACACCTAACCCCGCCCCTAAACCTAACCGTCACTGGGGTCGTATAAAATCGTACGAATAAGCCACCTCGTAAAATAATTACGAATTGGTCGTGAGATAGCGTTGGTATTATTGCATACTGCATTATCAAGTAATCACACATTGCATTTTGCTTTAACAATTGCGCAGCTCTATTGAATGATGTAGTTACTTTATAAATAAAATAATATATTTTATTCTAAGTAAATTTGTTTGAATCAAGCATAGTGTTTGAACGTGAGTCAGACTTTTGCCAAACTATCCATTTTATAACATGAATGTTGCTGGGTTGCTAGGTAATGAGGTCACAATGCATTTTCACTCGGCGTTTCATTAGAATGCAATAAGGGCTTTAAAAAGAGCATGAATCTCTCATTTATCAGAGCTGGCGGAGGCCAGCCAATTGGACGCAGGATATCAGCGCTTAAGTGTTATCCAAACAAAATACGAAATCTCTGGATCCTTTTCGTGTTAAAGTCTAATTTGCAGTTTTCTCCTCCACGCAGGCTGACTGCACTCCAGCCAACAGGCCTTGCCACTTTAACAGCCTGCAAGAAAGGAGGAGAAAGAAAGGGTGCTGGGTGAAAGAGGGTGGAAAGGGGATGAAAAAGGGAGGCTGGAAAACAATAAGGCAGTTTTCCTCCACAGCCTGAACAAACATGGATCCTCCTTTCCCCCCGTTTTACCTTCTCCTCAAACACAAAAGGCATTAAGGTATTATGTGGTAATGTTTTTGGAAGTGTATGATAGCAGAGAGCTAGAGACAGGCGGCCCCTTAAACGCTGGTAAAACTGCACATGGCAACCATTAGCACGAGACCCTTGGTAATGCTTCTGAGACGGCCCGAGAGCGGCCTGTGTGTGTGGTGTTTGGACCCTGTGTCAAGAGGTCCGTGGGGGCACGGTGTTCACACACTCCTCCATCCCGGTGGATGACAGTCGGACGGCTGAGGATGTGATGACAGTGTGTGGAAAGTAATTTGTTTGGACGTTGCTTCAGGCTAAAGCATTGATTTAACAAGGAACAATGAGGAGCATCATTTCACAACATCTCTCAGCGCTCAACTCCCTGAAACACACGCCTCAGAAATTGTTTTCACCTCAAATCCCCACTGTTTAAGACTAAAATATGTTGAAAAACAAACAATATCAAGACAGAAGCCCATTAATGAATATTTAGCTGGGTCAAGCTGTTGTTCAGCTGGTTTTGCGAGTAAACGTCATTGTCATTTTTGGTAACACTTTATTATAGTGACCAATTCTCACTATTAACTTGTTGCTTACTAACGAATCGATTATTAACATATTGGCTGTTAATTAGCACTAATAAAGCACATATAAGCAGCAAATCAGGAGTTTACTGGGGCAAAAATTTGAGCAAAAATTGACCCTTAAAATAAAATGTGACCATATTTTTCAGCTAGGCTTTTGGATTCTGGTGTCTTGTTCATTTTGTATTCCTGTATTGTTATTTATTTATTATTTTGCAAGTGTGTCACAGCTGATACCAAAGTAATCTGTGTAATCGGTTTTTATTTATTTATTTGTTTATTTTTGAATGGTATAATTTGCAGTTACAATTGTGCACTTAAAAGTTGTAATTATACTAAACAAATAATAATAATAATGATAATAATTGAAAAGTACAGTAAGTGGTTGCAATCAATTTATTTGACTTTCAACATTATTATGATTATTTTATTTAAATGTAGCTAACATAAATAGTTTATAACCACTTACCTTAAAAAAAAAAAAAAAAAAAAAAAGGTGAAACCATTTTTAGCGCTGCGGTTTTGACACAAATTTCATGATTTCATTCGCTTCTCATTCACCAGCTTGCGATTCGATTCAATTCAATATCGATTATTTTGGATATATATCAGGGACACATGCCAAATTTTCCCAAGGAAAAAAATCTGTTAACTAATGTTGTAAAATATACATGATGAGAGTCAGTTGGTACTATAATACTGAAGGTTAAAACTAACAGATATTTTAGGCTATACAACTGCTTTAATTACACTTAATGAAGTAATTATAATAAAAGTTACAATTACATAATAATATTTTTACTTCAATTAAATGGTGACTGTCGTAAAAAATTGTATCATTTAAACATTGAAGAAAAGTAAAAATTATAATAAATTTATATGGCGTGTATGTTTAGCAAAATTGTCCCTCTCTAGAGTTGAATGTTTTAGCTGACTAATGAGTTTATGGTCACCAAATGTGTGTGTTTTTTTTTTGTTTTTTTTTGTCTTAAGTGACGTTACGTGATATCCATATTTTTGACCCAGCCTTAATCATTTTCTTCAGTGTATAAAACCACCTTTTTTACTTTCTCTGACAAACGAGAAGTCCATAACTTTCAATGTATAGTAACACAGAAAATGTATATGCACAATCTCAGGTTCGATTAGAGCTTTGCATTGCATTTTATTATTGAACTTTTGTAGTTAGACTGTATGCAGTTACCCAGCCAGATGTCAAAACCTAATCAAACCTATTTATGTGAATTACCAATATTTTTCAACTAAATGTTATTCTATGAACACTATTTATGTAAAATTGGCAGTTATTAATAGAACTAATATAAATTCACAATACACATTGTTTCAAAGCAGCTTTACAGAAAATGTATGTTTTTACGTTAAATTTAAGAGTAATCTGCAATTGCATGTGAAATAATTATTTTACAATTATTAATGTAAAAAATAGTATGATTTTCTTTCAAACAAATAAAAGTCCAAAAACAACAACAACAACAAAAAAAACCTTCAAATATGCAAGCTCCCGTCATATGACTATGCCAGGTCAGCTGACTATTTATTCAAACATCAAGCAAAATTAGAGCTAAAATATGCAGTTCGTTAAGAAACAAAGGCACATTGTGCAATGCAACCAGTCTTCCTCTTTTTGGTTTGCAGTCTCTCTCTCTCACACACACACACACACCTGAATGCCTCAGGTGAGCTTCTGCACTGAGGCAAGCAGTACACAGACCACACACCACCACGGCTCTGCTAACACAGCCCTCCTACAAGTAAACACCACATCAAAACAACAGTGACTTTCCACTCTCATCCCTACGTGGTATAATTGGTAAAACGTGTTGGCCATTAAAACTTGCTGACATCACATTGCAAGGAACCAAGCTTCTGAACGCTAACCAGGCCAGATATCTCCTGTTCAGCTTCACGCCGAACAATGAGATGCCTTATCAGAGCAATGTAAACCAAATCCAAATGTCAAACATGATATAAACAAAGAACAACTCAAAAAAGTGTTCACACATGCTAAAATTGTTACTTGTACTGTATAAGTCATGCCAGTCCCTCTCTTAGAATCAGTGCACAAGCTTTTCAAAATCAATTAAATGATGCAAAATGAAAACAGGGAATAAACAGGGTAAATTCTGAAGCCATGTTGACTTTAAGTTTTGCATGCATTGTTTGTTCATGTACAATATATCTAGGCGGGTGTGTAAAAATTGTATACTTCTATAACTATATACCAAGTTAAGCAGTATATACTAATAGAAATTTCAGCTGATTGAATTTTATATCGTTTAAAAATGTAAACTACATTATCAACAAACAATATAAAAAAAAGTTAAATACAGTACATCCTACTTTATCGAGGTGGCTAATTCGAATGAATTTGTACGATTTGTGCTAAATCGTACGTATTTTATGAGTTGCACAATTCATATGAATTTGTACGAATGACCTAACCCCGCCTCTAAATCTACCCATCACTGGAGTCTAGACAAATCGTATAAAATTTTACGAGCGAGGCCGAACTAATTCCTACGAATTAGCCACATCATAAAATACGTACAAATTGGTCATGAGATGGCGTTGACTTTACCTGTGTACAATATATATTATGTCTTGCACAATATAATGTGATATATATGTGTAACACTGTAAACATTCGCAGTCACAGGAAGAAGGAGGCGGGACATTTAAATAAAACTTTAATAATAAAATAAACATAAAAAAGTGACAACCCCTCGCGGAGGACTGCCGCGCACAAACAGAACCAAACCACAAAATAAAATCCTGGTCCTGGCCTGGTCCTCTCCCGTCCTTCACTGTCGTTACTCCTCCTTTTATCCTTCTGGAGCTCCTCCGTGGGACTCGAGACCGGTGAGTGGTGCAGGTGTGGCTCATTTTCAATTACTCCACCCGTCCCACTCATCATAATATGCTATATAGCAAATCCTGGCTGTGTGATTGTTTACAATCAAAACTAAAATAACAACAACAAAATAAAAAGTATTGCAAAAAAGCCACATAAATCAGTTTATATTGTACAGCAAATCTAAACTATTTGAATTTATGTTTTTATTTATTTTCAAAATGTAACCTATATAATTATCTTTTTAACTTAATATACATACATACATACAGTATACTACATAGCAAGATTGAATGCTTGTATCGTCGCAAAATATGACCTATATTATCACTCATCTCTAATTTCCTAAATGAGACAATAAGGAATAAAGATATTATGATAATATTAATAATAAAGCCATGATTTTCTGTATAGTTGCTTTGAAAGAAGATGTGCTTTGAAATTTAACACTAATAAGAACTGTTTTGTGAATTCACTTGTACCCCCAACCGCACACACACACACACACACACACAGTTTCCTGAGTCTATTTAGCTCACTTTAGAGGGCAAGCAGGAGAAACGTGAGGTTTAGTTTCAGAATGAATTCTAATTAAAACATGGTTAAGTTCACTCTCAGAGTTCCATTACAGGCCTGCATTGGAGATTCAGTCTTCAGTCACTGTGCTGCTGCCATTAACACCTGCTTCTGTTCCAATTAGCCTCCGCAATAAAGACAAATGATCTGAGGGGGCCCAATTAATTCACTTCTGTCAAACACTCTGTATCCAAGCTCTATCAGTGTACTCACAACACACACACACACACACACAAGGGGATCGTCAAGTGAAAACACTCGTTTGGCCAAGTGGGACAAAAAAATAACCTATGCTTATAACCTATACATCTTTATTTTCCTCCTAATTCACTCCATCCATTCTCCAATTCGCTTATCCTCTGTAGTATTGTGGGTTCCTCTTAAATAATAATTTAATTTTGTGTGAATACATTTGTTCTAAATGTATAATTCATCTCTTTCTGTAATTAAAAAAAGAAAAAAAAGTAGGTTTTCCATGTCTAAGCACCACAATTAATGGTCAACAAAAACACACACTATATATATATATATATATATATATATATATATATATATATATATATATATATATATATATATATATATATATATATACAGGCAGATTTTGGGCTTTTTAAAATAGTATGAGTGTTATCCACAATCTTTAAACTAAATGGTGGTATATCACATATATCAGCTATGTCTGTAAGATATTGTAATCAAAAATCCATTTCAAACAAGCACTAGTCACGAAAACGGTTTCCAGTTCCTTTGAGTGTTTTTGTGTGTTGATATGCAGTTTCTAGGGTGCAACTCTGAGTTTATAAAAAAAAAAGTTTAATAAATTACTGACACTACAGCCTTTTGCTTCTGGAAGGTATATTAACAGGCCATGCTACCTAGCAAAAGCTTGGCCTCCTGAAGGACTAACCCAACGTTTAAGCAATAGTAATAGTGGTGCTTGCCTAAGCAATCTCAACTGATAAACTACTAAACATCTGAATTAATATAATTATCACCTGTCAACTCCATCTAAATGATCAATGCAACAAGTAAACAAAGCGGTCTACATTTCAGCACAAAGTAAATGTCTTTAACCGAGATGAATGTTCAATCGCTCACAGAGATGAAATGAGATTCACTTGAATTTTTACTGCTGTAGATGTGAGAACATTTGGTTGGAAATCACTGGCACTGGCTGAATGCTTTTACGGACACTGTCTGTTTCAGTTCTCATATGGATCTTTATGAACCATGTGTAAAAGCTGTATAAACGTCTTGTGGATTACTCATAAAGTTTCTTTTCTATGAATAGAGCAACAAAAGATCAGGGTCAGAAGTTCCTTGAGGCCTTGAGCAGCATTTAAGGTCTTTATTTTTAAAGCAGGATATTACATTGAATGTTGATGTCAACGACTACAATTTCGAATTTTATATAAATTCAAATGCATTCTTGAGTATTATTCAACACGAATGTATCACTTCATGTTCAAAACGCCTTGTTTTTGTCAACATTCTAAATTATAACGACTATAGAAATGTAAAAGATAACAATGTAGCTTGTGTAGGTTGCCATAGTGCAAACAAGTCATAATTTATAGTTTCTGCAACGCTGGTATGAAGTCTTCTTCTGCACAAAGACGACATCATCTTTTGATCTTGCTTGAGTTCTTTTTGTTCACACAGGTCTCATCATTTATCACACACCACTGTCTTCTTCTGTTTGTTTAGCTGTTATTTGCTCTACCTGTGTTTACCACCACCTAACTGGGAGCAAACACAACAAAAGATCATCTCCATGATCTCCACACATCTCCCCACCCTGAGCTCGAGAAGGTAGGCCATTCTTACAGGTGTCAGCATGTCAGCGGAGATGCTTTAAATCTGCATTTGTGAAAAAAAAAAAAAAAAAAAGAAATCCACTGCTAAGTCCGTACTGATTACTGTTGCACAAGAGCGCTCTAAGCTCTTTGTTTTTTGAAAGCAGAGGTCAGCTCAATGTGAGAGGTTTTTTTTGGGCGACTAATTTTGCTTTGAGTGGATAATGTGTGTCCTTGGGTCGATAAAATGAGATGCACCTTTTGCTTATCTCTCAGCTTTTCCCAGCCAAAGAAACACTTGACTTTTCCCCCACACATCTGATCAAAGATTGACAAAGGCAGGTTTGTTTAGTTTTAACCAACAGATAGATGTGAAAATCACCCTCACGGTTGGCGTATCAATTTAATTAATGCATAATTCTATAGACATAAGAAGCTCAACAGACCTTTGTCAGGCTGGCAGCCATATTTAACTCAACATAAATGAGGCTTCAGAAAATACACTGTTGCACGTTTATATCCACACAAGGCATTTTAAGAAAGCAATGGAGAAAATGGTCAACTCATAGAGAAAGCAATGGAATAAAAAGATGTTGAAATTTAAAGGACCCACTTTATATTAGGTGGCCTTAACTACTATGTACTTACATTTTAATTAATAATTTAGTACAATGTACTTATTGTGTACATACATGTTTTTACATTGTACTTATATTTAAAAAACTACATGCAATTACATCTGTATTTCATTTCTGTAATTACAATTATAATGACACTGTTGACCCATACTTTACACCTTAACCCTCCCTTAAACTTACCCATACCTCCAACCCTCTCCCAAACCTTACCCCATCCCACCTCAATAGCAGCAAAAGTGTTTTACAATACAATATGAACACAATAAGTACATTGTACTTACTCTTTTATGTAAGTACATAGTAGTTAAGGCCACCTAATATAAAGTGGGACAAAAAAAAGTATATACAATAAAAGAAAAGAAAAAAAATTTATTGAAATGATATTTTCTTGTGAAATCAAAAATCTCTCGTTCATTTACAACTTTGAACAATCATTTTTTACAACGTAATGAAAAGATGTAAACAAAATCGCATCAATTTTAAAATGCATTTAAAATCTGCAAAGTTAATTCTTTGAAAAATGAAGAGTGGCTTTTTTCCCCTCTTGAATTAAGCAATACAAGGTGGGATCACCTGCTTGGTTTGTAATCACGTCTTCCAGGCAATCTTTAAAACCGGTTTTGTTTTTGAGCATTAGCGAACCTGGTGGGATAACTAACCTTTGGACATGTCAACCTCTTTGTGAGGGCAAGAATTGAGAGGACCCGAGTGAAGCCAATTTAAGCGGGATCTCCCCCGCAGATACCCGACAGAACCCTGCACCGCTTTTTTGATTAACTCTTTTCTATTAACTTCCCGGGCCGATAAGATCTTAATCAGAGCCCTCAAATTATCCGCCTTGACATTTATCAAGTCGAATCATCGTGTTCTCAGAGCAGCCCGTCCGTCCACGGACGCCTATTCTTTTCCAGCACTTTGAATGGAAGTTAATTTGGAGTGCATGATTTATCTCGCCGGGACTAACCGCGACGAGGCGACCACCTTTATTTTGTTTTTCAAAGGGAGCGCATTATTGCGGGGCTGTCCGGTGATTGCATTCAGCAGGGGAGGGTGAATGGAGAATCGGCGTGTCGCCGGGGCCGTGTCGCCGGGGGCTTTTCAGAGCGCACTGAAAGAACAGATTAGGCGTCTGACCGCGGGGATGACGGACGGACAGCCGTTATACGTGCTGACAATAGTGTGAATACCTGACGGGATCAGGGTTGCTGTGACTAGTCCTGTTATCCCAATTCTCCCACTTTTCACTCTTTTTCTTCTCATCCTAACAGGACAAAACCATTCCAGTTGAGTTAACACTTCCTCCGTTGCGAAGAGGGATATCACACGCCAGGTTGATTCGTTCTTTGAGGCGTAGGATATGTTGAACGGCACATTATAATCTAAAACATCGGAGGTAGTTGCTTTATATAATATGATGTGTGTAGTGAGAGTGAGAGTCAGTGAGTGCGTAAACTGATCTCCCTTGTATCATCAAGACAGTTGACAGTTGTAATGTTGTTGAAGGCCAAAGTTACTCACAGCTGCTAGCGTTCACACACACACACACACACAGACACACTGGCAGTAATTTTCTGCATATCACAAAGCATAATGTACCTAACAACATGAACGCAAGTCAATATATCACACAAATACATCGAATTTGGTGCTTAGTGTTCATGCTCAAGGCTGTTTAAGAATGTGCTAAGCCTTACTGAGACTTCTCTGAGAAGCTAGAAGGTTAGCGCTGGAATCTCGGGCTCAGACCGCTCATTGTCTACATGGCTCTAATCACTGTCATAAGGAAGGGATTGGACCGGAGTGCTCCTGCGACTTACCAGAGCCCATAATATGTGTATCCAACCCACAACAGTCAGAGGATGAACTGTACAAAAATAATACTAATTAAATAAAAAATGGGGCTATTTATGTTGTTCTTTCCGGGTTTAACTTTAAAGAATGATCATTTGTAGATCTGCAATTGAATTCTGAGGTGCTCAGATATCCCTTACTCTGTCTAAAATATCATAAATATTTCATATTTATTAGAAAAAGAATAGTGGCATCAGGTTGTGAGTAAAACCACACGGAGAATGATCTGAAATTGCAACACCATTAAATTCAGAAACTTCTACAAATACCTATCCCTTTCATGTTTCTTTGTTTGATAATGCATGGCACCCTACTTAAATATATTTTATTGCATTTTTTCTGGCCATATTTTGCATCGGTCTAATTATCAGCAAAGCTCTTTAATGAAGCCTAATTATATAGACTACTCTGGATTCGATTATACAATAACAGACAATGTCAACATTTAGAAGCAGTGCTAAGAATCAGTTTGGGTTGTTGCCATTTGGTTCAAAGCTCAATTGAATGGTGAACTTTTTTGGTGTCAGTCTACACCATTCACATAAGTCTCAAATGGCCTCCTGAATGTTGATCTGGAACTAGTCAAGACCAAAACAGATCTTACTTTTTAATGTATGAGTGTCTTTATCTATTCAGTAATAATATAGCTGGGGTGGCAGGTCAAGTGGTTCTGTTTCAGGCTGCTTTTAAGCAATCTGTTTGAGAAACACTCTTTCTTTCAAGCACAACACCCAAGTAGATGTCTTTTTATGAAGGATCAACTCTTTTAAGAATCAGATGACCCCACAAATTGAGTGAAAAACTGAGGGCATGACCCTTATTATCTTTAAGATGTCTCCAACTTAAAAGAAAAAGAACAAGAATGAGTAAAGATATTAAAAGAAAACTTTTTGTATTTTTTTTCTTGGTATTTTAGCAAGTATCATCTCAAGAACAAGTTTATGACCAGGACATAAAATGCATGTTATACTGGGTTGAGAATTTCAGCCTGAAGTTCCCTTTTTTTTTTTTTTTTCTTGTCCTAGTGGTCAGTGGAAAGTCGAAAGAGTGTTGAGGTAGCGCCTAAAAACATGGCAAGGACACAGTTCACACATCTGCAAGCATTTAGTGAGATGGATTTGAGTATTCTGTCCTGTGTTCCTCCACTGCTCCTCTGACATCCTTGGGAAAGAGAGGCATATGAGGGCAGACATTTGCCAAAGGGGCTTCAATACCTCATGGAGGAAGAATTTCCTCTGACGAAGCTGGGGTTACCTGTCCTGACTTAGAAATAATCCTGTTAAATAAAAGTCAATTCACCAAATAAGGAGTAACCTCAAATATCTGGATTAAACCACCCACATCAGAAAAGACAGAGGTCGTCTTGTTGCTATCAGATGTCATATGAAGCAACAAACTAAACATACACCCACACATGGAGATGTTATTGTAGCCAGTGCACTGAGAAGTTTGGGTATTTTGACAGAGCATGGTTACTGTATTTTGTTCTACATAGCAAAATCGTGCAGATTTGAAAGAAAAAAAAACAATTGTTAAACAAGTTTCTATGATGCCAAAGGAGAATAGTTTAGGCTTTAAAGAACCTCCTCTTTTGGTGAATGATAATTAGAATGCTGATCGATCTGAAGAATCTTTCACTTCACATTGGTGG
This sequence comes from Carassius gibelio, assembly GCF_023724105.1. NCBI lineage: Eukaryota > Metazoa > Chordata > Actinopteri > Cypriniformes > Cyprinidae > Carassius > Carassius gibelio. The sequence goes on along the minus strand of NC_068403.1, from coordinate 26,434,946 downwards.
CTATACTTCTATACAGTTATTTGCAAATAAAGTACCATTTCCATTCAGCAAGATGAAGAGGACAACTTCCTGTTAAACTGGCACCAAATATCACCAACAATAGGGTGATTTTCTGCAGTAGGAGAAGCCACGATGGGTCTTTTTTTATTATTCTCATATAAAAACCTACTTGTGCCTCTGAGATGAAATGCAATAAACATGGTCATGTTATCCTGATGTGAATTCCTGCTGTTTGGGAATGCAATTTTGTAAGACAGTTTTGGGAGGTAATTATACCCAACCACTTTGCTGACAGACTTTGACTTAGGCATTTCAGAATGACCACAACAACATTTCAATTGCTGTGCAACAAGATCGGTCCACTGTTTACTCCAGTTTTACTCTCACATTGCGCAAAGTCACATGAGTTTTTTGATGTCCATCGAGGAATTAAATGTGAGTGCATTCTTTTTTATTTTGCCATTTTGTTTTGCCTTGTTTTGGTCCTCGAGTCGGGATTCGAACTCAGTACACCTGTAGTGCTACATAGCTGTATGTTGCAAAAGGCTATCGACGCTGATGTACGTGTTTTTAATGCACATTTTTAGAATTTGGGCACATTTTGGCATTTCCATTCAGCTGTTTTTATGCAATATCCCAAAATGCATAACAAGTAACTTCTTTGTCTCCAAAGAACTATACCATAAATTCAACTCAAGAATCCTATGTGGTTCCTCCTGCCAAACCCAAGATGCTGCGGAGAACTGCTATTTTCAAGAGAGACCTAATGAATAGTGAATACGTTTCCATGGCTTTAGAGCACAAGCTCCTCGTGGAGCCCCGGTCATAGCTGAATAAGGTCAGTCAAACATCACCTTGACAGATCCTTCTACCCTCAGGCCCCAACACCCAAACAAATCAGCCCGCTCCTTTTGTATCCTCCTGGTGTAGCTTCCGCTCACCACAAAACAACAGAGCCAGCATCCGCTCTAGAGGATGCCATGACTGGGCAACAATGGCCTAGTTGCCTCATTGTGATAATTCTTCCCTCCTCCCCCTCCTCCACCATCTCTGTTTCGTGATAATTAATTTAATCCTGTAAGCAGGTGTAAGCCTTGCTTGTTAAGGAGCCAAGTCCAGACGGGCCAAATATGGCGAGAGCGCGGCCCCAGGACTGTGAAAGAAGGGAATTAAAAGAGGGCATAAACAACAACAGCGAGTTGCAAAAACGGCAAGCGGAAAATCCTGTTTAGGGAGCAGACAGCGGGTGGTAAAGAATAGACTCTCTCTCTGCTCCGTGTGCTCCCTTGTTTTGTTCCTATATGGATCATCAATATCTATCTTTACTCTCCTCCTTCAGCAAACAGAAAGGACTTGGTGAAAAACGGGACACCCACTTTCTCTATTCAGAGAGGTGCAGTGTCCACAGAAGTGCCTTTTTCTGTGTCTCTTTCGCTTTCTTTCTTTCTTTCACCGCTTTTACAAGGTCTGTTTTAAATGCACGTAGAACATGAAGATCCTTCCAGGGCCCTGGTGTGAGGGATCAGTTTTTGGCAGGGCAGCCCGCTGGAGAGCAGATAAAGGGCCAGTGAGAAGGAGCCGAATTTGGCGAGGGCGTTTGCTGGAGGACAGATAAAGTGATGCGGCCATGGGCTTTTCATATGCTGCCACCGCTTTGCAAGCCAATGGTGCCATAGATAGATCTCTTTTCCGGCGTGTGACGTGCGTCCAAATGCCGCTTGGCATCGGAGAGGGAAGGGGTTGGGGGAATCAGAAGAAGGAACGACTGTTGCTCGCTTTCAAAGGCCAAGGGACAGTCAATCAACCTCCCCTCCCGAGGCTATCGTGATCCCGGTCTGCCCAAATGCACATCCTCTTTCAAGTCCCCGAGCTCCACAACACCCTGATTTGCTCTTTGCCCATTGCTCCTTATTTATTTTTTTCTTCATAAGGTGTCAGCAACACAAGTTCACCAAATACATTCCTTTGGGCTTGTAGCGCAACAAGCTATTGAGCAGAGATAAGCCTCTTTTCGAGGCGAAAGAGAATTTAATTCAGGTTTGAGTGACAGCAGGAAGATTTATCCCCTCGTCGGACAATGCCGTCTTTTCGGGACTTTAATCTCCTCCAGACAATGGGCTGTTTTTCGCCCCTCATCCTGGGCTTTTCCCACGATGCGCGCTGATTAGCTCTGGCCGATTGGACACTGGCCATTATCTCTTGTTTTCTGTGAATCGTCTGCATTTGTGCGGAGAATGGAAATGGAGGCGAGGATGGGAAAAGAGAGAGAGAGCAAGCAAATGAGAGAGAAAGAGAGGATGAGACGAGAGAAGAAAAAAGTTTTGTGTGCCAAGTTCATTCACTGCTTGGGATGTTCGTATGCCGGAGCACATCACGAAACGCTATCGCAGCCGGAGACGAAGGAAGGCAAAGGAAGCGAAGCGAGTAAAATGTAAGGATGGAGAGAGGGAAGAATGACAGATAATGACAACACGCAGAACAGAGAACATCAGATGGACCTGCACAAGACACCATAATTAGCACCTGAAAGACAACATAAAAATAAAAACCCGACCGTACTTGTATTCTTAATAAATGGAATTAATCAAAACACTATTCTAAAAAATAAAAAATAAAAAAATTGGTAATACTTTAGTATAGCAACCAATTCTCACTGTTAACTAGTTGCTTATTAGCATGCCTGTTATTAACTTGCTATTGACTGTTTATAAAGCACATATTCTGCATGGCCATATTCTACATCCTTAATCCTACCCAATACCTACACTTAATAATTACTTTACTTTTAATAAGCAGCAAATTAGGAGTTTACTGAGGCAAAAGTCATAGTTAATGGTTTGTTAATAGCTAGAATTGTACCTTTAAATAAACTGTGACCAAACTATCTTATCTAGAATTACTTTTCTTTAATACTGACTGTGAAGTCGGGGAAAAATATTAACCAATAATGCGGCATTACAACTTAAAAGATCCAGAATTTCCAACTTCCTACTTCAATAAGTGCAATAGCATGCAGAGTTAGGACTTAGCCACACATGTTCAAGTCACAAGCAATTCTCAGGTCCTCACCTTCAAGTCTCAAGTTAAGTCGCAAGTCGCAATGCACCCAAAATAATAATGTGGTCATGTCCAATATCACAGTGTGGCAAATTCAGCATATAGCAAATCTCATTTTATTGATCTAGTCAAGTTCTAAGGGTTTATGTCCAAGAAACGGTTTTCAGGTATTCTCTTAAAACGTGTGTCATATTTGGTACGGCATATTTTTCAGTGCTTGTGCAGCACAGGGCCATTGCTGGTCATATGGGAGCCCTAAGTAGAACAGAATTATGGTGTCCCCTTCCCTCCCTGTATTTTATTAATACAATTGTCTGACTGATTTTATAGTCTCAAGCATTCAGAAATCACACAAAATAAAATTAAGCAATTTTACTATGATAACCATGGATAATTTTGGTAAGGTTTGTGATGTCCACATGTTTTTGTTGAATATATTAAAGAGGCTTTAGCATTTCTATAGCAAAAAGGTGGACAAAAATTAAAAATTAATTGGATACTTGAATTATATGTTTGGGCAATATTAAACAATTATTTGATTGTCATGTAAATGTAACAATCATAAAATGCATTTTATATATATATATATATATGATCATATTAATATTTTTATTTATGTATATGTACATGTATATGTATATGTTCATATTAATATAGAAAAAAGTTTTGTTTGTTGTTGTTGTTGTGTTTTTTTTTTTTGTGTTTTTTTTATCAACTGGGTGTCCCACGCAAACTGCATAATCTGCATATAGGGAGCAGCAGATCACCCTTTTGTTTCAGATGTTTATTTTATTTATTTAATTTTAAATTAAAATATCCTTACTCCATGTCCCATTTAAGATGTGTCACAAAAATGAAAAAATATACATTTTTGCTACTTCCGTCACATCGCAGCGTTACAATTTGCAGAGATGTAGGTGCATGATGTCACACGAACATGACAGAGTCCAGTGCTGTGAAGTGTGAACAAAGTAAATGGGAAATATTCAATTTTAATGCATCTATGAGTCGAAGTTCCTCGATAATGAAACCAGTTTATCAAACATTTGCAAAGACAGGTGTGTAAACTACAGTAAATGATCCTCTCTGTTGATAATCGTACACCTGCAGAACAATTGCATAGCATCATTCATCACCTGCAGTTTGGTTGGCAAGTTCCTTCCTTTAGCAACCAAATGACTGCAATGCTAAAAAGAAGCATTGACATTTCGTGTCTTTATAGGTCATCTTCCAAGAGCTGGGCAACAGAATTTATACATATTCTGAAATCTCACAAAATCATTCTAGTTTAAACAACTCAATTGGCCAAACTTTACAAGAGATCTTGTTTCATGATGTCTCGAAGGGTACGCCAGACATGTATTGGTCTGCTCTGAGGAAGTGAGGTCTCTATCATGCCGTTTGGTGGGCAGCAACCATCAGTGCTAATAAGCATTTCAAGGTTAACCAAACCCACCAAACAAAATTAAACTGTTCTATTTATGTTATGATTTATCTCAGCCTGGGCCTGACCAAGAATATATATCATTACTCTTCACATAATAACTCCACATTAACTGCTTCACCAATCTGTAGGAATATATACATAATCAATTTGGAAAAAAGCCTGGTCCCAACCATTGACTGATATTGATCAACGAGCAGCTGAATAAGTGAATGCATAGATTTAGCTATTTATCTTTACCCCAAAGGGATGAAGTGTTTAGATGCAAACGCGGAGCGATCAACTTAAAAACAAACAAACGTGATGAGATACAGACTTAACATTTCAACACACAAAAACGTCTCATTTTCTCAGGCGAAGACATGCACATGCGACAGAGTTGCACACTCTCGTTGCAAAATCAAATCAGAGTAAACTTCTCCTCCTCTATTTCTTTCTTTTGTTTGTTAATTCCCAAAAAAATTAGACTCACAAATCTTCACTTCTCGGACAGGCCATTTCCTGGTCCTTCACAACGTCCGCAAAACCCAAGCCACATGATGTGCCGTCTTCCCAGAGAAGATTGAAGGAAAATAAATATTCCTATAATTACAGAAGAGAAAAAGACGTGGGCAGATGTCTAACATGACAAACCCCAGATGGATATCGCAGTCGGAGCTGAGTATAACTCCCAACCGCGTGCCTGCGAAGAGCTCTGCTGCTCCGGAGCATCATGGGCACTTTGTGTATGTTGAGATGCTTTTGTGGGGCACGTTCTAGAAAAAGAGGCGACTTCATGTAATTTGGTAAAATAAATATTTGCCTCGGCACTTGGCAGCAGTATCTCTACTGGGTCTTTTCCCGTTCAAAATTGCTCAGAGAAAGCTGCATTGCACATTCGGATTTGTGACGCTGGTTGAATATGTTTTACAAAGGTATTCCAAAGGACGCTGAACAAGTCTAAAACCCAGGCTAAATTTGCAACTTCAAAAGCAATATCTCCTGAATTCTTTACTGGAAACACAATCCCTGAATGCATTGCAACAAGTTCTTCATTAAAGATTTTTTTTTATATAATAAACATAATTTATTAGATGCAACAATGCTAAACAATCAATTTAAATTGTGAGCATCAAGTGAGCATGTGTATATTTTTCAAAATTTCCCATTTAAGAAGTTCAACTTCATTTAGTTTGTTCCCTTAAAAGGTACTCTATGTGGGCAGATAGGTTGGAACGGAGTCATGGGTGACATGATATCCACATCAGTAAAGACTTTTTCTCTGCGCATGCTGGTGTTTCTAGCTACAGTACATTGAAGAATTTGCCGGTTGCATGTTTCATGCTCTCGAACAGGAAATGACGGGTCATTGTTCCTGTAGAAAATCCTCTTCTTCATTCATACCTGCTCATATCCTTCAGATCTATTCAGCCGCCGGACTCACAAAATGTCTTCTGTGAGAAAGGGTCAGGAACCCATTAAACACCAGCTTTGATAACAATGACCCCCAGCCATGCTGAGTCCCCACTTCCTCCACCTGCCCTTGTGCTGCTGTCTATACCCCTCATTCCAGCCATCCATTTTCCTGGTGTCTCATGAGGTTTAAAATTTGCAAAGTGTTTCAATATTTGTTACGACAAAATTCAGTCATATTTTATTTTATTAAGGACAAATTAACTAGCATAGTGGCTTTTTATTAAAGCACAGATTAATGTGTTATTATGCATTATCATATTTTCAGATCCCTTAATCCTACCCAATACCTAAACTTAATAACCAGCTAATTAGGGATTCATTGAGGCAAAAGTTGCTTTTATAATTAATAGTGAGAATTGAACCATAAATGAAATGTGGCTTCAAAAGGTTTAATTCTAATTAAACAAAGTAATTAAATACATTCCAGTTTCAATCATAATCAGTACTGTGTATTTACTCCTACAATATAAAAGTCCTTCATAGGTCCAGCAAGGAACAGTCATCATCAAGAAGCATTTTTCACTCTTGATAGGAGTATATCATTGATATACCAATTGTGGTTTCTTCATATTATTGTTTTTTTTTTATTATTATTTAAAGCACCAGGTGCCAATAAAGTGAAGAATAATATTTATTTGTAACTTATTTCTTGATTTCTTTGTGATTTCATCACTTTAAAAATAATATTTTGGCCTGAATGATTTTGACTAGGTGAATCTCACAAAATCTGTTAACATGTCTCTGTAATATTTCAGCACAAAATCAAAACAAATAAATAAGAAATTATGGCTTTAGTACTTTATTAAGGTGCCCTTATTACAGTGTAATAACAGAGTTAAGTACTGAGTAATATGTTCTTACTACTGACTTAAGTGACAATTGTCACGTTTAAGCCTACATTTTACTTTCTGCATGAACAATCCGGACGCGTATGAGACAGCGTGGACGTGGACTACTTGTTTTTATACTACCGAAAGTGTACGCTGCTGGTCTGCTCCGTAACAAACATCTAAACAAAGAGTTGCCCAGAATTATTGCACATCTGGCTGTCTTTATATTGTTTTATTGATGCATTGTACAGGTTCGAGTAGCAACAGGCTTCTTCACACAGCCTGCACATGTGCAATGGTGTTTTTGAAGCCTACTGACTGTGCGTACTTGTCCGCGTGGTCACAAAAATTGGGAGGCATGCGGTCTTCCACTCAGAGCCTCCGCGCATATTCTCCGATGATGATTTTTACACCACGCCTACTATAGCAGACCCTATTGACTCGCAGACGAGGAAAGTATAATGCGGGCTTGATGGTCTTTTTTGTTTTCCCTGTGTTCCTCTCTCCTGTTATAGGGCTCCAGCTGTAGAGGCCTGGCTGGGGGCTGGGGGCTCAGAGGATGCTCCGTCATGGCCTCCTGAAATGCCTGCTTCGCCAGGAGTCCCCTACCTGTTGGATGTTGTGAAGCACGAGGACGCGCCTTCTGGGAGGGAGGAATTATGTCACGCTTATGGTATGTTTTTTTTGTGTGTGTGTGTGTGTTCCTGCCTGCTGTTTCCTTATGCCCATATTTGGTAGTTCCTGTTTTCCTGTTTTATTAAGTTGCTTTTGTCTCAGCTGTGTTCTATTAGTTATACTCATCACCCCTCATTATCTGCCTATTTGAGTTCCTGCCTGTTCGATTCTCCCTTGTCCGGAATTGTGCGTCAACCCTTCGTTTCACATGTGAGTTCCTGCCTATGTGTTCTGTATCTAGTGAAATGATATTGAATGTTAATACTGTTAGTCTCCGCGCTCCTTAATCTCCTCATTCTGTGTATATAAAGAGAGAGAGAGAGAGAGAGAGAACTGCCATTGACACACACACACACTGCACTCTTCCCCCTATAATGGTCTTTTTTTCCACTATGTTTGACAACATCCTTTTTTTTGTTTTGTTTCATAACCATCTATGAGATCAGACTCTTTTAGCTGCACTAGTCATCTCTCTGGTGCGCAAAGCACATTTTTATCAGACTGACTCTTTCTGTGGCACTGCTCCCCTTTTGGCCTCTCCATCTGAACCAGTCTAGGTCTTAACATGCTGTGCCCATCTTTCCCAGCTATAAAAACAGGCCTTGCTGAAGATGCTTGGAGGATGTGGTTATTATTGCATAGAGGTCCAGGCCAGTTTCTGTAAATGATGCTCCAAACTTAGCCAAAACGGAATGACTCGGGCTTCTTCTCATCATTTCTCATTTGTGCAGTGCATGAGTCAGCCCTAGTGATATTATTTGTTCCAGAGCAAACACACACTCCATCTCATTCTCCCTAAGTCTGTCCGTTTTACTCTCTCTTGCTTTCTTTCTGTCTGTCTCACTGCTCTCCTTCTCTCAGCACAATACCCGCCTTGAAAAGCAGTGATTTCAGGCCAGCCCAAGAGTAAGTAATTCAAAAAACATGCTCATAATTTGCTATGACATGTTTCATTTCTGAACTCAGATCAGATAGCATCTGTATTCTGGGCGTCTTGCAGACAGAAAAGTGGGGATATTTGGGCAAGCTGGAAATTAGTTTTGCATGCTCCAGAAAGGTATTGTGCCTGGATGCTATCGATTTGTTTATTCTTTCGTTTGCGTCTACAGAGCTCAAATGAGCCATAATCCCTCATATGGATGTCAATGTGAAAACGATCTAGCGGCTCATTAAAAAAAAAAAAAGCGCCTGAAAAAAGCAAACGACAGATGCGGTAGTGGGGCACGGTTAGGCTGAGTCTGTCCCTTCTGCTGGACAAGAGCTTTCTGAACTAACAAGATGTTCAGAAGACATGAATAAACAATGTTGTGTCAAACGGGGTCAGTCACGTTCAAAATCTACATTTCAGCACCAGCGTGTTGCCAACACAAGCCACAAATATGAGGATTTTCCCTGAAAAGTCAGGCTGAGGGGAAAGAAAGCGCTTGGAGAAACAGATATAATGAGGGTGAGATGTGGGTTTAAGAGCTGGCCAGATACCTGCTGAGCTTTAATTTGGGTGAGAGTTGAACGAGAAGAAAGACCAAGGCGCTAGTTATACACACACAAACACACACACACACACATTTGTTTCTGTGAATTGTGGGGACTTTCCATAGAATTCAATTACTTATTACTGACCAAATTATATTTTCTATCCCCTATCCCCTACCCCTTACAGAAAACCTGTTTGCATTATTAAACTTTCAGATAAACATAATTTGCTATTTGTTATATTTTGTTTGCCTCGCGATCCCCACAATGTCAGAAATTTTCATTCTTTTTAAATCTTTTTAAAAATTTTAAATCTTAACAATAATAAATACAAACCATTATAATACATGTATTTATTTATTTACTTACTTATTTAAAATGTGCTAATTATTTTCTTCTTTACAAAACTTTACACACAAATCCAATAACTGCACACAAAAATGCAAAATGCCTCAAATCTCTGGCAAAACGAAGTACTGCATTCAAAATATTACAAACACATCTCTAACACCTTTGACATAAAATGTATTACTGTTAGATTTTTGTGTTACAGAGAAATGTGTGTTTTGTTTTGCAAAAGTGTTTTAAGAAACTGAAAACTGAGTCAAAGGCCAATAATTAGTGTATGGTTTTGCAGAGTTGATGTGAACTTCTGCCTTTTGAGTGTCAGCTTTCAGAAATTGTGTGACAAGTAAAGATTTTGTAAGCAGTTGAAAAAAACTGTAATAAGAACCCTATTAATGTACCACTAATAATTAATAACAATTAAGCACCAAATCATCATATTAAAATGATTTCTGAAGGATTGTGTGTCACTGAAGACTGAATTAATGTCTAAAAGTGCTGAGTGCTGAAAATTCAGTATTACCAGCACATAAATAAATTATATTTTAAAATATGTTAAAATGTAAATAGTTAAAGTTCATAATATTACTGTTTTACTTTAGTTTTGCAGCCTGTGACGATCATTCAAAAACATAAAAAAAAAAAAAAATCTAAATTATTCCAAACTTTTGACCCATAGTGTATATATAGTTATTTTATTTTTATTACAGACTGGGAAAAATGCCATTTGTAGAATTTACTGTTTATAGTATTTATGAACACATTTCTCCTTTGAGAACATTCTCAAAAAGGTTTTGTCAGATTTGGCTTACTTCTGGGGACATTATGCAGCTTTTTTGTCCCTAAAGTATGGCTAGGTCACAAACACACTCTCACACACTAGGGAAATATCTCTCTGCCCTTCAGTTGCCTTCTAGCACCTTTAGTAAGGCCCATTACCTCTGTACCCCCTCCCCAATGTCCCTAAAGCCCGTCTCATCACCTCAAGCCAAAAAACTAAAGTGACCCCTCAACCACAAACAACAAAGCACCTCTTAAAGGACAGTGTCAAACTATAACACGCAGGACACACGTGAAGTTAAACCAGTGTGTGTTGGCTACTACAGAATTTGCTTCTACTTCACACTTTTATGAATGTTCACATTTTTTATTCATTTGACAGCACTGTGAAAGTCAGCCCTACAAAGTCTCCAAAAACAATCCTGTTCTCCACAAAGACATGCTAGCATAAAGCAAGCTGTTTCTTCCACGGGCACAGAAAGACAGATGCGATCAAGCAATTAGGAAAATCCTCCTTTCAAAGCTATCTGTGAGCTGAGAAACTCCCAAAAACAAACCCTGGAAAAAAGGGCATTCCACAGAGCCCCAGAGAATGCCCTCACAAATCAACAGCGGTAAACGGGTGATAATTGCTCTCCTTGCTTCAACAGCTGTACAAGCTGATGTGCTCACGGGAGGAAGAATAGCCCCATTCAGACAGACTCCCTGTCCCGTTCGCAACCGCTTTTCCTTCTCCCGAAGAAACAGCCTCAGCCAGCCCATACAATTGTTCCTTAATAATTTATTGTCTTTAAAACAGGGATGAAACAATTAAATTTTTTCAGAAATGAAACTGAAAAGTCTGAGTATCTGCCGATTCCGATATGATCCGATACAAGATTTTTCCGATATGATCCGATACTTTTTTCAGTGACTTTAAATGTCTATACTTCTGTGTGTTGACCTGAACTGTGTTTCCCTAAACCATCATAAGCTAAAGTTGATTGTAGAACCATTGTCTCCAATGAAGCTATGGTCAACTTAGGCCTACGATGCTTTTGAAAAATGCACGCCTGATCATCACTCTTTTGTGTGTTAAACACAATCTGCTAAGTTTAGACAACTTAATTTTAATGAAAAATAACAAATGAAAATGTGTTAAATAATAAGCAATGACAAAAACACTATTACTAAACTAGGTTAATGTATAATTCAGGAGTTACTCTAGGAAAATCATGATTGCAGAATAATTAAATAAAATCTAAACAATTACTGAAAAAAAAATTATTAAGTGGAGAACAAATAAAAGTTAAAAGGGTCATATGATGCGGTTTCAAGATTTCCTTTCTCTTTGCAGTGTCACAAGCTGATTGTGCATGGATAAGATCCCTGAAGTTGCAAAGACTAAAGTCTCAAATCCAAAGAGATATTCTTTATCAAAATTAAGACTCTGTCACGTGCCCCCTAAAATGGCTCCTTCAAACATGCCCCCACATCTCTACGTTGCTATGTGGAAATATTTGTGTAATGCCGCCCAAATGTTCACACAAAGAAAGAAGCTCATTGCTCTTTTTGTTGTTTTTGATTGCTTCCACTGCCTTCATCTGTAAGTCGCTTTGGATAAAAGTTAAATGAATAAATGTAAATGTAAAATGTAAAAGAGCTTTGAACTGAAATTATGTCTCCTTATCTCTGTTCTCTCACTCAAAAAGAGCGTGTTAGCAGTGTGTTGGAAGTCAAGGAACTTTCCAGAGGTCATGTAATTCAAGACCACTGGCCTGGGGCTTGTGTCCCAGGTCAAATGCAAGTGTGGCAAAATTGGATTTGTCTTTACCTGCCTCTTCACTCCAATGAAAAGGATAATTAACAATGTCTGGCTGTTTGAAACAATAGTCCTCTATTGCAACAGATAAGGAGCTCTGGCTTGAGGCGACAGAGAAAGTTTCTCCACTTCAAAGCGGACACTGGACGCTATCGGACACCGGCCTGATTGAAAATCCAATTTAAGGCAGGGTGCGTACAATCGAAGACCTGAAACAAAACCAGTTGTGACCCCCCAGATCTGATTAGTTCAAAAAGTCTGTCAAGACAATGAGGAACTCGAAGCATGACCTTCTTCAATTGAAAACGGACTTGAGATCTGAGAACGACCCAACTTTGTAATTGAATCAAGCTTTGTGGATGCCGCAAAACATTCGGGGGAGGGGAAAGACGTTTGGCAAAAATCTCATTATTGGTACTTCATGAAAGGACCTGGCACAAACGGTCGTTCGGATGGTGGACGGTTTCTGGACAAAAGTGTGAGATGAGGCTGAAAGGTAATGTGAGATATCTCTCAGTTTAGTGCAAAGGAAACAACTTACAAATACTTAAATTATCCTGATGACAGTTAACATTTTGCAGTTGTGGCCCACCAGTAGAGCGATGAGCTCATATGTGTGAGCACTCAAATTCTATCATACCCGAGAGGCGCTTGGGAAAATAAACCCCACTACTGCGTACAAACCCGTGGAGGGACAGGAGGGGCCATATAAAGCCCAGGTGCTCGGTAAAACAATATTCTAAATTTCGGTTTTATACCCTTGCAGTAAAAAACATGTTCCAGAGTATCTCTTTTATTAACATTTGAAATGTTTTATCCAGTGCTTTCATTTTTGATTCCAAACAGATTATTTAGTTGGACCTGAACATCAAACAGAATTTTTGAAAAGATACCAACCGTCTTAATTTTAAACACATTCAAATTGTTTTCTGACATGAGGATTCTTTGTTTTGTTACAGTAGGTCCATGCTTGCTTTTTCTCAGTTAATTGCTATATATGTATTTCGCTCTTTATTTCTTTATTCCCACTCATTTTCATATTTATCTCTTTTTGTGCTCACATAAACCCCTCGAAATTTTGAAACCAGGTATTTCACAACCCCTTCATGAAAATTGCCTTTTACTGGTATTCACTGTAATTGTTTCCCAAAGGCTTAAATTATCCAAAAATGGAAATTCTGTCATCATTTACTCACCCTCATGTTGTTCAAAATCTGTATGACTGTATGGAACATTGTCTCAAGTAGATATTTTAAGAAATGTCCCAGTGGTTTTCATCCATATGGTGGAAGATAATGGTAACCAAACTGTTAGGACACCAAGATTCTTCAAAATATGTCATGTTGTGTTTGACAGAAGAAACCAAATTATACTGTTTTAGATAAAAGTGATGAGAGAGTGAACAGTGCCCTTTTAACTATAGTAAAATCATTGTAAAACACTGTTTTTAATGGTTTGTCTATTTTATAAAACTGCAGCGTATAGAATACTATGCATTAATGTTTAGAATTAATTATAAATAATTATTCAGCCAGGTAATACAGTTTGTCATGCCAACTATAAGGACGTATGGCTTAATTAACATAGAGTGTTTTGTCACAGATGTGCATTTTTCTGCATTTTAAACTGGTTCTGAAAATGGCTCATCCAATCAAAATTAAGAGTCGGAATTAACACTCCATTTCACTGACAAACACACACTCTTTAAAGATATACTTGTGCTCACATCCTAACACACCGTTGACCTCTAGCAGCAGGACTCTAGTGTGTTTGTAGCCATAGCCTCTTCACCCCTGATCGGGACCAGGCCGTGGAAAATTTGATCACATTAGCCACATGTTGCTTCTAATATCATTTCAATAAAAAGGACGCTGCCCTTGTAGACATAAAGCAGCCACGTAAAGTTCACTGGCCGTTGCTGCTAGCCGTGGAGAGAGCCATGGGGGTCTGCTGCTAATTTCCCGCCACAAGCTATGTAATCTATGGCAGAGATTAGGGTAAAGCAGTTATTCTTGACTATTTTATTAAGAGGTGCTTTAGGCACTGGAAGAGGGGCTTTATTGCTTTTCAAACGGCGTGCCATACAATACAAGACAAACATTTGCTGTTATTTCAGCAAACTCGAGTCAGATGTGGCGGCTCTTTTTTTCAGGAGGAACTTGGCATCAAAGCAAAGTCTCTTAAAACAAAAATCTTCCCTTTTGCACAGGTCTCGCCCTGAACTGTGTCCGGTAGATAAATAGGGAGGTGTCAAAAGAACAGGCAGGAGTCCCACACCTAGTTTTAATTAAAAGAGAGAGTGCTGACATGCACAGGGGGAGGGATGTTCCCATTCACAACAGTTACCGTTTCAGCACGTTTATGTGCGCGTGTGCCTTTCCTGGCCTATAGCAAAAAACACTTCAGGAGTCTCGAACTGACAGAAACGAGTTTATTTATTGTCATTCTTGTCATTGCAGTCAAGTGTAAGACAGAATTTTTTTTTTTTATAAATAAACAAATAGAACAATGACAGACTTTAAATAGCATACATTAATTATATATATATATATATATATATATATATATATATATATATATATATATATATATATATATATATATATATTATTATTATTATTTTTTTTTTTTTAACCTGTTATTTAAATTAGGGTTTTATGTTATATCTCATGCTGTTATATTAAGGTCAATTGTATTATTTTATTATCATGTTTGGTGCATTTTGTGTTTGTGGAAAAGCTACTTATGAATAACTTTGATTCATCACGTGGCTATCTCTTTATCGCCTGTGTTTTTAATTTTATTTTTATTATGTTATACTGGTAAAACACAAATTTCGCTATATTATTTAATGGTTAAACTGCTGTTCCTTCTCTCATCTGCTTTTCAACAAGAGCAGTTTGTCAAGGTCAGAAAGCAATTAATACATAATTAATTTGTAATTATTTGTTTGTTTGTTTTTATTACCATGAGTTAAGTTCTGTAAATAAAAAAATAGAAAAAAATATTAATTAGTAAATACATTTCTGGCAAACACAACTTCCGATTGTTTATTTTTTGCGGGTTTTTTTTTTTTTTTTTTTTTTTTTTTTTTTTTGCAGTGTTTTACTAGAGGTCTTTTTTTGAGGTAAAGGTCATCAAGTCTCATCATCTATGACTCATCATTTAAAATTTAACAGCAGTCACGGCAGTCTGAAATGCAATAATCAAAAAATCTGATCCATCAAAGACCAAACCAAAACCTGGTTTAAATCTTTTTTCTATCGTTTTTCTGTGTAACTAACTCCGTAGCAGGAAAATTAGCCAGATCTTCTGTAGTTGAACTTGATCCCCATGCTGTAACTGTAGTAAGTAGCAAGAGCAACCGGTGTGCTCTAAAACAACCTAAACCGGTGACCTTTGACCTCCTGACATTCCAAATATGCTATTCAAACACCAAAGAATAATAAACAAATCCAGGGTAATAAACCCCAGGTGGGGTATAGGTGCAGTAAGGGGACAGAGCAATGCCAATCCAAAAGCAGTGACAATACGCAACATCAAAATATAACAGTAAATAAAGAAATATTTTCAGCCGTCAGCAGCATTTAAAATTCCCGCTGGCTTCTCTCATGACGCCGTGTTGCACTGAATTTCACAATAGCTGAGGAAATGAATCATATAATTGGCTAGAAAAGCAAGAGTCAGTTTAAATGCGATCAAAAGTCTGTGTTTCTCAGGAGACGTAACAGAAAACATTTGTAAGGCTGTCCGGAGCTCATCTGACTGCTGCTGCGGACGGCCAACACCAGATACACTGAAACCGGAGTGCTTTGTATAGATATTGTGCCTGCTATTGTGTACATAAGTGTACATTGTGTGTATATATATACAATTATTTTCTCACGCATTATTTGCTTGAAATCCGAGTCATGGCCGTACTGCCTGTTTACATCATTCCCTCCGCAAAGCCGAAACAGTTGCCAGAGTTGTCACAACAACAAAATGTGCAGCGAGACGTGTGTGGAATTCCCTAAAAACCTCTAAAGCCAGAAAATGATTTCAATAATGCCAACATGAGGAACTTCAATTTGACTGACAGGCCGTCCTCGGGAAGAAAAGGCATTTGTTTCGAATAACTTATTTCCAATTAAAGCTTTAATTGACATCTTCAGAAACCTCAGAGACATTTGTGAATGGTCAGCTTAGGAGAGGACAAAAAAACCACACAGGCTGGTATTCTAACCGCTCATAAAACACTACTCCGAAACCGGATCTTCACTTTATGCGAGCTGAAGGATGTGGGTAGAGTCGACGGTGGAGAAAAAGAGTCAGAGCGAGAGAAAAAAGCAAATATCACAAGTCACAAAGTAGACTTGTGTGAGTTAAGCGCTGCCCTCTGCACCCCTCCAAACGCTCTAAATCACACAAATCCACTGAGATGCCCAGAGAAAAGGGCTCATTCAGGACAAAAAGCCGCCAAAATGTTTTTTTTTTATTATTTTGGTATGGTTTCATCCTCACTCACTACTGCAAATTATAAGCCTTATTCAAAAACATATTTGGGGGTGGGGGGCATTGAAAATGGTCTAAAAAATCAAATTACAATATTAAACTGTTCACTTACAGTCACAGACTTATATTAAAAAAATATATAATATATTATTATATTATATATATATATATATATATATTATTTTTATTTATTATTGTAGTCACAGACTGTCATTAAAAAAATGGCAAATATAAAAAGATACTATGGTATACGATAAAAAAAAAATATATATATATATATATATATATATATATATATATATATATATATATATATATATATATATATATATATATATTTTTTTTTTTTTTTTTTTTTTTTTTTTTTTCTTTTTTTCTTTTTTTTTTTATTGTATACCATAGTCATTTTGCTCTGTCTATCATTGTTCTCTTGATTTCAGATTTTATTATTTTTATATTTGCCATTTTTTTAATGACAGTCTGTGACTACGATAATAAAAAAATAAATTATATATATATATATATATATATATATATATATATATATATATATATATATATATATAGTTTCATAATATTATATAATATTTATTTTACTTATATATTTATATATAGCAAACAAGATTATATATAACAAACTAACGTTCTGCTGTACATATGTGTTACTGTAAGCCTTGGTTTGGGATAACAGTCATCAAGTTTAACTATTTAGAGAATCTAAACTTAGGCTAAGCTTAGGAGTTAAAAAATGTTAACTAAAATATAATTGCTTAATTTTGGTTCATAAATTATGGTTCCTACTCTGTGGAGAAAATGATAGGAATTGTACATAAAGTTTCGAACTGAACGAGGTCAGATCGAAAGGGTCAAAAGTTGCTTAAATATTTGTTTGAAGAGGCAGGTGCACTTCCTCCTGGAGCTGGTGTGCTCCTCCTCGACTCGGGCCGGGCCTCTGCAGAGCGTCCGAGCGCTGTGTGTCTTTGTGAGGGGGAGTTAATGATTATCTCCCGGCCGGACGAGGACTGTGGCACGCTGCCAGTACAGTGCAGCAACGTCCTCCTTCCCTTAGTAGACACTTCTAATCTGGTCAAAGCCTCTCCCCTGAGACCGTCCCATGATAATGTCATAGACACAGAGGCTATAATAGAGCAATTTGTTTACCTTCCGAAGCCTTGATCTCTCTCAAGCCCGCTCTATCTCTCTTGCTCTTTCACTGGAGCTCTGCGCTGCTGGAGTGGGATGAGAACATATCGATCGGTGCTCGGGTTTCAATAGAGCACCGCAAATTAAACGCAATGGAAAACAAATTTGTTTCGGGATTGTCACTCTGTTGTTGAGCTTAAACGTCCCAACTGAGATCCACTTAAGGGAATAGTTAACCCCGAAATGAGAAATCTTTCATGACTTACTCAGCCTTAGGTTCAGTCAAACATGTAGGAATTCATGTGTGATTTGAAACATTATTTCCTTAAAAAAAAAAAAAAAAATGTCCCTGTACTGCCATGTCATTTCTCTGCCATCCTATAAATATAAAATTCCAAATAGATAGATAGATAGATAGATAGATAGATAGATAGATAGATAGATAGATAGATAGATAGATAGATAGATAGATAGATAGATAGATAGATAGATAGATAGATAGATAGATAAACAGGCCCAACTGAAGTCATGTGATCCACGGCAAATCAAAACAGGTCTACCGTGTCTACTAGCGGCAACGCTAACTGACTAGCCCCTACATCTACAGTCTGAACAGCAGCGGACTTGATACAGACTCGCACCAACTCTCTTCAATCCCATCAACACCGTCGCCCCCACCAGCGCTCATTCCTGTTCCTGCTCTCATCTGCTTTTCAACAAGAGCAGTTTGTCAGGGTCAGAAAGCAATTCAAAACCTCTATTAATGAGTGAGAGAGAGAGAAAAGTGTGGTCCGAGCAGGAGGAGGAGGAGGAGGAGGAGGAGGCGAGGGGTGGGGTGCCTGCCATCAAAGCCGGCCAGAAAAGAAGGCCAGGTGGTTGTGGGAATCTCGGCTCTTTTAGCAGAGATGGAATCTTCAGCGTAATTAACAGGCTGGAATCGGGGCCTTCTGAAGCCAGGAGGACAACCCCTCGGAGGGGACAATTTGCACTTGTGCAAGAGCCGCTGAGGGACGGGGAGAAAGGAGAGGAAAAGGGAAACTATGGCATCTTTTATCGCCGAGACAAAGCGCCGCATCCTTTCAAAGGCCTGTGCTGGAGCTTCCAGAGCAGAGAAATAAAGAAGAAGAAAAACACAAGAGAGAGAAGGGGGTCGGAGCTGAAGAAGTGGACAGCAGTCGGAAAAGGGGCACCGGTGCCAACATGCGCTTCACAGAGAGAAAAGGGCCGGGGGAAGTAGCCCAGAGGGTGCGGGGGCCCGACATGTGGCCAACTTGTAGACCCTCCCAGAATTCAACAGCTCCTCTCGTTCACATTATTGCACAGAACCAGCAACAGGCCTCTAAACGGACCTAAAGGGGAGGCATGCACGCGTTTCCACGCCGCCTAATAGATCTGCCATAAAAATTGATTATTAACACATATTACAGTTTTTTCAACGGCTTAAACACATTTTCAAAACTTTAAACACAAATCCGAGAATTGCACACACAAAATGCAAAATGCCTCACATTTCTTGCAAAAAGCAGCACTGTGTTTAAAATATCACAAACACTAAAGCAAACTTTTGCAAATGCCTTTGCCATAATATTAATTCCTGTTAGATCTGTGTGCGTTACATAGAGAATTGAGTTCTGCTGTTTGAGTGCCAGCTTTCAGAAAGTGTGTAACAAGTAAAGATTTTGTGTAAGCAGTTAAAAAAAAAAAGAAGTAAAAACTGAAGCAAGCTTGACTGTGGCACAGATACAGATACTGAGGTAAAGAACAGGCTCACCTAAGATCTCCACCCCTTCATTCATTCAGTTCAGAGAGTTCACTGAAATGATCCAGGTCCAAAAATATTAAAACAATACACTGATTCTTTTAAAGTCTTCTTTTATGTTTCAGTGTACAAAATAATATGATCATATTGAGTTCCTGGTTTATTGGTGGTTTTTAGTTTGGTATTTAAAGCTTCAAAAGTAAACAACTTTAGATTATGAGCAGCATATAGCTTCATAAAGCACAGTTCCTAAACTCACAGACTGACAAAAAGCCATGTTCAGGTTTCCATTTGGTTTGGGATGCGTCAGACTCCAGTGTCAGATGGCAGACGGAGGCGGTGAAATATCCAGGGGTCAGATGCACGGCTGATAACGGCCCCTAGCCTGACTGCCGGAGATGGGGCGTCTGCCCAGCACAAAATGCCATTTGTTGTCCATCACTCAGACACTGCGAGTTTAGCGCCGGCGCTGCGCTGAAAGGCACATTCACACAAGCTCACACACTGGATGTTTTTGCAATTCAATATTTTCACACACAGCCTCATCATTACGCTGGAACCGGAGCCTCGCTGGAGAGAGCCTGCGCTTTCACGGACAGGCAAATCGCAGTTCGAGATTGAAGTTAATAGCCCATCTTGAAATGTTTTGCTGACTCCCTAAAAACCCCTTCTCAGCATTTCACTAACAATCTGACGAGGGCTTGAGTTTTTTCTTTTCTTCTTTTGACCGAAGGGAAAGCACCCATATGCCACACACTTTAAATCTAGCAGCCTATTGAAAGGTGACAGTAAAGATGAGATTGTGCAAATATCCTCTCAAAATGCATCTCAACTAAACCACATATTAAGAAAAAATACGTAAGAAAAAAAAAATAATTGTGTCATGTATAAAAGAGTTTTAGTACAATTTATTGAACAATCATTTATTTTAGGATCATTTACTAAATGAAGATTAATCACCCTTTAACGTACATAAAGTTTCACCTGTAAAAAGAAAAAAAGATCAAATGCTGTTCTTCGATTTTGTTGATCATTTATTGAATGTCAGTTTATTTTAGGATCGTTTATTGAATGAGCATGAAACTTACATGACTTGCAAGAAAGAGGCCAGATAAGTTGGTGTGTGTGTGTGTGTGTGTGTGTGTGTGTGTGTGTGTGTGTGCGTGTGTGTGTGTGTGTGTGTGTGTGTGTGTGCCAGTAATGATTTGTTTAGGATGTCGGCCTTAAAGTGGTTGAAGAAAATGGCGGCAGCTTGAGGTTTTATATATTTTTCCAGTAAGCCACACAGTAGTTAATGAAATTTAACACACCAATAGTGCCGCCTCTCTCGAGAGAGAGAGCGAGAGCTTCATAATCAGCGTGCCAACACTCTCGGTTTTTTATGAAAACAAATTGCTGCCAGGGAGATGGACTAATTGTGTTGCGACGCAGAGCAAAGAGAAACAACCGTTCATCTAATTAAGCCAATTTTCAGGGACAAAAAAAAATAGTTGAAGGGGCAGTAGGCAAGAGCATTCATCTGGGACACGCCGCACGATCCCACCCCTCACTCACGGACAAAGAAAAGTTAAGCATTAAGCAAATATAGGCTGAGAAAGTCACTGGATAATGACGGTTCAATTACGGTGGATCCCAGCATACCGCATCGTCCAATTATGAGAAATGATGATGGGCTAACCGAGGGCTTGGGAAACATCAAAGCAAATCTAAGCACTCTATATCTCTAAAGCAGAAAAAGACTCTACAACTGCCATTACAGCACGTCATAATGAGACAGAGCTGCCCATCTTCCCCCGTAATGACAAAAGATGGAGGACAGGAGATGAGTTCAAAAGATAAATGTGGAGGCCGGGCCCTTTGAAAATGCGCTCGCTGGGAAAGTTGAAAGTGAGCGGCGAGCAGTAATGCTCGGCTCGAGTGGCCCACCGGGGAATGACATCCACTCTCTTATCGCCAAAGGATGCAACATCAAGGTCTGGCCGAACAGCCCACGGTAGCTGTGCTGATGCATGGGAACTTCAGCGGGGAGTTACGTGTGTGTACAGCGGGGTGAACTTCCACCAGCCTAGCCTGCTTGGATATATGGGAAACGTGTTCGCTTCCAGGGAAGAATTATGTTGTGCATTGCCACAAGGGATTTAAAAAAAGGTGAAATTTCCCCTCCGAATTCTGAAAACAAATTCCTGCGGATGTTAATTTTATTGTATGTAAATAGACCCCCAATTATTATCATCCGCCATGTTGTTTTTATAAAACGAACTAACACAGCCGTGAGAAATTCTTCGACTTCGAGCTCAGCGTTTGTTGAATGTGGATCTCCCATCACGATATTAATTTGGCTCGCTGTTGAAACGTGGCACAGCTGGTTGCCTCGAAATGTTGGATGGAAACTTCCCTGGCGCTCCTTTCTGGGCAGGAGTTACGACACCAAGACATTTTACGGCCTAAAATTAGCAACCCTGAACACATGATGCAGGGTTAATTATTTCTCACAGTGCTTCCCGGTGGGTGTAGGAAGCTGTTTTTCCTTGTACAGTATCGACCAACTCCAGCAACAGCTTTCTGAACTCATAATGCTGAAGAAGTTTCAGTGTGTGTTTTTAGCCAGGAGTACTGCAGAGCTGAGACCAGTGCTTCTTTGCACATATACGAGAGAGTACTGTGTGTTAAGCAATGGATGCTGATTCTGAATCAGCATTTATTTAATGCTTACTTCAGAAAAGGTTATTCTTAGAATGCCTTAATCATTGAATGGGTTCATGTTGTTGAAAACACATGCAGAAAGTGTTTGGTTTTTTTTTCTGACAGATGCCACTGACTTGACTGACTTGCCATTGATATGTATATACACACACACACAAGAAACAACCCAAAAACATTTATATAACCCAGTTATCTGGGTCAAAATAAACAATATTTGTCCAGCATTGGGTTGCCAAATAACCCAGCATTTTTATACTGTACATTGGCTGTACACATGAATGAATTATTGAATTTGGTTAAATTTAAAAATATATATTATAATAAATTTAGTATATTTTACATGCATTTAGATGCATTGTATATTTACTATCATTTTAGCAATTATTTAAAAATATATTAATTGCAAACAGACCAAATTTTGTGTCTCGATACAAAACCTCAAATATGTGCAAATATTTTCACCAATTTAATTATTCAAAATAAATGACTACTTTAGCGTTCAGTGGCTGCTATAAGGCAACACTCTTAGCAAGAAAGAATAATGGGCTACACTTCACTCAAACACCTTAAAAAACAGCAGAGCATTTGCTTCTACGGCCAAGGAGTTGCAGACAGCCTGGGCTGTAACATGATAAGCACGTCTCTCTCGCAGACATGGCTTTAACAGTTCTGTAATGGCTGTCTTTTCCCGCTCTGCTCCACAGCATGCTGCTCTTATGCATCCACTTTTTCTTAAGAAAAATCATGAAAAAAATGCATTATGCTGGGAGGAAACGCAGAAAGACACTAAAGTTTTTTTAATGTATGCACATGACTGCCAAAGCATGGTCATAAAAGTGACTTTTCCTACAATTGGGTGAACGAAAAAGGAAAGAGAGAGAAAAAAAGGTGTGCGGTTCCAGTGCGGCAGAGAACAGCTGAAACAGTGTTTGGACACACGCGGAAAAGGCCCTCCCATGAGCGAGTCACTGTGATGTCATAAAGAGGTGCCACAAGCGAACAACAACAGCGCAGTACAGTGCAAAAAAAAAAAAAAAAAAGACTAAGCAGAATGAATGACGTGTGACAAATGTGAGCAAGGTTGAGTTCGAGCTGCCTCGCTTTTGGGAAGCACAAGCCGATTGGGCTCAGGTGGGCAGGGGCTCGCTCTCGATGGGAAACTGTGCCAGCTCTGCCTGCGCTCCATAAGCCACCCATCAACCTTTCCTCTTGCTCAAGATTGGGGTTAACTAAGCAGGCCGGCTGGTCAAAGGCTGCCCTACAGGCTCCCGTTGAGGACGAATGTGTGTACGCATGCATTCTGTGTGCAGCTTTACGTGCCAGGATTATAACATTATCAAATACAAATTCAGACTGGTTTCATTATGGTTAATGTCAGTCAGTCAGTGATGAAACAAAGACATGCTAGCCTGTGTGTGTGTGTGTGTGTGTGTTGTGTTGTGTGTCATGCATTGCACACGCCATCATTAAATGATTTTCTCAGTTCTTCCTACGGCTTTTAACAAGAGCTTCTTATCAAAGACAAACTTACATCTCATAGATTATGTGTGAGGACTTCTACGTCTCTAATGGCTCACGCACCATTAGTCTGTACACCAGCTCTCATGTGTGAAAGCATATTGTGCACATACACATTCTGCGTGAAGCTAAATGTCAGCCATTTTGCCAGTAAAAGCCCAGTTTTGAGTGCTGACAGGCTGTGTCTTCCATAGTTGCTTTACAGTGTTATGGCTTGATTTTATTACTTGTGTCAAAACAACATAAGCTGCACAAGACCCTTTTGATTTGTTATCCATTGCTATTTTATTTCTATGTGCAACTCTCTCTCTCTCTCTCTCTCTCTCTCTCTCTCTTCAAAGACAGCATCATAATGTGAACAGGGAAAATTAAAGCCCACATTCAAGTGCAAGAGACGAAGAAATTGCCCTGAAATAAAGAACCTGAGAATAATAATGTACACAGGGGTTTAAAACACAGGTTTCAAATCTGTACATAAATAAACACCATCGTGCAAAAATTCAAGACATCTCTGTTGCAGTTTATATCTGTCACTTCACTGTGAATTCAAATTAATAATTCTCAGTGTTTTTCAGTGACGTCATTAACTGAATGTATACGTTGTCACGCAGCGCATACTCTGGAAACCAGAAAAAAATGTCCTTCGACACGGGTTTTTTTATTTTTATTTTTGTTTTATTTATTTTTTTGTGCCTCATTTGAGTCCATTTTTGTTTAGCCACTCAACCCCAACTGGTTTCAACATAATTAATTGTTTCCAATAATATTACAAATATAAAACCTACATTTCACGCTCCTTTTTTCACCCCTTAGAATTACACTTTTACATTCAAAATATGACTATGCTACTAAAATTGCAAAACGGTTACTAATGGTTAAAATAAACCTACAGATAGAGAGAAAGAGAGAGAGAGAGAGAGAGAGAGAGAGAGAGAGAGAGGAGGGAGGCTGTGTTAGGCGAACACACGCTTACCTGGCGCCAGAACAAACCGCTTTCTCTCCGAAACTCAACTTAAACTTTAAATCTTATGATAGTATATTAAAGACAGAGCTTTAACTAAGTGACTCGATGGTTATAAATAAGCCACAAAATATTAGTTTTCAATCAGAAAGAATTAAACCCTCATCGAGAAACGAATAAAGGGCCTAACATTATGAATCCGGCTCCTGTAACCTGCGTTCAGGGCCACAGCAGAAGAGCCAGCCGACTGGAAGACGACATTCAAATCTTATAATATTGTCTAATTAAACACAATTATAGTTATGAATGCTTTGATGTAAGAAAAATAATTAAAAGTAGTGACCGACTGTGCCTCATAATAATAATAAATAAATAAAAAGTTAGGATATTTAAGACGCTTCTCGGACATACCTGACATTTCTTTGGTAGGTTAATTACGAAACGGCAAACTGTTGAGCGAAGAGAATTATAATAATAAAAATATAAATAATAATAATAATTATTATTATTATACATTTGAAAATTGTGTATATTGTATAATTTGCATTTTAAAATTAGCTTCACATATTTTAAGAAGAATATAAGAAAAAAAACATAACATGTATAATTTTAAAGAATCATTTTAGTAATGTTTTTTTTTTCTAAAATAATAATAATAATAATCATAATAATACACAAATTGTTCTAGCATCTGTATACGCTCTCCATCATTTAAATTCAAATGAATTCAGCTCAATATGAAACAGTTTATTAAATCTCCATGCATTCGTGAGCAACTGAATTTATTGTGAACACGGGAACCCGTGGACTTTAATAAACACCTGAACTCAAAGATATAAGAGACAGATTGAATGCAGGCATAAAGTAAATATGTCAAATAGAAATCTGGGAAAGCAGAGCACTGTGTTGTTCAAAACAATTAGATGAAACAATTTATAGGCTACGTGAAATAAATAAAAGTAGAGAATAGGCTACATCAGTTGTTTTTAATGAGCGCTTGTGTTTTAAGAATTGCATTCAGGCCTTTCACACTCTCCAACACAATAAATGCCTTTACATGAAAATAAAAGAAAGTCTGATGTATATGCTTTGGACATTCGCGAGAGCTGTCGTGCGTGTCTCTGTACTGACCTCCAACACAAAACTGAATTTATATTGACTGACCAACAACAAAAAGACGAAAAACGACAGTCTGACCTGTTAATAGCGATTCTCGCAAGTCATCGCGAGCTACAGAAGTGTGCTTGAGAAAATATCGAGGCCCACTTTTCTGTCTCAAAACAAACTGAGTAGGCTGTGCGTTCTCCCGGCAATTTGAATCAACAGGTCACGGGCCCACGCGTGATTTAATGCATATCTTCAGATAGCTACTAAAATGACTTGATATTTTATACGTGTTGCATCTAACATAAGGCCAATGAAACACATAGGTTGAGCATTATGAATACTGTGCACTGTTCCATCGGTTTCACACACCTCTAGTTTAAGCTATCTTCAGCTAAAAAAAAAAAATTAATTAATTTGGATAAATCATTTTCTTCTGGAAGCAGATATTAAAACATCCTATAGCTCGATATTTACTTCGTTACAATTGCCCGTAAATTGGCTACTTAAAATGGTTAGGCTGTGTAGCAATTTAATACACAACAATAAAAAAAGAAGCCTTTTCTAATGAATCGCACGAGCGATGACTGTGCCCACACTGCTGTGAATAATCGCATGCAAAAGTTTCACGGACACTTAATATAAGAAAATAGTTGGAGTGCAAAATCCTACCTATAACAAACAAGTCGGAATACAAATGGAAGGCAAACAAACAAACAATAAACAAAGACATCATGCAGAGTCCAGGGGAGATTTACACACTTTCCCTCGCCTTCGAAAGAGTCCAGAAAATAGCAGACTCTATTTCCTTCAATAGACGCGTATGCATTATTGATTTGCCATTCGCAGACCGAGCCGCAACAGACCCCAGAGAACAACTGCAAGCTCCTAATTTAAGATTATCGGAAGAATTGTCCATTTTGCGTGATATTCCTTCTTCTGTGGCATTCAGCGGACAGACAGAAAGCTCTGGAGAGCTGCAGACTCTCTCTGTGCGTCCTGGGGTCCATGAGCAGTGCTACAGCGCCCACTATTTCAACAAGCAGGAATATGATTTCACAAGACCTGGAACCACTCAATAAAAAAAGTTACTATCCCTTTCGACAACTCTTCGCTAACTTTCCTGTAACAATTCTCTACGGTTTCTCGACTTCGCTAAAACAAGAGAGTGCAACAACGCGGCGTGGAAACGCGCTCCTGACCGTCTCAGCCCAAGCACCATCACATCTACAAGAAACTTCTGAACAAGCACACCACGGCAGCATCTGGTCTAAAGGCTGGACGCGCGGATCACGGAGAGTTTGGGCGATTTCGATGCATTTGAGAGCTGAAAAACACACGCACCGGACAAAGACGCGCTCTCAGCAGGAACTGATCAATGAAAATGACACTTTGGTGATGTGCGCGAGGGTTCAAAGCACCGGGAGCGAAAGAAGCGCAAGAAGGACCTACTTTTGGCCAGTTTTCTCGCCCTCGCCTTGGATCTCATCTTGTCGGCTTGTAGATTCCTCGCGTCCTCCTTGAGCTCAGAAGCAGCAGCAGCGCTATCTTCATCTCACGAGCATTGTCAGTTTGGACACCTTCGCACATGCGCACAGGCCATTCAATCTGACACCCTCGTCAGGGCCAAAAAACTTTCCAATGTATTCATCATCATCACTTTTTTTGTCCTATCGTGTCTCCTTTAGATCACTTATCTCTTTCCCTCCTCCTCCTCTCGCTCCGCAACATCTCGGATCTCCCCCCACCTCCCCTTCTTGAGCACTTGAGGAGGAAGAAGTGCTATTTTCCAGGGACCTGCGGAATCCGGCACGACGCTGGACACTGGATCCTGGATGGGGTCAAGGTCGCAGCCCTCAAACGCAAGGTGATCGCGAACATTTCATACACCCGAGCAATGAGCGACGATTTTAACGCGCGAAAACCTACTGTTCAAAAAAAAAAAAAAAAAAAAAAAAAAAAAAAAAAGTGCAATTGTGCAAAGCGTATTCCTTTGCTAAATAAATTATCATTATTAATAATAATATTATATAATTATTACTCAGGTCGGTCACACCTAGAAAATCAAATTAAATGGATGTTCTCTTGGGCATACCACTTACTGTTAACTGTTATTGCCTATTTTATAGTAAAATTATATGTAGCCTACATGATGTGAGCACACTGGCGAGTGCCTTATATTTATATATAGCAGAACTATTAACATTATTAATTTAGGCGAGCTCTATAAATGGGTAAAAGGTGTGTTCAGTTTCAGTGTTGCTATTGAGAGCCACCAGACGGCCAGGAGCTCCCGCGTGCGTGCATGTGTGTGAGAGAGCTAGTGTGTGTGTGTGTGTGTGTGTGTGTGTGTGTGTGAGGAGAAAAGAGTAGAAATAGGCTACTGTATGTATGCGTGCACGCGTGGGATCCGCAACGAGAACGTATGCATATAAACGCTCTTGAAGCAATGGACTTTAGCTCTTGTTTGGGTCTTTGGTCTAGATTAGGTTTTGTAAATTCGTGGCAGTTTATGTGCAGGTAAAGCAAGCATGGAAAGGCAAGGCAACCGATTCGCTCATGTAAGTATGATTCTGCTGAATTATTTGTTAGGTAGCCTATACGTGTTACAAAGTGTATTATAGACTGCTGTACATCTAAAATACAGTCATGTTTGCATGTGCACAATCATCGCATTTTAATGGGCACTGCAAGACTGTAGGCGTGCTGTCAGAATCAAGCCTCAGCAGTGCAATAGCAGGCTCAACATCTGCATTATTTTCTGCACTTGGCATGTAATATCGGTCCTGTAGGACACATTAAAAACAACGAGTTAATATGATGCGGAAAGATACTGTCCGAAATTAGAAAGATAGCGTTGCTTTGCTAACACAACTAGGAAATGTGCATTTGCATTGTTTTGATTAAAAACTAAATAATGCATGCTGCTGTAATGCAATTGCAGATCATCATTATTATTATGATTTCTGTCTTTGTTTTGTTTTTTTGTTTTTTTGGAATTCACAGTACGAGTTTTAGATGAAGGATATTAACGCTTGTTATTTATAATTTCTTTTTGCAATCAGATGACCAGTCTGCAATAAAACGGACTTCATTTTGTCACCAGATCCCATGGGAGCACACGGGCTCATGCAGGTGTCTTTCAAGACATTTAAAGCAGCCATTAACAGTAATGCATACCCTCTAACACTGAGGGCTGTCAATCTTTTTTCGTTGAAATCATTCCCGGCCGATGCGCAATTCAATGTTAGCTAATCACTTCTGCTTTTATGAAGATTAGATTGAAGTAGACCGAGCTGTTGGTGTATTAAAAACAATAAATATGATTATAAACTCGTGCACATAAACATATTGTGAGATATTTTTAAATCCACTCTTTGTTCTCAAATAAATGCAACAGGCCGTATGGAGCACGTAACCACAGGTTTATGCGCGTAATTATCTTCTCTGAGAGTGAGAGGCTGGATTGCCTCCTTTTAAATTTTGTGCAAACAAACCCCGGAGCCTATTTCATTCATAAACGAAATAATTCGCACTTTATTTGGCACATCTGATTTTTGCTAATTAAAGAGGTTCAGATGGATTAACAGGGCAAAATGCTTGAAACATTGAAACGTACAGATACTGTACCTGCCGTTACCCGCTTTGAAGGAAGAAGTGATCTTGTTACTAAGCCTCCCGCTGACAAAAGACATTTATTGGTTTATTGACTGACTCCATATTACACGTTTAATCGGTAAAACCTTCTCTTATAAAGACACATCCAATAGATATAAACATATAAGGTCATTAAACTGAATACTTAAAATAGATAGAAAAAATTCTGAGTTTATTTCATTGTGAAAATTAAGACAGCGAAAGCTTTTTATTAGTTACGCTTAAATAATATTTCACCACAACATTTACAGGGTAGGCCTGGCCTATAGCATATATTAAAATGGTGACATTTTTAAATTAATATAGCCCTATTTAAAAAATAAAAAAAAACCATCTGTTGAACAAAACAACGTGCCAGTTTTTGTTTTAAGTGATAGCTTGCAATTTCTCCAATCCTCATAAAGCAATTCAAATTAAAATGTCTCTCACGCACTGGGCTGTACTTTTCTTTTTCTTTTCTTTTCTTTTTTTTTCACAAGGAGCAACACCTTTGTTAAGGCATTTAACTGTAATTAAACTTGTAAAGAAAAGTGTTGCTCCTCATCACTAGCTCATTGGGGAATAGTTTTCTGCGTCATTTAAACGTCTGTCTTTTTACGAGCTCCTGGAAACGTGATGGCTATGTAACCACGCATTTGGACTATTTTCTTTCCAGATTGTTGCCATTTTTCCTGTGGTTAAGCACAGGAAGGGAGGGATGCTGGCCCGGAAGAGAGGTGTTCTGCAAACCAGGCCCCAGTAACATCCACGGAGTTTTTGGTCCTCTCAATTAATCAGGGACAGAATTGAAGAGGTTTGTCAATAGAGTATCAAATCAGTCACAAGCCTAAATAAATCATTGTAATTTTAAACGGATTAAACCATGATATGTCGGAATATGTCTACAGTTGTAAGTGGATTTTTAATAAACTTACCAAGTCAAATAAAATGTATTCAGGCACCACTGTCTCATTGTCACGGTGTTCGGTTCAATGCATTCTTCAAAATGTGAAGTGTTTTTATACTGTTATATTTCGGGATACAATTATAAAAAGAGGTAGGCTATTCAAAAAAAAAAAAAAAAAAAAAAAAAGAAAGAAAAGAAAGAAAGTTAATATGTATGTATGTATGTATATATGTATGTATTTATTTATTTATTTACTTACGTGGTGACTTTTGATAACAAGCTGCAAAAATATAAACCGTCATTAATCGCCAGGCTGTGTTTTGTACCATTACTATATTAAAGGTTTTATTTATTTATTTTTTTTTTTTTAGCAAAATGCACTAGATTAATTAGACGAATTTACTCAATTAATAGGGGTAAAAAAACTGCCAGCTGTAAAAAGAAAAAAAAAAGAAAAAAGAAAAGAAAAAAAAAACAGTAAATAAAAGAGGGTTATGTTCAGAACATATTGAAAAAAGGAAAAAATACAAAATGATTGATAATAATAATAATAATAATAATAATAATAATAATAATAATAATAATAATAATAATAATGAACTGCTTAGAAATAAAACTGATTAGATGGAATTAGATGGATAAGAGCCAGATCTCTGTTGTTATTGCTATACGTTCGTTGAAAGCAAGTGAAACCAAATCTTTATTCATGGTAGGAAAGGGCTCGGCTTATGTGTTACGCACTGATAGGATCTCACCACACTCCATATGTGAAATGATATCCACGCAGCAGTGGCCACAGTCAGAAAACACGGGGGGAAAGCCCACTTGTTGCGACATCTACGGCTGTGCTCTGATCTCTACATGCTAATACAGTGGATGTAATGGCAAAGTAAACACTGCTTCGTGATGACGGGGCTTCAGGCAACTTCTCTCTCTCTCTGTGTGTGTTTTTCTGCATTACACACGAGCAGCACACACGGTCCCACAGTGTGTGTGTGTGTGTGTGTGCGTGTGCGAGTGTGAGAGAGGGGGGAAAAGGGAAATCAGAAAATTGGCAAAGGTAGGCCTACTCAATGGCTGTAGTAACAAAACAATATCAATGAAGGCAAAAGTGGTGGTTGCCGTAAACACTTTGAGAATGGAGAGGTGAGGCAGAGTAATTGAAAACCAAAATGCATATGTTAGAACACTTGCAAAAGCTGTTTTACAGATTGCGCCTGAAATCAAATTTAAGTGGGTCTACATAACTGACTATTAAATATATCGCCTAATACATATATAGCATGAAGTATTATGGTAGGCTGCTACATTCCGTCGGATTGGTGGCACGCCTTTGCTCTTATAACGAAAGGCGCTCGTGCTCTGTCTACCACAGCTAATGAAAGCGCGAGAGCAACTACAGTTAAGTTCCCTGGGTAATTATTAGCCATTAATTGGGTTCAAGACCTTGAGAGTGTATGGGAAATAGGAAATCTGACCACTAATCCTAGACAGAGTTTTTTTTTTCCTCTGTTGTCCCTCGTTCAAAGCGAAGGACACAGGCGCCATGGGCTACTTAATGAACACTTATAACCTACAAACACGATAATATAACCAAGGCATAACTTCAAATAAATGACCTCAACATCACAACGCAATATATGCATACAAACAAATTACACATGCACGATTGCCTACGATATAAAACACATGATCTAGCCTGTTATAAAACATAAACTACATACTCAACACCTACATCACAAACTAATCCACGCATGACCTAGAAATACAACATAACACACACAACACCTAAAAATGACCTAATGCACTAAATTATTGTCAGTTTAAAAAAATGTAAATACTGAACATTTTTCAAAATGTACATTTTAATATGCATATTTTTAATTAGTGCTTAGCAGCCTATATATCTTTGAACATCAACATTTGATTTTGCGCCACAGTGATCAAAATAATAATTTTCTAGTCTGTCTTCCCCGTCAGACTATTATTATCATTTTTTTGTGTGTGTGTGTTTAGCAAAAATAAATATTTAATTGGTTGTGTGTGTGTGTGTGTGTGTGTGTGTATGTGTGTGTAATAAGAGTGTCTTAAATTTAACAACAACATATCAGCTGTAAAGGAGAGCACAACCCCCTTCAATGATACATGTATAAGTCATAAGTCTTGAATAAGCGGCATATGGCATGATACATTTATACTGCAATGATTCGTCCGTTTTCATTACGCATCTTCATAGCCGCTTGTGAATAATTGCGCTGGAGGAAATTGCGTTAAGTGCTTTTTCTGTCAAAATCTCGTCTCGGAAAGGTAAATTTCGTTGTTGTCGTTGTTATTGTTGTCATCTCTGCAGATGAAAAGAGACGGAGTCTGGAGACTTCACGGGAACGCGCATGTGAGGATCGCCCGAGGCGAGCAGAGAAAATTACCCCGCGCAGAAACGACCCTAATATGATGTGATCAATCACTCTGTCCGGGGAACACCACACTCTCTTTACATCACTAATATGTGCTCATATCGGCAAACTGCACGATGATCAAATCATCTGTTTTCTGATTGTCTTATAGCAGGCGTGAATTCCCAAAATAGGAAATCATACATGATTTGTACAACAACAATTGGAAACACAAAATAGAATAAAATAAATAGATGCTTTATTTGTATTTGTTTTATTTCAATTCAATATATCAATAACAAAATAAACGATTTAAAATAAAATTATTTTTTTTTCATCTAATCTAATCTAAATTTATTAATAATGATAATATCTTAATAATAATAATAATAATAACAACACACCTTCTGATTAGTAGCCTAAACGTTTTAATTTTATTCTTAACGTTTAAATGCTAAAGTAAAGCCTAAAACAAAGATCCCAAAAAAATATTTTTGACCATAACTCTAATTATGAATTCATTGTACTTCCTGCTAAAACCATTTTATTGGTATTATTATTATTATTATTATTATTATTATTATTATTATTATTATTATTAGCTATTATTATTATCAAATTTATAATCTGTTAGAAATGAAAATACGTGGAGGTTTTATATTAGTTAACACAAAATCAGTCAAATTGAATTGTTTCGATTCTTGGGCAAACTCTTAAATTAGGTTTTGCTGGTATTCTTAGTATTATGATCTTTGTTTAGGCGTCATTATTTCTTAACATGCATATCAACATTAATTATTAGGAGACGTGCGTAATAGCTAGCTATAGTTTTGCATGCTATTTGAAAATGGTAATAATAAAAACAAATAAAGATGTTCATGAGTGGCACAGAGAGGCACAGCAATTGTGCAATCCGGCGAATTTCAATATTCCCCAAGTATAATAACACATGTTATTCTGATGACAAGGTCTAAATGAAAAGGTTAATTAATCATTTATTACATTTAAGAGCTGTGTTCAATAACATTTTGTTTTTGCTCAATAGTACACACGGGGTAAATGGCTCGAGGGCATCAGCAGAAATCTCGGATTGACGGGACACGTGATCTTTGAGACACAACTTACACAGCCTGATCGATTGAACACATTCTGCCATGATTTGGCGATTCCGAGTCATATGTGCCACTCTAGCAGAAGATAAGAAACACATCTACACAATTCAAGTCTTTTTGAATAAAGTCTTGGAGTATAGCCTTTGTAGCCAGCAACAGAAATTTAACGTAACAACAGTTTTACTTTTCACAATTAGGTTTAATTGCATAGCCTATATGTAATTATTTAATATGTTCTTGCAACCCTTCCAAACCCTTCACAGACAATACCTTTATTTATATAGCTAGGCAAAACACCTGTACATTATTATAGCCTATCTATAACATAACAAGACTTGGCAGAGGGGGTTGTTGAAACGTCTGAATATCTGAAGTATGAATGGCAACATTAATTCATTTAAACACTAACCAAAAATCAAAGTCCCCCTAATGAATTCATGGCTCAGGCTGAGTGTTGACTTTGACTTGCAGATGGGACTCCACGAGTGGCTCATAAATGGAAGAGAGCAGGTTTCGGTGAAAGACCTCTCAGTGTTGCCCTCCTCTTTTTCATCAGCCCTTCCTGGAGTGACTGTGCATAGTTTCCTTTTGATTAGGACCATCTCCTCACCAGACGTCCCGGCAAAATCAACACATTTGTGTTTTTGCATACATGGAGGCCTGAGAGTCACGACAGGAGCTAAAACACCATTAGGTCAAGCATGTAAAGACATGGGATAGATTAGAAAAAGGTGAACATTTGTGAACTGGTGACTCCAATAGGGTTATTTAGATAAACAAAAATACAATTTTCAGTCACATTTTAGTATGTGCCTTATAAGCAGCCAATATAGGCATGCTAATAAGTAACTAGTAAATACTGAGAGTTGGAGAATTGGTCCCTAAACTAAAGTGTTCTCAATGCTATTTTCTTTCTTTCTTTTTTTTCACATTTTATTGCTGAAATAGCAACAAACTGAAGACTAAAGCAGCTTGCAGCCGTTGAAGAGCATTCACAGCAGAGGAACGCGTTCACACGTGCTCGTGAGGGAACGTCATGACAGTTGACAAATATGTAACGAACACAAAGAATACCAAACCAATGCAAATGCTAGAAAGACATGCCCTCGAACACACTAGCACAAAGACACTAACAGACACCTGCACCGAAACACACACACACACACTCTCTCTCTCAGTAGTAAATCTCTCTTATTGTCCCTCATTTAAACTGAGGACTGCCTCGTGTTGCTTATGCACTGCTGGGATTCAGACTTGAGCTGGGCTGCTTATTTACCTGTTTATGAGTTTTATTAGGCAGTCGATCTGAAGCAGTGTGCGTGTGACAGCAAGATTAATCAGCCGGCTACTCCGGCCAAACTACACATCACAACACACATGCAAACACCTCACTCTCTGCCGCTCATTTCCTCTAAAGGGCAGAGATAGATAGATTTCTACTGCTCTGAGGAGCATGCAACCCGAAGGCAGGATATGTACGGGGTTTCAGTTTGCTCAAAA
Organism: Carassius gibelio; assembly: GCF_023724105.1. Taxonomy (NCBI): domain Eukaryota; kingdom Metazoa; phylum Chordata; class Actinopteri; order Cypriniformes; family Cyprinidae; genus Carassius; species Carassius gibelio. Next base: position 26,399,856 of record NC_068403.1, on the reverse strand, counting down.
TGACCAGATATATTGATTTAGTTTAAGATGGTCACACTTTATTTCAAGGTCCAATTCTCGCCATCAACAAACCATTAACTACGACTTTGCCCACTTGTAATTTGCTGCTTATTAATAGTTAGTAAGGTAGTTGTTAAGTTTAGACATTTAGGGATGTAGAATATGCTCATTGATATGCTTTATGATAAGGCTAATATGATAATAATAGGTGTGTTCACAAGCAACTAGTTAATAGGGAGGATTGTTTCCAATACTAAGGTGTTGCCTTTAAGATTTTAAAATGCATTTTAACTAAAAAGAACAATAGAAAGGAAATGTGCAATGCACATTTTCAGTATTTAATGGAGTTGTACAAAGGTGCTCCAAAGTTAAGATTTTAGAAATGAAATGCACTAAAGAGGGAGTTCGGCAATCATAGTTCATTTCCCAATGCATAATAAACTGGACAACTGAGTGGGAGGTTTGCTTCCAATCTATGTGATGAAGCTCGAATATCTCACTTTACGAATTCATCTTCAGAATACGACGCAGTTTGTACACGTTAACATCGTCCATTTCCAGGAACGCTCAACGTTTTTGCCAAATATCAGCTTTTGTATTGTACTGCTTTGATTTGCTGCGTTCTGAAGCAGCTCTTTGAAGCAGTGTTTGGACACTGTGCTCCATGCATAAACATGTCAGAATATCACTGCATTAGATAACAAAATACCAAACCCAGGCACATTTATTTCGACGAAAGCAAACAAAGCATTTCACAAAAAGACATTTGTTGGGTTTGAAATGATAAAACAGTAGATAGACTGATCAAAAAGAAGACAGAAACTATTTGGACTCTTTCTGGTTGTCAAACACGATCATAGTTCATGTGATGAACTACACTTGCGGTTACTCGCCGAGGACACTGAAAGTCACTGGTAAACCAGCTGATTAAAATTCATTGCAAAAAAAAAAAAAAAAAAAGTGGAGCTCTGGTTGTGTTATTTTTAAATGCATTGTTTAATTGTGTTTTTTAAGTGCTCAGATACTTTTTGGGGGCCACTGTGCTTTTAGGTATTTTTGGTTTTATAGGTGCACGGCAGTGTGCAGGGACTGCTGTTAGTGTCTAAAGACTGCCCTCCTGTGTTCCTCACACAAAGTGATTCAGCTGGTCTACCAGTCCAGCACTCCTTCTCCTCTCCCTTCATTCCCTATCCCTCCAATTATGAAGAACATGCATCCAGAATCAGCATTACCATGAACTGATCCTCAAATGACAACAATCTCCAGATGTGTGCTGTGAACAATCTGTTTTGTAAAGAATAGTGTTGGGTTCTGGAAAAGAACATGTTTTACCTCTACATTTGTCAGATTGGGGTTCAGTTTATATCCACCTAAATAACATAAAGAAGGAAGGCCAATCAATTTCAGTTACAAACATGAGCGTTATGCTGTAACTCAACACAAAGAGGAATGAACGGGTTAAAACTGCAAATGAACATTATACAGAAAAGGAACATGACTTCATGTTGTAGATTTAAAATCACCATAAAGAATCAACAGAATATGTTACACAGAACGTGCGTTACAAAAATGTGTTTTAGGCTTTCTTCCACCATGCTCAAGCAAAGGAAGGCACGCAAACCGTGAATTAATTTGCGTGCATGTCTCGCGGTCTGTCACCGGTGGCCCACAGGGTAATACTGTAGAGGAATGTTGCATCTACACGTGAAAACGAGGCTGCCATGGCCCTGGATGGTGTAAATCTCCACAATTCATGTCCTACCTTCCACAAGCTTGTGAACTCGCCAGCGCTTTCCTCAAAAGCACGGCTTTAAGAACAAGCCCTCTTGGCTATTCTGTGACAAATGCGGCCTGGAGATATGACTAGTTTTGCCGGTGCAGTTTCGCTTTTTCTTAAAGATACACTAGCCTTTGCTCATAAAATAGAGCTGCTGATGTAAAAAAAATGAAAACGCGTTCAAAGCGTTAAACACAGATGGTCGACAGTCGGTGTGTGAGGGACGGAGAGAGAGCCAAAAGAGAAAAAAAAACAAAGAGTGTGAGGGGAAAAAATGAAGTGTGAACAAAGAATAAATCTTTCTGCAAATAGCCTACATTTATGTACTTTTTCTCCACTTTTCCAGGATCGAGTTATGCTTTGCTTTAATTAAAATGTATATTTCTCTCCGAGAATGCGGCATGTTGACGGGGCGACCACGAGGAAGCTGATGCCAACCTGTCAGGCCTTTACTTAGCCTCGACTCGATCCGTGCGAACGACACCACTGCCATTAATCAACATTCATGACACCTTTCCTCTCCTATATTTCCAATTTATTCACAGTTCTTCTCTCTGAGGGACTAGATTTGTCCAAAGGGAGGCCGAGAGAGTGAATCTCTTCAGTCTTAAATCAACAACACCTTCCAAAACCAACTCAGGCTCTTTGGAAACATCTCTGCCTACCTATAAGTACATTTGGCTGCAAGTTACAGCTGAAATTCACAATAGAGACAGTAAAACGGCAATAACTTCTATTTATTTTTAACATAAATTACAATTGTGGGCAGATTATCAATGAGTCGAACGAAAACTCATTTTCGCGCGTTTTTTCCCCGTTTATAGTAGGCCTAGCCTAAATATAGGCTAACTACTTTAAAAGTACATGATTTGTTAAACTTATACATTTGAACGTTTTCATTACATATGAACATCCGGCTTGTTCAAAGCCTTGTGAAAAGAATGGACAAATGTATGGGTGTGCTTTCTTACTTGAACCGCTTTGTTTAGGTTTAGAGTCGGGTTTAGTGTAAGGGTAGCCTACATTATTTTTTAACGCTATAGACACCCACCGGACATTTCATTTCTGAATTGCCACTATGCCTGCATGAATCAACTTAATCAAATGTTGGGGCAGTCACGTGTATCTGGAGAAATTTGAACACGCTTCAAGAAAGAAGCAACTTAATATAATTTTGTCTCCACAACTAACCCTGCTATAACCTGATAATAATAATAATAATATGATAATATAATAATATAATAATACTAATAATACTAATACTACTACTACTACTACTACTACTACTACTAATAATAATAATAATAATAATAATTCCCCCCTTATAATGTTACAATTTGAAACAGTGGTGACTTTAATAAAAGGATTTTAACTTTCTTTCTTTTTTCTTCGTCTTTTTTTTTTCAAGAAAGACTGCACAACTGGACCACACATGGAGAAGGCTAAACTCTAATGTGTGCAATGTCAAGGATTTGCTCACTGAAGCTTCCAAATCTGAGCCTGGCCTGTGCTGTCGGGAGCGCGGGATTGTGGGTAGTAGGGGCAGCTCTGTGCCCTGTCAGCCCTGCCGGACACACGTTTGAGTGAGCAGACACAGGGCAGCGTCTGTGCGTCCAGACCAGGGACTATGCTTTTTTCCCCAAGAGCTCTAAACTCTTGTTGACAGACGAATCTTCGACTCCCTTCTCAGAGTCCCCCCCACCCCCACCCCCCTCTCTCTCTCTTTTAAAAGATCGACTGACCAGTTCTGTTCTGTTCCCCTTAAATTTATTTTTTGGCATCGGTGTATGTGTGTTTCCTCTGTTATTTTTCTACACTGAAATCTTGTTACCAAGCTGCAGGATCAAAATCTTCTACCTTCCGACTTAAATTTTTACACTATTACCTTCTTCCTCTCTTCCCACCTCTGATCTCTTTCTTTCTCCCCCCTTCATCCCACTCCTGAAAGAGCATCTCTGGCCACACAATGAGGGCTGAAGGGGGGGAGAGGAGGAATTCGGCGGCCTGGGACTGCACCTGGATGCCCAGAAAGGCCGGTCCTGCTGTGAGGAGCTATTGTTCGGCATGTCAAGGCTCCCTGTTCTAATGTCCCTGTATATCATCATTGTGATTATGTCAGATGACTGGGGTGGCCCCTGCACCATGGAAGGCTTAAATGTGCACCCCGAGTCCCACTGGATGAAATCTTAGCACTTAACCCCAGCTATGAGCATTGTGTACCTCGGAAGGGGTTTTCTCTTTCCTCCTCTCTTTGCTCTCTCTCCCCATTTTTTCACCTTCTCCTATTCTTTTAAAAGGCTTTACTCGCTTGACCATTCATTCTGTCTTTTACAGCTTTTCTTTGTTATTTTTTGCCTCGGTTCAGTGTGGGACAGGAAACTCAAAAGCACCTGTCTCCTCAGCTTCCACATTATGTTAAAGGTCAGTGCAAAGGTTACGCTATCAGGTCAAAATGCTATTTTCTTTTACAAACCTTTCACAAAATGTAAAATGAAAAGAGGCTTAATATATCTAAATGTGTCTTTACAGTTCACAGTTTGGTGTGTAGTGTGCCTGTGTGAAATTGTGAAGTTGCTGTAAAAATTAAAGTAGTCTTTAATTTCTTGTTTTAGTCATATTAAATAATATGTTTTGCAGTCTATCAATATAATAACATCCATGTACTGTACATAATTAGATTAATTCCCTATTTAAGAATTTTGTTTTAATAACGGCTGTATATTGACTGTTTTAATTTCTCTGCATGTGAAAGCATCTCTTTTGCTTATTTTTTTTCTGTGAAAAATAGCTCTTACTCCAGAACTCTTGTCCCTTGTGTCTCTGATTTGATTTCCCAAGACTTAGCGTGAGACAGCCCAAATTCATCATGACACCGCCTCCAGTGCACTTACTGAAAGAAAACATGCTTGCATTATTAAATAAGGAATGTGTCTTATAGTCATTCTTCCAAAGTTGCACTTCCTATAATGTAAGAATGATCACCTTGTCTGAAGTATAATATATTTGATATGCCTATAACTCAACAACATCAACGTGTTTAGTCGGGGGCTACTAAGCAATGCCTATTTTCTGGTTCAAAATAAGTTACAGTAGTCACGTTATCATAAAATTACTCTTAAAATGTTTGATCGCAGTGTCCAAGTTTTTACACATGATTGCAACTTAACAATAATAACAGAAAAATTCTAATTGTGTCATTGTTTTTAAAGATGCCTGTACGTGCACATGTTTTTGTTAATAGTATAATGTTTCATTTTGCTAATATGAACATTGTAAAAAATAATTTAGAAGCTCTACTCTACAGTCTTCTGTCTGCGTTATGTTTAATGAGACTATAGACTATAAGACTGAGTAAGTGTGTAAACCTTTGACTGACAGTGTATGTCCATACAGAATAGTAATGTCATTAATGAGATTTACATGTGTGTGAAATGGACACTGTGATGTAAAGTAGTTGCCGATATAAACTCATGAAATTCGACATGAAAACAAAGACTCAGTTTTTCAGCAGCAGCACAATAAAAACGTCCTGTCGTGTCAAAGGTGAGTGGGCAGGTCTGGGAGGTGAGCGGCTGCAGCGGGTCTGTGACGTGAGGCTCGCAGATTTACTGAGTGTGAACAGTGTCGAGGTATTTCGGAGACTTAATGAAGCCTCAAGGGAGGCGTAGCCATGCTATATGAAATGCTTAATCCCATGGGCTTGTGTCCATTTCAAAATATAGCACTGCTTTTTTTTTTTTTTTTTTTCTCACACTTCATGTGTTCAGTAAATATCCATGAGATCAATGAAAACCTACTTGCTCTTATATTCACAGACAGGGTTTCCATACTTGCACCAAGAAAAAGGTGATAAAAATCACTTTGCATGGAATAAAATTAGAGTGCTTGTTGGAAACATATGAGGAACAAGTGTGCTAACCATGAAACCACAGCTCTAACTTGCTTATTTTAATGCTTTCCAGGTCTGATATTCTCACAAAAAAAAAAAAAAAAAAAAATATATATATATATATATATAAGATAAATTATTACTACCAATCGCATTGATAAAAGCGCTTATTCAGCAGTTCTTAAACACTTAATCCTGATGTATGCAACCGGATAACACAAAATAAATTAGCTATGAAAACAATTTACTTTGTGGCCAACTACTGCATTCATTACAGTGTAATTACATATGTATTACTATGTAATACACATGAACTGCATGTTATTAATATGCAATCATTTTATGAAGCTGCATATACTTAGATATTGTTGTTCTGGTTGCTATTGTAATCAATTACAGTCATATGTAATGTGTGCACCACATGTAACATATGACACTGAAAAGTAAACCGTTCTTTCCCTTCCCAACAATGATGGGGCAACGATGAACTTTGCTAAATAATTTTATGTGCAGACATTTCCCAGAAAGACTATGTCACTGCTTTAAGTTTTTCCAGTAACAGAGATTTCCCTCGTCAGTCCTCGTATGTGCAATATAACCATATGTTGTCACACTGCAAACTATTTTCCTGGTCTATGTGTAACCACTATGAATTTTCTTGTCCACTCTCTCACTTGGCTTTTGAAAAACATATCCTGCCTACTCAATTGACTTAAAACAGAATATGCTTTGTATTGAAGCCTTTATAGAAGACTTTGAGTATTATTATAGCATGGCTATTAAAATAAGAAAACATTATTTTCACATTAAGCTTTTGTAGCCTTTAATAAAACTGTCAGGTTTTAATAAAACCAGAGACCTCAGAATTCAGTCGTCAAAACTGAATATGATAGATTTGGTAGATACTGGTAAAATAAAATAAAATAAAATGATGTTCAGCTTCAAATCTGTATCTGATTACAATACATTTTCTTTAAAAAATAATAACAATATTGTCTTTTTTTTTCTTCTTTCACATTTCAGCATTGGAGTTGTGAATCTGCTCTATCTTTGCGCTTCACAGCTGATGTGGCAATTGTGTTAATCATTTTAAAGACCGATCTTTCACTTTGGACAGTGTTTAATAAGTAGCGTTACTGTCACATTTCGTGACCAACATGGCCTTACATGTAAAAAGCTTTTAGGATTATCTTAATGCACACATATTAGTTCACTAATCTTTAGAAAATAGGAGAACTGTGATGGCAAAATCAACAGTATTACTGACATATGGTACTTAAAAGATGGTATAGACCTCATTAACACTCGTTGACTGACATTCACGCAACACATTAGCTCAATAATGAACAAATTCACTATCAGAGATGCAGGACGTCCATCGCGAAGGGCTGCCGTATTTTCTGAAGTCAAACAATGTTAATGCACCCATTAGAATGACAGCGTTGAGACTTTCCACATTGGTTGGCACAGTTTTAGTATTTGAAACAGGTTTTCCACAATGTTTGCACTGTTTCAGGATTTGTTCTTGTCCAGGGAACAAATGCATTTCTTCCGTGGAAACAAAAAGCAAATGTGTTAATATCTTCCTTTCTGGATTGGCACAACAGTAGCAGCGGCCATTAGCAGGCCATCTTTGGCGGTTTCTGGGGGCTTTTCTATATTTCCATCACTTCAAACGCTCAGTCTGTTTGCACGAACATAATGAAGCCTGCATCAGTTTCGGGCTTTGATCCTGAGAAACAAGGAACAAAGTTAGTTAATAGATCAGTGCATTTGCATTTCATTTCCAAGTAGCCCAGTCCCAAGAACTGACACACAACATATTCAAACAAACATAGAGAAACCAAAAAATACATATATAAGCTAACTTACAACCAGAGAAACCACTGTGACCTGCTGACGACCTGTCCATGGAAATTTTCACCCACTCAACCTTACATATATTCAAATATACAGCATTACAAACAGACAGCGAAGAAAGATCAGAAATTAAGCCACTGTACAGCATTAGATTTTGCAATTATAAATGAATAAAACTAAATACAGGCTTATTCGCTAAACAAAATTCAACAACCATTTTCTGAAATATGACTTAAATAATGGTCTTTCACATCAAAGATATACTGCAAAAAGTAGCAACCTGTAATGGTTATCTCAAATAGTTATTTCTACCTGATCATTTCCATAATTTTTTTTTTTATAAATTAGGTATTTAGGTTGATTAAATGATTTAAAATAATACATTGTACTTGAATAAAACTGGGTTAATGTAGAGGTTACCAATTGTAGGTTCCTGCTGTTTGTGTTGCCCATTACAGTAGATTCAAAACAACATTATTTACATGATAAAAAAAGATTTGCATTGACAAGCAATATGCTCTTTTTACATTATACATGCGTATATATGCGGTAGAGTCTGACACCACTGGTGAAAACGTTTCTCTGCTCTTCTCAATTCTAAACATAACAGTGAGTGAAATTATGGCCAGCGTGTAAATGCTGCAAATGTTGTTTTTCCATATTGTACAGCACTTTGGATCACTTTATGTGTTTTAAATGTGCTTTCTAAATAAATGTTGCCATGAAAAGTTGCATTTCAAAATGTTTTAGTATTTGGTGTGTTGCTTGTTTAGCTTTCAAATAGAAGAACCCAAGTTCCTGTTGTCCGACATGGTGAGAAAATGTTCCAAAAAAGCACAATACAAAGCAAGAAAAAAGATCAGTCTCATAAAGCTGCTTCTTTGAATAGTGCTGGAATCTTAAATACGGTCGTTCCTCTTTATTTCACACTACTCTGCCAGGTTTAAATGAGATTTTGAGGTCCCAGACTTCTGCTTTAGTGTTTGTGTTGGTTTTTTTCTTATGGTAAGATTTAACTCGTAGCTGGGTTTGGTCATGCTGGGGTTGTGCCTAACATACATGGTTGTGGTGGGGGTTTACAACCTCCCTGTTTAAAGCGAGCCCAAAACTCCACAATTGTACTATACACGAGAGTCACCAGGGGGAGTAGAGTTGAGATTTATACATTACTGTTTAACTTTTAACATCCTCATACTCCAGCCAAACTAAACCAGACTCACTTGAGAAAGTGTATTTTCCCTGTTTACAAGTCTCTGTATATCTGGTGTTGAAGAGTTATAAGAGCTCTGTAAATAAACAATAGAAATGTTACTGAAGAGAATTTAGTGACATAAGCATTTTATATTCAAATTAATCAATTACCCCCCACCCCCATTATTTATTTTTTTTTTTTGTGTGTGTATCATAGATTGCTTTGTTGCTGAAAAATTTGAAGCATTTAAACCCAATTTAAAGAAAAAAATTGAAAAAAAAAAATATATATTATGAAAAAAAATGGAAACCCAATTGGTCAATGGTGTGTGTGTGGGGGGCGGAGCAATCTGTTTGTTGACCAATAGAAGACAGGGGGAGTGGCACAGAAAGTATATGCTACAAGCACATACACACATTTTCTTTTTCAAAACACTGCATCCTAAAAAGTCTTGCAATAATAGGCTTGAGTATTTGCTTGAGTACAAACACTAATCGTTAAATATTACTGAATGTATTTATGGATAACATTACAGTTTCAGTAGCATGTGTGAATCCACTTGAAAGAAAAAAAAACTGAAGTTCAGCTAAAATGAGATGGAAACAGAAAACCCTTTTTTGATAATAATAATAAAATAAAATAAAAAATCATAATAAATAAGTCACTGTATTGCATCATCAGAACAATTCTGTGTATTATTCCCACAGGTCCAAAGCTCTGTCATCTGTTTGTGTAAGATGGGAGCCCCATTGATCACTGATATGGCAAACCAAAGTTGCTTCATATACATTAACCATTACATTTCCCACAAGCCATTAGCTTAATCATTATTTCACTCATGGAACATTAAATAGCATAAAACAAACATTTAACCACTGATTACATTACAGCAGAAAGTCGCATTGTTGCATTGCATTCATTTGCGTCATCTAGTTTAAAAGAATGTGCTTCGATTGTAGTGTTTACATGTGCCTTCTGATCACATCTATTTACTTGCTATCTGTCTGGAAATCTTTGGACTGATTTCTCCAAAAGAAAGATGTTTAGAGCAAGGGAAACTCCTTGCCTTGAGTTCAGGAACCACCACAGACTTCGACTAACATAATAAATACACAAACTGTAAGATATATGATATTACAATCGTTCTTAAGACACCTTCTGCAAGTCTCTCCGACCGCTGATCCTCGGCTATGTTTGTGTTCATTCCACTATTGGTTGCATTAAGTTTCATATTTCTGAGACTGGCAGGCCAGACGCTGTTTTCTGAAATTGGGCAAGGCCACATAAGAAACTGGAAACATAAAACATTGCTTATGCGTCTGGCTCTGTGCTTCAGTTTGCTTAGTGTTATGAACGCAGCTCAAACATCTGTAACCCAGTAACCTAAATATACTCTTCTGTGGTGAGAAATAACAGCTTATGGGTAGTATTTGCTTGCCAAAAGCATGTAGCTCAAAACAGTGGCTGAAGCCTGCAGCGGGCAATAGGCTTGAACTTCATTTTTCATAAGATGTTGTCATACAGGATTGTGCAGGGACTGCTGCATGTTTCAGACAGAGATGAATCAGATCCAGCTGATTTTACCCATGACTGTTTGTTTCTTCGATATCATTTCTGGAACTTGTTTACGGCATGTGGCTCAATTTAAAGCAATAGTTGCAATGTGTGTATGGCCAAAAGCTTGAAAATAATGTCTCATCTAAAGTTCTAAGCTTTTCACAAGTCATCACTAAAATACAGCAGCAGTGCATGTTCCTTTATACAGTGCTTTGGTCTGTTTGTGAGTGAGGCTGTGAGGATAGAAAAGGTGAGGAATTGGAGTTTGCACATGAAGGTCTGAAGATGATGAGAGAAATAGAGAGATCTTTGCGTGCATTTCATTAATTGACTGCAGAGGGTCGGTCATACTCTGACATCTGCTGCTGATTTTTCTGATAATAAATAAGGTTTGTTTCCTCGCTGGCTCTATTTTACTGTGCTTTCATTTTCTCTTTCTCTAGCCCTTTCTCTGGTTCCCCTTTTTTTGTCTTTTAGGGGACATGGGTCATTTTAAAGTCTTTGTTTCTGCTAGAGAAACATATATACAGTTGTATATATATATATATATATATATATATATATATATATATGTGTGTGTGTGTGTGTGTGTGTGTGTGTGTGTGTGTGTGTGTGTGTGTGTTTAAAAATATAATCATAAAAAGATACACTAAAATAATATATAATAATAACTTATGTATTTCTTTTAGTAAAATTTTAATCCCATTTAGATTATATAAATATATGATGACAAAACAATAATTTGAGAGAAACTTTGCATTGTGCAAATAGGAAAGGTTTTAGATAGAGGTTATATGCCTTAAAGTGATACTCCTCCCCAAAATTAAAATGTCGTCATTAACCACTCACCCCCATGTCGTTCCAAACCCATAAAAGCTTCGTTCGTCTTCGGAACACAATTTAAGGTATTTTGGATGAAAACCGGGAGCCTTGTGACTGTCCCATAGACTGTCATGGTCTGAAAAAGTATGAAAAGCATCTCAGAATAGTCAATCTCTGCAAACAGTAGAAAACAACACAATTACTCCTGTCCCTACAGACGAAGAGACAGTTTTGGCCATCCTTGGGACCTGCAATGGAGGTATAGATGTGCATCAACCAGGCCTTGCTTCAAAGTTCAGGCCTCCTGCCTGGCCCTTCATCATCAGGCCCTTTCCACCCTGGGCCTCGAACATCAGGCTTCCTATTTTCAGAGAGCTATAAGAAGAAACAATGCTTTAAATTCAGTTGTCAGCTTCACTGCATTATTATGCTGTGTAGCTATGTCTCTATTCACACACAAACACATTTGTAGAGAGTATTATAGATTTAATTCTGTAAAAACAACAAAATCACTCACTTATTCATACATTTTTGTTACTTTATTTATTTACATTTAAAATAAAATAATACATTAATAAAAATACTGTGATTTGAGTGTTAACACTTAATATAAGTGAAAACCTCTAACACACTGTTTTACCAATATTGTTATATGAGACATATGTATTTTGCAATGTTTTTACAAAGATAACTCACTTGACAAACTCACCGTTTTTCTTCGCACAAACGAAACAATGGCTGCGTTCTAATCGGCATGATTAATGCTTTCAGAGGGCACTATGGTTTCGGGAAACAACCGAATCGTTGAACTACGTTGGTAACTACGGAACTTGCGACCATAGTTGGCTAATGATGCTTTTGGGAAACGCACCCCAGACTAGAACAAACATAGGGGTGCTAATGAGGGACAGACAGGTGAGGATGCTTTACAAGACACAGGTGAAATAACTAATCAAAGAGAGACCGAAACTGGGTCATTGAACACATGAGGAATGAAAACACAACAAAAGTCCCCTGGGATGGGACTTTAATAAAATTGTTTACCTGTTTTTATCTTGCTGATTGCTGGACTATTAATCCAGCAGTTTTGTCGACTTTCCCGTCTGTGTGGTCTGTTCTCATGTGTTCATCAGAGCGGATCCAGTAGTTTCCACTAGAGGTGTCATGTAGGACATTTACATCTCATTCTTCACAGGGCCAACACATTCACAGATGTAAAAAGCACCACATCTAGCTGCCCTCAAATATGAATATCTGCACATGTAGAGAGAAATCTTTGAAAATATATGACCTAGGTTGGTGTATCATTAAAGTATATGGAGCGTAACCCACACTGTGCATACGGTTCATGCCAACTTTACTGCACATTTATTACATGCTGAAGAAGTAACACCAGCTTTTCTTTTCTTTTTCTTTTTTTTTACACCAGTGGACAGAGGCCCAGGTGGAGCATTGACGCAAGCAAATCAGGGATGCAGGAAAATGTCTCTCTCCTATGAATTTCTTTTTTTTCTTCTTCTTCTTCTTCTCATCACAGATGAACATAACCTCTACTGTGGTTGGAAACTCACACTGAAACAGATCCATATAAAACAGGCTTTCCTTTCTCTGTCTTGCTACATTTGAAAGGTCCTCCATGAAAGAAAAGCCATGACTGTATAAAATATATACACAAACAATTTTTTTTCTTCTTCAATAAGTCATATAGGTCAACAAATTTTTTCACAGCTGACTATTATTTATAAAAAAAAAATGTTGACAGAGAAAACAGAGCTGCAGAACAGCTACTGTAGCCTTTACTGTAGCTTTTATTTATTTGTATTTTGTTGCGACAAAGGTGTACAAACAGTAGAAGAGAAGAGAGGTCTCTAGACTCTTGTGAGAAATGACATATGTTACAAAAGAAATGACACAAAAAATACAAATGAGGTGTATTTTACCATAAATGCTTGTATGTAAATATTAACCATATTTCAATGACAATAGGAGATATTATGAGAACATTTTATTTTAAGGACCAATTTTCACTGTTTACTAGTTGTTGTTATACTTTATTTTAAGGTATCCTTGTTACAGTGTAATTATACATTTATGTACAGAGTAATATTAGTTATTATACGATTAGGATCAAGGCTTAGCTTAGGGTTACTTGCATGTAATTATGCATAATTTATTGTTATTGTAACAAGAGCACTTTTTAAATAAAGTGTCACCCTAGTTGCTTATTAGCATGCATATTATTAGCAAATTGTCTGTTTATACTTATACTGTAATACACATATTAATATTTTATTCTGCATGATCAATGCACTCCATACCGAAACCTAACAACTACCTCACTAAATATTAATAGGCAGCAGTTTATTGAGGCAAAAGTCTTAGTAGTTAATAATGAGAATTGGTCCCCAAACTAAAGTGTAACTGTTATTAGAAAATTACATTAAAGAACTTAAGCACACACACACACACACACACACACACACACACACACACACACAAAAGGCACTTGTTAATTAAACTAATGACATGCAATATCAGTTTAAAATGTAATACGGTTTAATTTAATAATAAACTTTAAACACATTTAAGTACATCTTTTAAAATAGATAATTTCCGTAATAAGTAAATGTTTCTTATTTTCTTTCTCAGAAGCAATATGTTTTAATCATATCATTATATCATAATAAAGTAAATATTTAGAGATTTATCCAAGTGTAATTTCATGCCCTATTGCATTGTAATTGCATCACTGCAAATACGATGACATTTTTGGTTACTGTTTATTTCAATTAAGATGTCCTTGTTACAGTGAAATTATAAATTTAAATACTGAGATATATTAATTAACTACATGTACTTACTATATTGTTAAGGTTAGGACTAGGGTTACTTGCATATAATTATGCATAATTAAGTGTTATATTATAATAGTTAGTACACTTAACATGTGTAACAAGGTGTCAGTGTTGTGGACTTGTGTTTTACTGCTGTCTTAGTTCCTTTTTCCCTTATTTGGTAATGTTTCCTGTTCCTGTCACATTGCTTGTTGGATTAAATTCTAGTTTAAGTATTCTCCTATGTCTTCTCTGTCCTCCCAGAGTGAATTGGGACAGAACAGCTGACCGTGACAATAAACAGCACCCCTTCAACCTGTGTTTGTTTTATTTGAATTTGAATTAAAAATTTTAATTTTAAATTTAATTATTTATTTATTTTTTTTCCGTTTCTCCCTGTCCAAATAGAGGAACAAGCAAGGTTGATTTCTGTGGCTCATGAGATCCATGACCCGATAATCTATGTGAGGACGTTTAAGCCGCTCACCCTCATCATCTCCCTTGATGGAGAGACCCTCTTGACACTGTTCCGGCTTGGGATAACGAACCATCTGCTAATGGAGGTCCCAGACACCACCAACCTCGACTGGAAGGAGGTAGTCTGTGTCTGGAGAGCCTCCGATCCCGATCCAGAACCCCTGTGCCGGCAGTTCCACAGTCAAGCTTGACAGCCACAGTTCACTCAAGCCAGCCAGCCATTCCTCAGTCAAGACCGCTGTCTGCAACTAACTCAACCCCGCTGGCCGCACTGATGTCAAGCCTGCTGGCTGCACTGACACCAGCAATGCCAAAGTCAAGCCATCAGCCGAAAAGGAGAAACATGAGGAGAAAAAGGCTGTCGGCTCCAGCCCCAGAGGTCACTCCAGTGAAGGCTCCTGTACCCAAGTTTATCCCAGTGAGGGCTCCTCTACCCAAGTTTAGCCCTGTGAGGGATCCTGTCCCAGAGTTTAGCCCAGTGAGGTTTCCTCTACCCAAGTTTAGCCCTGTGAGGGCTCCTGTCACTAACTTTAGCCCAGAGATGGCTCCAGTCCCTGAGTTTAGCCCAATGAGGACTCCTGTCCCTGAGTTTTGCCCAGTGAGGTCTCCTCTACCCAAGTTTCGCCCTGTGAGGGCTCCTGTTCCCGAGTTTAGGCCAGAGATGGCTCCAGTCCCTGAGTTTAGCCCAATGAGGACTCCTATACTCGAGTTTAGCCCAGTGAGGTCTCCTCTACCCAAGTTTGGCCCTGTTAGGGCTCCTGTTCCTGAGTTTAGCCCAGTGAGGGCTCCAGTCCATGAGTTTAGCCCAGTGAGGGCTCCAGTCCATGAGTTTAGCCCAGTGAGGTCTCCTCTACCCAAGTGTAGCCCTGTGAGGGCTCCTGTTCCTGAGTTTAGTCCAGAGAGGGCTCCAGTTACTGAGTTTAGACCAGTGAGGGCTCCTGTCCCTGAGTTTTGCCCAGTGAGGTCTCCTCTACCCAAGTTTAGCCTTGTGAGGGCTCCTGTACTCGAGTTTAGCCCAGTGAGGTCTCCTCTACCAAAGTTTAGCCCAGTGAGGTCTCCACTACCTAAGTTTAGCCCTGTGAGGGCTCCTGTTCCCGAGTTTAGTCCAGAGAGGGCTCCAGTTACTGAGTTTAGACCAGTGAGGTCTCCTGTCCCCAAGTTTAGCACAGTGAGGTCTTCTCTACCCAATTTTAGCCGTTTGAGGGCTCCTGTCCCAATTTTAGCCAAAGAGAGCTCCATTCCCCAAGTCAAGCTCAGGGAGGGTCACTGCTCCCAAGTTAGGCCTATGGATGGCCTCAAAAGAGGCCAAGCCACTGAGACCGTCCAACCATGGCCTTCTGCATTCCCTGTTCCACCATGGCTCCCCAAGATCCCTGTTCCTCAGTGATCTCCTTAACTCTGTGTTCCTTGCTCCGCCATGCCCTCCTGAACTGTCATGGCTCCTGGGACTGCCTGTCCTGTCATAGCACCCTGTGCTCCCGGATCCACCATGGAGGCATCCAATGTCTCTTTCCTGCACCAGCCTCCAGGTTACCCATCTGTGGGACACGCTTTCCAGGAGGGGGGTGTAATGTCAGTGTTGTGGACTTGTGTTTCCTTGTTTTACTCCTGTCTTAGTTCCCTTTTCCTTTTTTGGTCATGTTATCTGTTCCTGTCCACAATATTATATATTTGGTTCCAGCTGTGTTTTCCCTCATGTCATCATGTTCATTGTTTCCAGGTGTTCCCTTTTTACTTTCCTTGTCTACTTAAGCCCTGTGTTTCCCTGTGTCTAGCATCATCTGTTAATTGTCATCCAAAGTCCAAAGTGCTTGTGTCCCATTGCTTGTTGGATTAAATTCTAATCAAAGTATTCTCTTGCATCTCCTCGTACCTCCCAGAGTGATTGTGACACAAGTATTTTTTTTACTCATATAACATGTACAATAAATAAATAATTATTTAAAGAAAGAAAGAAATAAAGAAAGACACATTTTATGTGTTGTAAGTAATTACAAAATATTGCACATTTCCATGTTTTTTAAGGATATTTTTTGCTTTCATTTTAAATGTTGCATTCATTTGGCCCTTCTGTTGATAAATTAATATTTCAAAGTATAAATATTTACTCTCTTAGCTGGTATGAGCTCATAAAATTTGCACAAATTATCATTATAAAAAAATATATATAAATAAATAAAATAAAAACAAAGCAACCAAATGCGAGTCAAACCAGGGCAGGTTAGCCATCTCTTTAAATATACAGCTGGGGTTAAAAACTCCACAATTTAGTGGTCTTGGTTTTGATGCAATATAAAATAAAATAAAGCTGCACACACACACACACACACACACACATATACACAAACCCTTAACACGAATGGCTTATTTTTCCAGGAAGAACGGAAGAAAATATCCTGCACATCATTTTAGACACAGAGCTGACTGTGAAAATGGTTATCAGGTTAACCACAAGTAATAATGGCATTTCTAGCGCCCACTCTTCAGTGGGGCTCAAAGCTCAGACTAAGCCCCAGCCAGCGTCAAAACCCCCAACCACAGATCTTCCACTCAGCTCCCTGGGAAAGCTAGCTTCCTTCCCCATGTGTTTTTGCCATCAGCCTTGCGCTAGGCTAGCGCTGTAGCGTTTATCTGTGTCTATAACACTTAGCATTCGGTTCTGGTCACACCTCTTCGCACAGGGAGAGGCCGTAAAGCCGCAGAGAGAGGAAAGAAGCATGCACGGTGCTCACTGAAGACTCACGTTACCCCGCCACCGCGTCATTCAATCCTGCAACTGTAAATTTTACATAAAGCGTGTGAAATCACAGATGCCTGTGCCACAATGGGGTCGTAAAACCTAATTTGTTCTGTAACTCATGACTTATTTCTCATTGACAACAAACACTAATGCACTCAAGAGATATTGCTCCATTAACTGGTTTAGAAGTTGGTTTAAAGATTGAAATATGCTATTAGATCGCTCTTATTTAGCACTGATCATCCACAAACATTCACTTTTGACAAGAAACATTAAACTGGTGCCCAAGAGGATTTGGACCACTAAGTCTCACTTAAAAATGCATGAATGTCTGGGTTTTGCAAACCTTGTGAGAATGCAGTGTGCTCAGTTGTATTGGAAGGACACTTGTAGTATACTAGGAAATATATAAAAATAATTAAAAAAAAGAATAAAACTTAGAAACTGTTCTTACAGATTATATTACTAAAATGAAAGGCTACTGAAGTGCACCTAAAGAAAGTACACTTTCACGACTATGTTTCTTAACACACTACAAATGAACTAAATTGCAACTTCATTTTCAGTTTTAGGTGTGCTTGTTACAATCTAATTATACATTTAAGTACTGAGTAATATTAATTAACTTCATATACTTACCCTATGGTTATAATTAGGGTTTGTTTCAAGGTTACTTGCATGCAATTGTGCATAATTTATGGTACATGTAACCGGTACTGTACAGTAGATACCTTAAAATAAAGTGTTACCCAAATATATTTAAATTCATGAAATACAGTGCAATTGAAGTACATTTAAGTTGAATAAATTTCAAAACGTCAACTATACTTAAAATATAAATCATTTCTGTTACATTAAAAATAATGATGAAACATCTTAAAATGACTTTAGATGTAAAAACCTGATATAATTTTTCTTTCAAATGAGCATTTTTATCAGGCTCCTGTGTAAATAGCATTGTTTTTTTTAATAAGGCATTCAGAAACTGGATAATAACCTTGTCTTTGTAAACAAGTAAAATGAACCTTAAGATGGACTTAATTGGGTCATATAACACTCTTAAATTCAAACTATAATATATATTTTATTTAATTGCAAATAACATGCAAATAATAATAAAAACAAATAATAACATGGAAGAGAATGGCTGCCCTCAACTGTTTGGTTTCCAACATTCTTCAGAATATCTGCTTTTGTGTTCAACAGAAGAAAGAAACTCATTCAGGTTTGAAACAACAAGAGGGAAAGTAAATGATTACACAATTGTGTTTATTTATTTATTTATTGGGGTAAACTATCCGTTTAAGTGTAGGGTTAAGGTAAGTTAGGGTTTGGATCTTATAGAGAGAGAGAGAGAGAGAGAGAGAGAGAGAGAGAGAGATACTTTTTAAAGTTAGCGTGTTTATTTAATGTATTGAACTTCATCATATACCCATGAGAACTTGAGGAGAACTGACTTCATACGTCCAAAAACACAAAATGAGTCAACGTTAAAAATCTCTGAAAAGCTACGTTAGCTCTGAAACCTAAATACTGATAATGGATAACGTCCATCTGGAGATATGAAACAAAATTAGGTTCATATTTATAAGCACTGCATGAAGGTCGTCCTTGTCTTATGAAGTATTACTCATTACTCATTTACTCTATGTTTACACTACTCTGTGTTCACAAATGCCAGTAAATGACAGGGGCCTGTACAGTCCTGACCCAAGAAACAACAAAAGCGAAACAGGCTCTTTTCTAAACAGCTGCGTGTCCTCAGATGTAAAGCCAGTCATACTGCTGTCTGTATTGGACAAGGTCAACAATAAGATCTGATGTAGGGAACAGATTTCATGATGCAGGTGAAGGATCTGACCCACACATAAAAAAACATAACAGTTAGCATATGTGTTTGAAAAATTAACAAAACACTGGATTTTGGAAACAAATTCAACTAGTTTTAAAGCTCAGAATGGATCCTTCTGGGAGTTTTCCGCCTCCTTTTCATTTAGTGAAGGTGCAGTAAATTTCTCGTGCACCCGTAGGAGTGTAGGAGGGACATTAAGAGTGCTCACTTGTAAACTGAGCTGCTGAGTTTAATTGATCTGAAAGAATTTAATGTGGCGTAGTGAATCGGTGCCGGCAGTGCCAGATTTATCTGCTGGCCTCGATGATAACATAATAGTGTAGAGCTTTGGTGGAGGTTATTTCATTATAGCCACAAAAGTGATTTATTCTGTGTTGACTTAAATTACAATGCTGGATTTATGCTTTTGATGCTTTAGACAAAAGGGGGAAAGGTAGTGAAATAAATATTATCGAAAAATTCAAAGTGCACTAAATATCCATTTTACATTATAAGTGCACACAATGAATCTGTGAAGAACATTACCAGACCATATTTAGATACTATAATACCCCCATATCAACTCATCGAGTCTGTTTGGTCAAGAAATATTATTGCAATTTAAAATAACTATTTTAATATATTTTAATATTTATATATTTTAAAATGTAATTTATTCCTGTGATGCATAATAACTCTGTTTTGAATAGATAAAAAGTAATACCAGCGATTTATATTGTTAGAAAATATTTTTTATTTTGAAAAAAATGCTGTTCTTTTTAACTTTATTCATCAAAGAATCCTGAAAAAAAAAAGTATCACAGGTTCCAAGAAAGTATTAAGCAGTTTAATACTAATGATAAATAAATCAGCATATTATAATGATTTCTGAAATATCATGTGACACTGAAGACTGGAGTAATGATGCTGAAAATTCAGCGCTGCCTCACAGAAATAAATTATATTTTAAAGCATAATAAAATAGGAATCCAATATTTAATATTTCACAATAATACACTGGGGGATAAGCAATTTTAATGGCGAGAATTGGTCCCTAAACTGGTGTTACCAAATAAAATAAAATAAAACAAGCATCTCTCCTTCATTCCCACTAACAGAAAATAATGGATGAATGGTTTAGTCTGGAACTATAAAAAAGAACTACTTGGATGTTTGGAGAGTATCTGACTTGATTACTGTATGTCAAAGGTTTAAGTCTGACTGGTGGCCATATCAGTCCTGAATCCCAGCATTACATAAATGAACATTGTGTGGTTTCTTGTCAATAAATGCGAGCAGTTCCAGGTTCCATGACAGCATAAACTCCTGTGAAATATGTTATTGATATATTGTCGTAAGGCCTGTCTAACAGACCCAAACCTTAACCCATGAGAATTCAACACATCATACAGCAGCCAAGTTTTACATGTCTATATTTATAGTCTCTTGGCCAGAAATCAAAGAGAGTGATTTCTATTACAAAATCTGGAGAGTCTGCTTAAACTGCTATTAGTGGTATAAGCCTGAACAGTTAGTCTGTATAATTGTCTTGTTTTTCTTCAAATGGTCAGGATGAATCGTGGTAACAGTTGTATCAGCGTTTCCAGTGTTTGTACGCACTGCCTGGAATTGAACTACTGGTTTCGTCTGGTCAGAGGAGAACTGGCCCCCCAACTGAGCCTGGTTTCTCCCAAGGTTTTTTCTCCATTCTGTCACCGATGGAGTTTCGGTTCCTTGCCGCTGTCGCCTCTGGCTTGCTTAGTTGGGGTCACTTCATCTACAGCGATATCGTTGACTTGATTGCAAGTAAATGCACAGACACTATTTAAACTGAACAGAGATGACATCACTGAATTCAATGATAAACTGCCTTTAACTGTCATTTTGCATTATTGAGACACTGTATTACCAATGAATGTTGTTCAGTTGCCTTGACGGAATGTATTTTGTTTAAAGCGCTATATAAATAAACATGACTTGACTTGACTGATGTTTCATGATGCAGAAATCTGCTTTGAGGCCAGGTTAAAATATAATCTGGAATCTTGAGATCTCTATGCTTTCTTTCCCCATCCTTAATCTTTACAATCATGCCCTGAAGAAAAATCTGTTCCCTGAATAAAGTACACACACAACGATGGTCATAACTAACCTGCAAGAAGATCTAATAAAAACTGAAAGTTTGAGTTCACTCCCACATAATTAATTTATCTTTTGTTATATATAAACATGGGATAATGGGACAAATTAAAATAAAGGAATGGTTGTGGGTAATAAAAATAAAACGTTAAAATATCACAGGGAAAATATTCCTTTGCTGAGTCAACAAAAGACTAGTGCTAGTCATGCAACTATTTTAACTAAATAAAATGTGCACAGATGGTAGAATAATAACTTCTACTAATCAATCAGTTTGATACATTCAGCCATAACATATAATTTTGTGACCAAAATATATAAATATATAAATATATTTTGAAGAATATTTAATCAAATACATTGTTGGTAAATTTAAAAACATATTTCAAAATATATGTTTTACCATGTCGGGGGAGTCAAAGTCTCAATTTTGCTTGTGAATGTTCTCTGAAACTGTGATTTCACAGAAATATTGAACTTTTCTGATAACGACAGAACTTATGACCAAGAGTGCTTTTGGAGAAAAAACACCCCAAATTGATATCAGACGTACTGTATATTGTGTTCTTGTGAACAGTCTTGTCCTGAGAGTTTCCAAGGAAACAATATAAGAACTCAATCTTGGCTCCATGCCGGAGGTCTCCGCCTCGCTCAGAGGGAGCTCAAGACATTGCTTATTGGCCCTCTACCCATTCAACCTGAAAAACAGCAAGACGTGCAATTAAATCACGATCCCTCAGTCTGCTCACCGAAAGAAAAAAAGAAAGAAAGAAGATGATGGCGAGGAAGAAGAGGAAACACATTTCGGGGGGCTCGGGGTGGATGAATTACTGGAATGCATCAGACATTGGCTCTTGCCCAAGCCTCAGAGCGATCGACTCGGCAAATAAGAGATGCAAGATGCAGTGACCCAGCAAAGAAATTCAGAAGGCGACTTTAAAGGTGATAGATCAACCATTCTGCCCAAGGACAGGGTCGTACTTAAGCCCTCTGTCATTGGTGCAGGTGCAAGACCTTTGATGTTTGTCATTTTAGTGGCTCTGCTTTTGAATTCCATCAGCCGATTTACATACTAACTAACCTGACCAGCCACTGAAACTGATAAATGGACAACCTGAAAAGTGTGCGCGAGGCCAAGAAAGATCAGACAGTAAAACTCTTGAATTTATGCTAATCAGGATGCTTGAAGAGGAAAAGCCAAAGGGTTCAGGTGAAAAGCTGCATGAAAACCATAACCACAGGCATCCGATGCAAGGACATCTCCATGTGCATGTTGTGTTTGGTCCAGCAGTTATACTGTGTGTGCAAAAATATTGATGCACAGATGTTGCTCTTTCATAGCCCTGGGGCATTCGAGGAGATCTCTGTTTTCACTGACGTTCTAGTATTAGATAGCGCTCCTAAAAAAAATAGAATGATACAGTTCTGTTCATGTAGTAAAAATGATGAGGTTTGCAAAGCTTGGGTCTTCAAATAATTTGATGCTAAATATTCGAGATCTCAGACTTTTGACTTTGGTATTTTGGCAAATTTCAGCATGGTTTGTGAGATTGATATCTTCTGAAACTAGAGGAAACACAATACTGCAGCCTTTTTTCAGGAGAATTTCTGGTTATAGTTTATTTCTATAGTCCACTTTAGAAATTCTGCTACCTATAAGTAACTTTGCAAATACATGTCAACTAACTTTCATTAGAGTATTAGTAGACTGTAAGGTTAGTGTTAGGGTTATTAGGGTAAGTTGACACATCTGCAAAGTTATTCATAGTTGGTAGAATATCTGTTAAATATCTGTTTTAAAAATGATTAAAAATGATTAAAAATGATTAAATGTTAGAGCAACATCGATATAAAGTGTTAGTAGATGTTAAAATTACTTACCAATTGTAGTCTGCTACTGATTAAAGTCAGTAACGTCCTCCATTACATTACACATTTTAGGTAATATAATCAGACTACTGTTTGATTACTTTTAGGTAACTTTTTACGTAATTTGTTTTTCACGTTGATTTAAATATGGTTATATTGTACCATATTTATTTAGAAATATAAACAGAAATAAAATATATTCTATTCATTGTTATTAACAAACTGAAGTGCATTAAACATAACATTATGTCAAGGTTTACGTCAAATTTAACTTAAAAATTAAATCATTACCTTAATATTTTACAGTGTGCTTCATGTAAACATATTAGGTCAAAGACTAATATAATAGTAATATGAAAGTAATCTAAGATAATTGGATTACGTAATCCAGACTAAATTACTGCCCAGTACTGCTTATAGTTATAGTTATAGTAGAATGTCTAAAGTGGACTATCAAAATAAACTGTTGCAAAATTCCCAATTAAATCTCATTGCTTTCCATGAGAAACAATTGAGATGTTGCAGAGATCTCATTTTTTTTCTTTCTTGTGGGCATTCAGTAAACTCTGCTGGTGTTGGGTGACTAGTTGTTCACAGGAGAACAACCGGGGCTCTCAGTCACACCTGAAGCACAGTGGCACACCTTCCCCTTACAAATGACAACCACATGCAGTCAGTCCTCCACACACATGCACATAGACACGCCTGTTCCACAAGTAATCACCAATTACTCAAGAAAAGACCTCTTTGTCTGAGCAACTGCACAAGTGTTTGCTCCCAAATAATGATGCTGCATTAGCCAGGCATTTACAAGTCCTTTGAGCTGGATCAAGCACTAAGCAAGTTAGAATCCAGTTTATCTGCTTAGCTTTTGCATGCACGTTCTATCTGAATGCAAATCTTTCATGGAAACTGAAACAATGCCGGTAATTTTGCACTGCTTTATCGCAAGCCCTGATCACTAGGAACGACTAAAAGAAACTTAATCCTGTGGCTCCCGAAAACATCTTGCTCCAAAAGCATTTCCATGAACATAACACATACTCCAGCTGAAGGACCTTTAAAGATTTATTCGGCAGTTTTGTGTTTCCGAGGTTTGTAGAAGTTCTTCAGCTTGCTTGATGAATGCAACGCAACACCTCAGCGTTGACATCTTAGATGTGAGGTGGATATGTGAAGCCGCAGGACTGCTCCTCTAACACCTTTTGGTGTTACCTGAGCATACTTGCTCTCAAATTAATCTGATCATTTGTAGAACAAAGGCCTTTGTAATGCAGTTCATGTGAAATGTCAGTCAGCACACCTGTTACAAAAAATACAAAATAGAAAATAAATACTGAGCACTGGCTTGTTATGTGTGTAGGTGTAAGTAGCAAAATGCTACTTTTAAAACTGATTACTTTCAGCATTAAAACAACAAGAGGGCTTGACGATATTAATGCATAATTAATTAATAATGACATCACATAATCACCATACTTGTAGTTGCAAAATTGCAATTGTCTTCCAAATATGACCTACAAATAGCCTCTTTGTAATTTAGCTCTTGATTAAAATGTTTAGCATGAGAAATCCTCATCAGAACATCAGAAGTGAATCACAAGCCTTATGACCTTTCATTTAGTTGAGCTAAATTGTTCCTAGTTCTTTAGACTCAGTGTTTCGCTGTACAAAACTAAATAGCTCCCCCTAGTGTAAAGTTTCTCCACTATTGGAATATGGAAAAATAATTTATGAAAGAGTTAAGGAGCTACAAGAATTCTTGCTCAATAATACTAAGTGCAGATAAAGCAGCAGAGATGCCGCAGCATTGCCAGGATTCAATGACTGTGATGTGAAAAGACGTTAACATGGACTTGTAGATATTAGACAGTTAGGCAGCTATGCCATCCTCAATACCTTTAACTAGCTAACCTGAAGAGCTAAAAATAAGATAAAGACAGCATAGCATTATCATATGCACCTTACACTTCCACTCTAGCATACTTCATATGGCTGTTTGTTATGTTATAGTACTGCCGGCACCCTTTTTTATTTGAACAAGATGTTGCTATCATCGAGACAATAAGAACATAATCCCACATCTGCTTATCCAGCTTCTACAGTGAGCTGGCAAGCTAATATAGCTAATAAATATATACTTTTGGGATGCACACTTCATGCTACACGTATGAAAATTTGAGGGGCTTTGTTTTAAACTCATTGTTACCAAGCTAATTTAGGTAGCTTGCTAATGGAGCAAATATATGTATGTGAGTAAGGTTTTGTTGGTAAAAAGCCATATTGTTTCATGAGGAAAGCTATTGTTATGGAGTATGGACCAAGCATTAATACATACCCCTGTGAAAAATAAGTGCACTTTTGCATAGTTCACTGAAGAGTGAACTGAATTTAATATGTCCAGACATTATGTTATTCACAATTCAATGAAAATCTATTATAGTTTACATTTTTAAATAAATGCAATCAGTTGAATTTAAAAGCATATTTCCATTCATTCAATTAGGACTTAAGTATATCTTTATCTGCCATTTAATAATTACTTCTATTGTCTTTTAATATGGTTTAAGTATACTGACAAATGTAATGACGAGCATTTATATTAAACCAAGATAGTTCAATGCAATTTCTACTGAAACGTGTGTCATGTTATGTGTAACTTAAATATTAACAATTGAATATTATTACAAAGTGCACTTAAGTGTGTTAAGACACAGGGTTACACTTTATTTTAAGGTGTCCTTGTTACAGTGTAATTATACATTTATTTATTTTGTCAAACCTTGATGCTTGGCATTTGTGTCAAAGCTAACATCAACAAGCAATTTCTTTGAGCTTTTTACAGCACATCTATGATGGAAAGGTGTTATAAATATTTTGTTCGCACCTCTAGCCAACAGAATATTATATTGTTGGGGGTAATGCATTACAAGTAATGCGAGTAATGTAATCCGATTACTTTTTCAAGTAACTAGTAAACTAACACATTACTTTTTAATTTACAAGACGATATCCAAGCGACTTTTTCAAATAAGTAATGCCACTTACTTTGTTTTTTCTGGAGTTCTAGACTAAATGCAAAAATGCATTTACTCATCTAACTTGCACAAAAAGCAGATTCAGTATTCCTCGAAATGGATAAGAACGGTGACATGCAAATGCAGGATATGACACAAACCTGCAATAATTAAATGTTAACACAAATATCATTTATGTATTTAATCCCATTTGCAATGGCTTTGCTGAGGAGTGTTTAACTTTATTATCTTGCATCCTATTGTTCATGCAATCCAGAATAGCAGCACAGCTGAATGGTTTGTTTGAGCTGTGTCCTGCTCTACATGCATACATTAATTTACGTTTCCTTCAGTGTGACACTTATTCATTTCACTTTTGGTGTGAATGGGCTTTAAATTTGCCAAAAATATAACTTTTTATATTAAAAACAAACCAAGCAAGCTTAGCCCAGATGAGAAAATGTAGTGCAAAATACACGCAACGCATTACTTTTAATAAAAAGTAACTAAGTAACACAGGTACTTTTTATGGAGTAATACAATACTGTAATGCATTACTTTTAAAAATAACTTTCCCCAATGCTGGTCAGGGGTGAAGAGTCTGTCTATGAAGGGTGATGCCACAAGGCCTAATAAAATACAGATTCTTAAGTGACCTTATCGTTTTCCCTCTGCTAAAGTACACAGAAAAGTTACAGTGCACTAAGCATTGTACCTCAGGCGGATGTACTGCCTGATGCCTCACATAATGTCATGTGCTCAGTAACACACACTTATGTTTAACTAGAGTATAAACAAATAGATACCAGTTTGCATTAATGTCAAGATCAGGCCAATGTCAAACTGGCAAACTGTACTTCAGGAGCTGCGCGTGTCAACATGATGTGTTCAGCAATGTTCAGGAGGACGTGTGTTACGAATAGCAGACCCTACACATACATCATGCAGTGTTAATATTCATGGTATCTGGGAAAAGACATTACAGAATACAGAAATAGACAGATACAAAAGAGAGCGAGCAGGTCTGTCATATATAACAAGAATAATACATAAACACACATACAATATTCCATTACACTCTATTAAAGTCCCACTCCAGACATGGTCCTTGGTCACTCTCTGCATACTTAAGGTTTCAATATTCACAATGTAAAACCTGCTGTAAAACACATGGCTGTAATATATTATTTAGACATTCCCTGTAATAAAAGACATTCAAAAACAGTGCTTTTTTGCATTTTCTTGACATTGTGTTTCCATTATTTTCTCTTTAAACATTAATCAGGACTTTGTTGGGCCACCCTCTCTTTCTCTCTGCTGCTTAAAGATTTAAATGTCGGCCCATCGGGATCTAGCCTGGGCTGCTTTAACAGGGCTCAGACAGGAAAATGTTTGGCAAAAATCTGCTGAATATATTTTTTTATTTTTTTCTCCTCCCTATCCCATTAACAGAGGATTGCTGGGGCTGCAGTTTGCAGTGCTTCGAGAGAGTGCTGAGTTTGGCCTTTACAGCCTCTCGGCTGTTGATAAAGGAAGTAGCCCAGTGTTAAAGAATTCCTCCATTAGCCCTGCTTAAGATTTAATGACACACACACACACACAAATAGTCTAAACCTCAGCCTCCTCTATAAGTCTTTTAAATATAAATATGTAACATTTAGTCAATCCTTTATATATGAATTATACTCTGCAACACTTCTAACAAAAACAGGTTTATACGACTCTAAAGGTGTACAGATGAAATCCAGAAACACAATGATATTTTCTATGCTTATAGTTCAAGACTGCCATTTAAATACCTCTAAATAAGGCTAATTTTAAGTAACTTAAACCTATAATACAATCACCTAAAAATAGGTGAATCCAATAGTTATTGTTACTGAATTCTTTAATGTAAGTTGAAAAGGGTGTAAGTATTTATTAGCTAAAGAAACATTGCGAACAGTTCAGTGTGTGTGTGTGTGTGTGTGTGTGTGTGATATGGTCATGATCTGTCTTGGTTTAGTTTTCTGTGATTCCCTTTCTCCTGCCTTGTTTGTTTCTATGGTTCTTGATTAATTTGCTCATTAGTCATTATTAGTTAACTCCCTCCACCTGTTTTCCCCTCATCAGCTGCCTTATTTAAAGTGTTCTTCCGGTTTGCCATTTTGTCCGTTCTCATTTTATTTGTTGTGCTAATGTGGATTTATTCATCTGTCTCATGGATATTCTAATTAAAATCCCTTTTTGTTGATCTTCATCATCCTCGTAAGTTTGTACCTCACCAGTCCATAACAGAAGAACGGACCCACAGTTTTCTGCAGCGTTTTATAATTTGTTTCCGAAGTCTTCATGGACAATCCAAATGTTGCCCTGTTATGCCTGGAGCAGAGGGACTGCTCCGTAGAGATTCATGCCAGTTATTTTTTGGAGCTGGCTTGCCTTCATTGTGAGCCACAGAAAGCAGTCCAAGGTACGCCTCTCTGCCAGCCCTATTCCCAAACTAGAGACCATCCAGCTATCATCCTGCATGGAGTTTTGCCAGAGCCCACCTCAGACATAGAGCCTGAGCCTGCCGTGACACATGAGCCAGCTCACATCACCGCTACTGAGCCTATCGCCACCCCAGAGCCTGAGCCTCTCGGATTGTCTGACCAAGTTCGTGAGCCGTTCCCGAGGGATTTTCAGTGGAGATTGAGGGTTTAGAGGGAAGCACTTCCCTCACTCCCGAGGTCTGAGGGTGAGCAGAAGCCGGTTTCTGGGAAGTACTATGAGGAACTTTTGGACATTTTCCAGATGAATTTAATAAACTGGTTTGGGGAGGCATTACCCAGTTCTCCTGAGTCTCCGCTGGTTCCACCCAGCCCGAAATCCCTTATATCTCCGCTGGTTCCTCCCAGCTCAAGTCCTCCTGTGTTCCCTCCCAGCTTCCCTCTCCCGCTACCTCTTAAACCCGCCAGTTTCTCAGCCCTGTCTCCGCTGGTGCCTGTCAGTCCCTCAGCTCACTCTCAGTCAGTGCCTTCTGGGGCACTCTGATTCAGCTTCGGATTTCTAGTCTTCAGCTCCACCTTGGTGCGAGGATCTCGGTCTCCGCCTCCAGCCTCTGAACCCTGGACTCCACCTCGGTTCTTCGAGCCATTGACTCTGCCTTGGCTTTTAGCTCCAACGTCCCCACCATGGCCCGTCATCCCACTAGCCCCACCAGGCTCCCTCGTCCCTCTGGCTCCACCTTGGTCAGTTGTCAACCATCATCCACCTCTGGACTTCACTCCTCTGGCTTCACCGCGTCACTCCATACCTCTGGCTCTCAGGCTCCTCCTTCCCTCTGGCTCCGCCTCAATCTTCAGTCACTCCAACTCCGCTGCAGTCTTCAGGAGCCCCTCCTCGGTCGCCTGAGCCCTCTGCTCCGCATTGCTCCTCCAGATCATCTATGTCACCCTGGCTCTCCATATTTTCTGCTTCATCTTGGGCTCCTCATCCATTGGCTCAGTCTCCGTCAGTTGGCCTCCTGGTGTTGTCGGCCACTTCTCCACCATGGCTTCTCCCACTGTTGACTCCACCCTGGGCCGCTATTCTGGCTGGCCTCTGGAGTTCCATCTGGCTCTGGGCTCCTCTCTGTCCCCCTCCCTCCAACCACTCCACCCTGGCACTATGGACCATGCTCCCTCTCCATTGCCTGCCACACGCCCGCATCCTGAACCCCCACCCTCCCTCCTCTGGACTTTTTTTTTGTTGTTGTTGGCATGAGGACGTGCTGTTCCAGGAGCAGTGAACCGTTATGGTCATGATCTGTTTAGTTTTGTGTGATTCCCTTTCTCCTGCCTTGTTTGTTTCTATACTTTTTTGCTACCCCCCCCCCCCCTATTCCCCCCCCCCATCAGCTGCCTTATTTAAAATCTTCTTCCTGTTTGCTATTTTGTCCGTTCTCATTGTTTAAATTAGGTTTAATTTACCTATCGCCTGGATATTCTAATTAAAATACCTTTTTGTTGATCTCCTACATCCTTACACGTTTGTTCCACAGCAGCCCATAACTATATATATTAATACTGTCAAAAATCCAAAATGAAAGTTTTTTTGTTTACATAATGTGTATATGTATGTATACATAAATACATATAGTATGTTTTTTTTTTATATATATATATATTTGCATGTGATTTATATTATACAGGTGCATACATTTTTTTTTTTGTGATCCCGAGAGAAAACTTTCTTATATTCTAGATTCATTGCACACAAACTGAAATATTTCAAGAGGTTTTATTATGATGGTTATGACTTACAGCTTGAGAAAAGTAATAATTCAGTATCTCAAATGTGAACCAAGCACTCAGTACTTGGTTGGGGCTCGTTTTGTATGAATTACTGCTTCAGTGCGGCATGACATGGAGGTGATCAGCCTGTGGCACTGCTGAGGCGTCTTTGAAGCCCAGGTTGCTTTGATAGCGTCCTTCAGCTCCTCTGTATTGTTTGTCAGATGTTACTCATCTTCCTCTTCACAACATATATTATCTGTGAGGTTCAGGTGAAGTGAGTTGGCTGGCCAATCAAGCACCATAATATCATGGTCATCAAACCACTTGGAAGAGGTTTTGCCACTGTGGGCAGGTGCTAAAGTTCTACTGCAAAATCAAATCAGCATCTCTATAAAGCTTCTTAGCAGATGGAAGCATAAAGTGCTCCAAAATCTCCTGGTAGATGGATGTATTGATTTTGGACTTGATAAAACCCAATGGAACAACACCAGCAGATGTCACAGCTCTCCAAATCATCTCTGACTTCAGAAACTTCACAATGGACTTCAGGCAGCTTGGATTCTGTGCCTCTCCAGTCTTCCTCCAGACTCCAGACCTTGATTTCCAAATAAAATGCTAAATTTACTTTCATCTGAAAAGAGGACTTTGGACCACTGAGCAAAAGTCCAGTTCTTTTTCTCCTTAGCCCAGGTAAGATGCTTCTGATGTGGTTTCTGTTTCAGAAGTGGTTTGGTAGCTCTTTTTCCCGAAGACGTCTGAGTGTGGTGAAACTTGATGCACAGACTCTGGCTTCAGTCCACTCCTTGTGAAGCTCTCCCAAGTTCTTGAATCTGCTTCTCCTGACAATCTTCCTAAGGCTGTGGTTATCCCAGTTGCTTGTGCACCTCTTCCTCCCACACTTTTTCCTTCAAGTCAACTTTCTATTAATATATTTTGATACAGCGCTCTGTGAACAGCCATCCCTTTCAGCAATGATCTTTTGTGCCTTACCCTCCTTGTGGAGGGTGTTGATGATTTTCTTCTGGACATCTGTCAAGTCAGTAGTCTTTCCCATAATTGTGGTTGCATGTTCTAAACTAGCCCAAGAGGTACCCAGTATTTATACTCAAAATTAATCAAACTAATATATATTTATGCGATCAAAGCTGAATTTTCTGCATCATTACTCCAGTCTTGTATGATGATTTGCTGCTCAAGAAACATTTCTGATTATTGTTGGTGCTGAAAGCGACTGTTCTGCTTAATATTTTTTTGTCGAAACTGCAACTTTTTAAGCATAATTTGCTGAATTAAAAATTCAAAAGAACAGAATTTATTGGAAACTGAAATATTTAAAAACAATACAAATGTTGCTTTTTATCAGTTTATGTCTTTGCTGAATAAGAGAATCAGTTTGAATTGAATTTCAACTGTACTGAATATAAGACATGTCATAATAAAACCCCATTCAGAACTAATCTTGAGAAAAAGAAAACTGATGAAATGAAAGCATGGACTATATTGGTGACCAGCATCTGTCAAACTCAAGGGCTAAAAGCACCATAAATGTGGTGTATATGAGTTTGGTAATTTTATTTGTCATGACTTCAGTGTAATCTGCTGTGTTTTGTCAGTCTTAATGTCCATGTGCATTGTCTCTGAGCACATGGGTTTTGTTTTGACGGCTCACCATTTGCTCCGCTGTCAGTGTGGTGTCTTCCCCTCCCACTCGTTATCCCACGTGTTCTGTCACACCTGTTGCCATTCTTTCCTCATTAGCTCTCCGCTTTTTTAGATCCTCTCATGCTCAGTCTTTTGTCAGACTTTTATCGCTCTTGACAGTTACAGATTGCTCTATCACAGGCGGCTCTATGTGCAAGGTTTCGGGAGGGATTGGATGACGACATTCAGGACAAGATCACAACTCACGAGCTGCCTCATGATTTTGACACCCTAGTAGAGCTTGTACTTCGTGTGGAGGTGTGTCTTCAGTGTCGGCAACAGCTAAATCCTCCTGGATCTTGTAGGAGGGTGCCTTGAGTGCTGCTTCCATCTCCTCGTCTCCTTCATCAGACCCAGAGCCCATGCAAGTAGGGTGTCTTCACCTGACCCCTAAGGAGAAGCAGGATCGTTTTACTCGAGGTCTCTGCCTGTACTGTGGGAGGCTAGGTCATCGGGCTATCCAAAGTCCTTTAAAAGCCGGAGCCCATCAGTAATCCAGGGAATCCTGGTGGGCACTACTAATTATCTCGATTCCCTTATTTCACGTACCCTGCTAAATGTCTCTGTAAGGATACCTTGTAACAACTCTGAAAATCTGTTTCATGTCATATGCTGTAATGCTTCTCCCCACCTCAAGGGGGATCTGGGGAGGTTTCTGAAGGGAGGGCTATCCTTTTAAGAGAGACGAGTAAAACTGTTTGGTAGAGGTACTAGTATGGCTTTGAGTGTTTGCTCAACTTGGTAATGCATGACACCCTATTATGAGGAAACTTTTTGGTTCTACAGCTCAGTTTAAGTTATGTGTATATATTTTGTATTCCTATGCAGCAGGAGAGCGTGACGCAGGAACTGAGATGAGCGATCCGATGTTGAGTGGAGTGGATGGGGTTCCAGAGGTGTGAGGATCCAGCGAGGAGAGAAACAGGAACGAGAAACCAGGCATACAACAGGGTGCAGGTGATGAGTGGCAGCTTTGGCTGACGCCCACATGAAACGATCAGTCCTGACGAGAGACACACAAAACTCCACCCACATAGTCATTAACAGAGACAACGGTTTTACCAACCTCGACAGATACTCTTTACTTACCTTACAATTTGGGAGTTGTGAGAAATTGACTTTATTTATGATTGAACTCAACATGTTGTGGTTGGGTTTAAATGCTATAACAAAATGTGAGTTTTCTTTTCTTTAAATGTTTTGTTGATATTGGTGATGTCATGGGTGTTTGCTCTTTAAACCTAAATATATTATTCTCTACTCCTGGATGAATGGATCCCCATCCTTTTATATTATTGACAAAACGAGAGTGTTACGTAAAATGGTGCCCGAACAGGTACATCCTTTAACAAAGTATGGACAAGGTATG
This sequence comes from Carassius gibelio, assembly GCF_023724105.1. Classification (NCBI taxonomy): domain Eukaryota; kingdom Metazoa; phylum Chordata; class Actinopteri; order Cypriniformes; family Cyprinidae; genus Carassius; species Carassius gibelio. Next base: position 26,366,544 of record NC_068403.1, on the reverse strand, counting down.
TTGGCTAATTGATATTATTTATAGCAAATTATTTATAATCCTTGTCTATTTCCATTTGTCTGAATTTAAAATTATGGATGCATCTCAGGTCGAGGCTGGTGTCAACCTTTCACAACTCGTCGAGAACCAATTCAATAATTCATTAACTCCCTTAGTAGTTTGTACTTGGAGTCTAAAGAGGAGGCAGCAGTCCCAGAAGAGGATGATTCTTTGAATGATTTACCACCACCACCACCTATAAAAGAAGACGACTAAAGTATCATCAGTCTCACCATTGCAACCAAGGTAAATCAGTTAAGTATGAGAATTGACAAGATAGAGAAAGACAATGTGGAGTGTGTTCGGAAAGTGGAGCAAGGCATTTGAAATCACCTTCAGCATTTTGACTATTGTCTTAAGACTCTATTGGAACAATTTAGGGACATACCCAAACAGATAAAAGTTCTAGCCCAGATGGTTGATCAGAATCAGCTAAATTTTGAGGAAAAGCTTACAGATATAATTGAAAGGTGATGTAACCAATTGAAGCAAGTATTGGAAGGACAGCTGAGCAAGCAATAAGAAAAGGTGAGTCAGACAGATCAAAAAAAGGCAGAGGCGGAAGCCATAACATTGCCCTACTATCAGAAAGTAACATCAAGCTTTTAACCTTTCCTGTAGTACTGCAGAAGCATCCGTGTGATGCTGTGATGGACACTGGTAGCTCATATTCGTTGATTCAAAAATCCTTGTTTGACGATCGTGACCCAGTGAAACACAGGGAGAGAAAGAGATCCAATAGCAGTATGTTTATTTGAGGGGTAATCCAAATTGTAATCCAAACAAGCTGGGTCAAAACCAGAAAACAATGCAAAAGAAAACAAACAGGGAATGAACAGGAAGGGAACAGGAAAAGGAACTCGGGATGCGAGGAATCTCGGAAGACGAGAAGACACAAGGAAACGCAATGAAAGGAATCCTTACAGACAACAGGAAGAGACTGGTAAATATATGGAGGCTAATGACTAATAAGTTAAGGCACCTGGTGAAATTAACAGGAGTGCAATTACTGAAGGGACAAGGCTAGTGGGAATTGAAGGGACAAGGCTAGTGGGAATTGTAGTGCCTACGTTGAGGTGTCTAAGGGGAAGTGAGCCCACTAGTGGACACCCAGGGAAACAGAAACCAGACAGCGTGACATTACCCCTTCCTCCACGGAGCAGCTACCAGATGCTCCACCTGAACCCAAGAAGAGACCAAGAGGGAGGTGGAGTGGCGGAGGACCAGGGGGAGGGATGGAGGGCCAGGTAAAATGGGGAAACAGAGAAAAGAGGACCAGGTAAAATGGGGAAACAGAGACAAGAAGTGCAAACACAAAAACAAGGAGTCCAGGAAGGAGGTGGAGGTGGAGGATCAGGGGGAGGGACATGGAGGGCCAGGTCCTTAGATGGAAACAGAAAGAAAGACAAAGACAAGAAACCCACGAGGGAGGTGGACCAGCGGAGGATCAGGGGGAAGGACGGAGGGCCAGGTCCATAGATGGGAACAGACAGAAGAGAAACAAAAACAAAACAACAACAAAACACAAGTCAAGGAAGGGCATAATGTGAAGCCCACCAGGGTGGAGCAGAAGACCACCACATCCATGTGGTCGAGACAGAAGTCCACCAGGGCGGCGCAGAAGACCACCACATCTGTGCGATCGGAACAGAAGCCCACCAGAGCAGCACAGAAGACCACCACATCCGTGCGGTCGAGACAGAAGCCCACCAAGGTGGTGCAGAAGACCACCACATCCGTGCAGTCGAGATAGAGGGCCACCTCTGCAGCGCAGAAGAGCAAGTCTGGTTAGGCAAGTCTGAAACCGAGAACATGAATAAGTTAAGGGTAGCCTCTGTGGCCATGACAGGATCAGTCGAGCGCTCAGAGAGTTCGGCTGAGACGTGACGAGGCTCTGGAAGTTCCGCAGAGGTGAGGAGAGACTCTGGTAGTTCAGCCGAGCAAAGGAGAGGCTCTAGTAGTTCAGCAGAGACATGGAGGGGCTCTGGTAGTTCAGCAAAAACGTGGAGAGGCTCTGTTAGTTCAGCAGAGACGTGGGGAGGCTCTGGTAGTTCCACAGAGACGTTAAGAGACTCTGGTAATCCCATGGTGTTTAGACTGGATTCCAGAAGATCAATGATGACCTGACTCTGCTCATGAAGATTATTGGTGGCCTGACTCTGCTCATTAAGATCATTGGTGACTTGCATTTGTTCATGAAGAATAATGATGACTGGACTTTGTCCATGAATTTCACCGGTGACTTGGCTTGACTCCGGAGTGTCAACGGTGACTAGCCCTGACTCTGGAAGGTCAACGGTGACTAGTCCTGACTCTGGAGGGTCAACGGTGACTAGTCCTGACTCTGGAGGGTCAATGGTGACTAGCCCTGACTCTGGAAGGTCAACTGTGACTAGCCCTGACTCTGGAAGGTCAACGGTGACTAGCCCTGACTCTGGAAGGTCAACGGTGACTAGGCCAGACACTGGAGGGTCACCGAGCACCTGACTCGACTCTGGAGGGTGAACGGGAACCTGACTCGACTCTGGAGGGTGAATGGGAACCTGACTCGACTCTGGAGGGTCAACGGGAACCTGACTCGACTCTGGAGGGTGAATGCTAACCTGACTCGACTCTGGAGGGTCAACGGGAACCTGACTCGACTCTGGAGGGTCAACGGGATCCTGACTCGACTGTGGAGGGTCAACTGTGGCTGTCATTCTGTGCAGAGGCACTGGACAAGCAGCCATCTTGTGCCATGACTCTGGACCGGCGGCCATCTTGGGCCGTGGCGCTGGACCGGCGGCCATCCTGGGCAGTAGTGCTGGGCTTGAGGCCATCTTGTGCTGTGACACTGAGCTGGCGGCCATATTGCGTCGTGACGATAGACTGGCGGCCATCTTGCATCGTGGCGCTGGGCTGGCGACAACCTTGTGCTGTGGTGCTGGGCTGGCGTCCATCTTGCCTCGTGGTGCTGGGCTGGTGGCCATCTTGTGCAGTGGCACTGGACTTGCAGCCATCATGGGCAGTGGCGCTGGGCCAGTGGCCATCTTGTGCTGTGGCGCTGGGCTGGCGGCCATCTTGCACCGTGGCGCTGGGCTGGCGACCACCTTGTGCTGTGATGCTGGGCTGACGGTCATCTTGTGCTGTGGCGCTGGGCTGGCGACCATACTGTGCAGTGGTGCTGGGCTGGTGGTCCTCCTGTTTGCAGACCCCAGTTCAGAATCGGCCATCTCACCGGGAGAGACAGGAATGGCTGGGGTATCCCACGGTAGCACAAGAATTCCCAGAACCCAGCCTTTTCTCACCATCTGAGCCTTGCTGGGTGGAATTATGAAATCAGTAACAGGGAGCTGCTGGCAGTCAGGCTGGCTTTGGGGGAGTGGCATAACTGGTTGGAGGAAGCAGCAAGGCCCTTCTTGGTCTGGATGGATCACAAGAATTTAGATTACATCCGTTTGTCCAAGAGGTTGAATGCTTGTCAGGCACGCCGAGGGGTATCCAGGGGTCTGCTTTTTGAGCCAGCTGCGCTGCACCCTGAGGTCCTCAGGTGGGGTCATGAGTCAAGTGTAGCCTGTCATCTGGGGGATTGGAAGTCACTCGCTGCCATCTGTCAGTGATTTTGGTGGACTTCCATGGCCCAAGATTTCAGCCAGTTTGTGTTGTCTTGCTCCGTTTGCGCTCCAAATAAGACATCTAACCAGTCTCCTATTGCTCTTTTAAGGCCTTTACCCATTCCCTCACATCCATGGTCACATCTGGCCCTTGGTTTCATCACTGGCCTTCTGCTGACGAGAAGTAACACTGTGATTCTGATGGTGGTGGACTGCTTCTCCAAGGCTGCCCATTTTATCCCCTTACCGAAACTCCCCTCCACCAAGGAGACAGCTCAGGTGGTTGTGGACCACGTCTTTTTCAGATCCATGGTCTTCCAGTTGATGTAGTCACCGACAGAGGAACACAATTTGTCTCCCAGTTTTGGAAAGAGTTATGTAGATTGAACAGAGCCTCTATGAGTCTGTCTTCAGGTTTTCACCCTCAGGCCAACGGTCATGCCGAGATCCAACCAGGATTTTGAGCATGCTTTCCGTTACCTAGCATCACAGAGTCCGAGCTCCTGGGGTCAGCAGCTATTGTGGGTATTTGAATATGTGCCTGATGAAGACCCGAAGGTCGAAACGTTGCTTGAGCTTAATTAAATTCCTCAGGAGCAGCAGTTCTCAGTGTGCAGACTTCACTTCTTTATTTGAACTCCCTTCCGGTGATATCTATGGGTATGTCTCCTTTTCAATGTTCTGTGGGTTATCAACAGCCTCTTTTCCCTGCACAGGAACCCAAGGCCGTATTCCTGTCTTGCCTTGTCCTTTGTCCGTAGGTGTTGGCGCACCTGGAGGAGGGTTGAGGATGCCTTGGCCTGGGATTCCAGACGGACCGAGATGGCAGCTGATCGTCACTGGACTCCGGCTCTCCAGTGTGTTTTCAGTCAGAATGTATGGCTTTCCAACCAAGGACCTGTCTCACTGGGTGCCTTCTCATAACCTGGCACCCAGATTTCTTGGGCCATATCGCATTACCAAGGTCCTGAGTCTGGTGGTAGTGTAGCTCAAGCTTCCTCCCACTCTGGTCCAGTTCATCCTGTTTTTTTATGTGTCCAGGGTCAAGCCTGTGTTTAGGGCCTTCCTTAATCTGGCTGTTTCTTCCCCTATACCCTCCCCCCTTACTGTAATGTCTTAGTGTCTGTGTGCCTTTTCTCTGAGCACATGGGTTTTGTTATGACAGCTTACCATGTGCTCTGCTGTCAGTGTGGCTTTTTTCCCTTCCACTCGTTATCCTTAATTATTTTGTGTTCTGTCACACCTGTTGCCATTCTTTCCTCATTGGCTCTCCCCTATTTTAGATCCTCTTATGCTCAGTCTTTTGTCAGACCTTTGTATGTTGAAAAATTTTTTGCTCGTGACCATCTTGTTTGAACATCTAAATCTGTGTCTTAAATTAATAAAACAATTACAGATGTTTCAATGAGTTTGATAACATTGTATTTATATGTACCTACTGTATGTTTAAAAATAACATGCTGTAATTACATCTGTAATTTCTGTATTACACTGACTCAACTTCTACCCCTTAAACGTAACCAGACTTGTAACGCATTACAAGCAATGTGAGTTAAGTAATCAGATTACTTTTTTTTTTTTAAAGTAATTCATAGCTTTTAAATTTACAATGAAATATCAAAGTTACTTTTTCAAATAATTAACACAAATTTCTTTTTCCCCATTTATTTAAATTTACATCTCTCCTGTCCCTGTGCTGAGAGAAATCTGGAGTGAGGTGCAAAGATTCTTCCTCCAGCTCAAATGACAAAGTAACACAAAAGTAACTTGCATTACTTTTTTTCTAAAAAGTAACTAAGTACCGCAATCAGTTACTTTTTCATGGAGTAAAACAATATTGTAATGCATTACTTTTAAAGGTAATTTTGGATACACCAGTGTGTTAAAAACATTCAGAAGACCGTAGAAAGGCCCTGAATGCTTCTGAGCAGGCAGTCACCCTCACATTTTCTTCAGAGTGTACTTTCATGTTCTCAGTGTTCTCATGTTCTTTACAGCAGGGACTGCTCGTCTCCATATGGCAGGTACATTCTCTAATCACCTTGTATCTTGATACAAAGGTTTGCCATCTGTAGCTTCAGAGGCCTGACTAACCATATTAATTAATCAGCAGACTGGGCAAACGGCTCATTAGAGCAGGAGGTGACCCAAGGGCAAGGAGAATCAGTGGTCACATTATTAAGACACTGCAAGCTAATGAAGGTGACAAGAGAGGAAGGCGGCAAAAAATAAAATAAAATCATTTACTGAGAGAGATATCAATCCCACAAGCTGCAAGAGCAGCAAAATTGATGATATAGATCACCAATCCCTATATGGGGATGAAGGGAAATGTGGGATAATTTCCCTGATAAACATTGTGCTGACATTGCCATATAAACGAGCATGGATTTATCCCTGCGGAGGCAGATGAGATGACTGCGGTTTGGAGGACCTGGTGAACTCATAACAGCACTGGCAGGCAAAATAAAAATCAACATCTCGGCAAGGCGCTGATAGCAGCCATCCATTGTGCGCAAATTGAACTGTCACCTTTAGTGTCACTTTTCCAGCCGAGTAGATGAAAAAGACAACCGCGTGGCGGTAATGTTCCGCAAAATTAATTCCTGGTGGGAGAAAGAGACGTGGAGACATCAAACAGATAAAGACTCTCTGTGTGGAAACAGTCTCGCGGGGCCTGTTTACGTCTGTAGTGATCTATTCAGCAGCCCTCCTTTGTTAATGTGACAGGGTTTGTCATCCCTCCCTAAATAAATGGAGATAATTTATCCTCTGGGAAAGCAGGCGATGTCAGAAAAACTAACGACTCGGCTTATTCTCCAAATCACAGTGACTGTGACCATAACAACTCATTTGGCACGACAAATGACAACAGCGCTAACACTACGTTGTGTCTCCATCAGTGAGCTAAAATGAAAACAATGATCATACTGATACACAAATGATGCATATTATACACACAAATGCACAGACAGAAATTTATTTATATAGGGATTGTCATTGTTGACTGTAAAGAGGCCAATCACAAGCCAAAATCCAATGCCAAAATAATAATTGTATATTAAAAAAGTTGTATAATTGTACTGAATGTACACTTGTATATATTATTACTATTACTATTATTATTATTATTATTATTATTATTAAAATAATAGGCCATAGGCTTCAATGCATTAAAGAAAGTCACTTTCATGACTGTTTCTAAACACGCTTAAGTAAATTTTTAAGGAGTGCACTTTACAATTTTAACTGTAGTTTGTTATCTGATATTACATTTAAAGTTTATTTATTTTACATAAATGACAGCTTCATTACAGATCTATTATTATTAATATATTTAAATACATAACATACACATTTTATTTATTTATTTTAAATGTAATTATTGTAAGATCAGTTAATTATTGTAATTTTTTTAAAGTATATTTTTGTTTGCCATAAATGTTCTTCAATACATTTGGCCATATTTTATCCATATTTTGAAGACAACAGAAGTATTTATGATATTAAATATAAATATGTACTTAAGTTGTATTTAAGTGGGTTAAACAAGCACTTTTAAGTTTTAATAAATGTTTAAACTAGTGCATATTATTTTTGTAATTAACATTAAATAAATTGCCTGAAAACATTTTTCACAGTGATTTGGGGTGTCTTATTATTATTATTATTATTATTATTATTATTAAGTATGCCCAAATGTATAAACAGTATATAACCAGATAAAATCTAAAATGAGATTATTATGAAAAGGCAAAAATGGTGTTGTAGCAGCATTATGGAGTAATGACTGAATTGTTTGATAATGCCATGTTGTAGCGCTAAATGACTTTTCATGAATTTCATATAGCATGTGATTTGCATGATACTTCAAGGTACTTAATTTTATTTAAACTTTTAAAATGATATCACAATTTTAAAATGTGTTGATACTGTTTTAAATGTTTTTAAAAATGTTTTAACTGACAAAACATGCTAATTTTTTGTTAGTGAATCATTGGTTTTCTTAAGTTCAGAGGCCACTGAGCTCATTTCTATTATTAACTGAATGCTGAAAGGATTTGTGTTTAAAGACAGCATATAATTGCAGTTAAAAGCTGTGGAGAACAGCAGTGTGTGCGTTTGCTATAACTCTTCCGTATAAGCCTCTCTCCTTCTCACATTCACACACATACATGCCAGTCCTAATCCACTTAAATATTTATAAAGATTCTTATTATTCTATTAACTATTCATTGATTTATAATTTAAAAGATTTATACTTGGCACTTAAAAACTGCTAGAATGACTTTCACCTATAAGATATGTCAGGTGCCATTTATTCCAGCGAGTGTCAAATCTAGCCCCCTCTGTCGCTCAATTCTGAGAGATCGACATGCTTGGAGTCCGTTTTCAATATTCATGCTGTTTGTGCGCAGTAGCTTTGCCTATAGCAGGTCATGCTCAGTTGATTCTGGCTGTCGCTCCGCAATGAAAATGCATGGCTGTGCCCAGTCTACTAGCTCCACTTATTGATTTCTATCTAAAACAAGTTCTTTTCGCTCTCAGATGCAGACACACCAGCAAATGACTCACATCACGCTCCTGTGATCTCTATATGTGCTGGAGGACAGTGTGATGGCTGCTGCAGAAGGACAAACCATTCACCCTCATTCACTGATCAGTGCTAGAGCCATTTCGGTGTAAGGTTTTTACATGATTGCATTTATAAGTAAACAGCAGTGTTATTATAAATATGACGTTACATAAAAGTGACATTATAAAATGTCCACAAATAAGAAAGTTATCATTTAAACAAGCTAAGATCACTTTGTGTAATATGTTGGGTGAAACCTTTCAAAAAGAAAAAAAAAGGGCTCGTTTCACACCAAAACAAGTTTTAAAAATGAGATTTCTTTTATAGCTCCCCTATAATCTTCATTATGGTGAATATGGTAAATTATCTCATTTGTTTTTATTTAATTAGCATTATATAAAAACATAAAATAGCATCATTTAAATTTTAAATGGTAGTATTTCTTGCACTGCCTTTAATTTGTGCAGTTTTACAAAAAATATTATAATGAGAACTTGAAGAGAAATTGTATCATTTAAGAATTTGTTCACAATACTTTAATTTATGAATGCCTTTTTTGTTATTATTGTTAATTTGAAAATTTTGCCATCATATACTTTAATCCATACATGTTCCATAAAATATAACATATTTAAATAAATACAAATATTGAATAAAGGCTTCTGTAAGATTGGAAATGTGTTATCTTGCCCCAGAAATACATTTTGATATAGGTTTTGGTACATGTTTTATTTTCTTTCTTTCCTTTATTTTATCTTTTTTTAAATGTAAATTAAAATGTTATTTTTATTTTTTTTGCTAGATGTATTGCAGTAGTAAGCAGATATTCAACAGGTAATGGCATTCTGGGGTAATGCATGTTAAAATGCATGTTAAATGAAAGATGTACAGGTTGCAAGATGTACATTCAAGCAAGCCTCTGAAAACCCATCATTCATCAGTTTTTTTTCTTTTTCTTTTAGTTAAAACCAAATTTAACTCAAAATTGTTTTACATTTAACTCAAATCAAATGAACTACAAATCAATCAAATTCAGGAATTGCATTCTCACTTCATTTCTGAAGAATGCACAACCCTGCAAAACAAGTCTTGTTATACGAAACGCAGCTTCTTGAGAAAAGTGATCTTATTTTAAAAGTGTTTGGATGTTTTCCTGGATTAAGAAAATGATGTGTTCCAGTGCAAACAACAACTTTTCATTTACTGCACAAAAAAGAAGCAGAAAAACCGAGAAACCTACTTAATATGAGGACAGGAAGTGAGTAATTTGTTCTCTCATTTGAGAACTTGAAGGTGGACTTTGTGCCAGACTTTAGCTGGATTCATCATAGCTCCCTTCAGCTGAATCAAAACGCCAGGGAGAAGGAGAAAGAGCGAGAGTGAGAGAAGAAAAGGAGAAGTGGAGAGGGCCTGCGGAGAGCAGATCAGAGCACTGAAAGGAAACAAGTTTTCTTATAAGTCCAGTGAGTGACAAGGAAAGCATTAACACACGCCGTCAGTGGAAGGGATTACGCCCCGCGCATGCTTGGCTATTATTCAGCCTAATTAAGTCTTTTGGCATGATTTCCCAAGAACAAAGCGAAAAGGGGAGCAGGAACAGCTTAATAGCTTTGGGGTGCCTGGATTCTGAGTAGGAGATATTAATATGCACTTTCCTTTGGCGTATTATTTTTTCAGAGTTTATTAATCCCCCTTTCTTGACAAACCACAATACAAACCATGGCTCCTAAAGATGATTCTAATGCAAACCATGTGCTCCTTCAATCAGTTTTTAAAAAAATTCATTAATTCTATCCTTCCTACTTGGTTCAACATGATCCATGAAGGTTAGTCGAACTACAGCTACTTAATTCAGTTTCACTCCAAGTTTGTTGACTCTTAAATTAGTATAATTACAATGTACTGGCTTATTTGCTGTCACAAATGCAAAATTAAATTACTCACTAAGTATTCACATATTATTACATTAAATACATCACTTTATTTACTTGACAGGGACATTGTACATTAATAAAACATTCCTGTAAATGTACCAAAATTATATGTGTGTGTGTGTGTGTGTCTGTGTGTGTGTGTGTGTGTGTGTGTGTGTGTGTGTGTGTGTGTGTGTGTGTGTGTGTGTGTGTGTGTGTGTGTGTGTAACAAAATGAAATGACTTGTGTTCCCATTTTAGCAACAATCCTAATTGGTTATGATTAGAATATTACTATTTCTGGATTAAATAAAATAGTGTACAGTATAACGTATATTTCATGTTGCTAGTGCAAAAGCAGCATATTTAAACACAATCATCATGTGTGTGTACATGAGTAGTAATGAGCCAGAAGTGACATAAATGCAATTTTGCCAAGACATTTTCACAGAAAATGTAAAAAAAAAAAGTATAATAATTTGAATTTAAAACGTAGACTGTTCGCGGTGAATGCGTCAGCCAAGCAACTGCTATTGAGATGAATGACAATGCTAAAAGATAGAGTAGTTTTTGCCTAAATTAACTGTTTCTAATTAATAGTTCATTTTTTAAGTTTAGGTTTAATGAATCTAAAATATGGTCAGGCAGAATAAGGCATTAATATGTGCTAGTAATGTATGCTAATAAATAACTTAATACTTAGAATTGGTCCCTTAACTAAAGTGCTACCAGTTTTATTCACTTTCTGTATGCATTTTTTTGTTTTTCACATATTAAGGCCTTGTAAAACAGAAACAAGTGTGACATGACATCTGTGGCTCCCTGAAGATGTTAGGACACTGTTGTATTATGGCCACAGAGTGGGACATCTCTGCTCAATGCATCCTGGTGCCGCAGGGGTGATGTGATGTCTCATAAATCCACAGTATCTCTCTCAAGCCATCAGACGTGGAGGGCTCAGAGGATGTGAGCAGACACATGAGCTCTGATGCACTGACACACAGCAGATATGATGAGACACGTCTAATGGAGCAGAACGCCGGAGACCTCGAGAGACAGAGACAGACAGAGACAGAGGGGGAATCTTACAATATGTGTGTGCAGTGTATGTGTCACAGTGCAGTGATTTAATGACACACAGTAATCAGTCTGACTGTATAAGCAGCTTAATTCATAATACATACTGGTAATAATATGAAAACATGGAAGAAATTCCAGAATGATGCATTTAGAGAATAATGACTTGACAATAGTCATATTTTGTCAACAATATGTTATATAAGGCGGAAAATTAGATTAAAATATGTATGAAGTTTTGAATAATAAAGATTTTTTAATGTTTTTGAATGGAGTCTCTTTGGCATTTATTTGATTAAAAATACAATAAACCATTTAAACCAAATAATTTTAATATGTAATTTATTCCTGCATTGGTAAAGCTGAATTTTTACTCCAGTTTTCCGGGTCACATGATCTTTCAGAAATCATCTTAATATGCTGATTTATATGGTTTCCGCAAAATATAAATATTTTAATATTGATATTAATAATGGTAAAAATGTATTTAAAGGTCCAATTCTCTGTATCTTATTTGCGTGCATATTACTACCATATTGGCTGCTCATTAGTACTTTATAAAGCACATATTATTGGCTTATTCTGAATGACCAGAATCTACATCCCTTAACCTGACCCAATACCTAAACTTAACAACTACCTTACTAAATTTTAATTAGCAGAAATTTAGGAGGGAAAACTTTTAGTGACATTGTTATTTAACTCTGATAATAAATGTTTCTTGAGCAGTAAATCATCATATTAGAATGATTTCTGAAGGATCATGTGACACTGAAGACTGAGTAATGATGCTGAACATTCAGCTGCACATCACAGGAATAAATAATATATTCAAATATGTTTACATAGAAAATATTCCACAGTATTACTGTTTTCAACACTATATTTGATCAAATAAATTATCAACCTTGTTGAACATAAGAGACTTTTCCCAAAAACATAAAAATGCCAAACATATATGCATACTATTTGTACCAAATGTAGATGGACATTTAAGCTACACTTAAAATGTTGTTGCATTAGATGACAAAACCAAAAGGCATCTGCAAACAAATGCAAAAGGATATTTTCTCAGAACAATTTTTGGCTAAACTTTATTTTAAGTGTAATCATTCATATAAATACTGAGCAATATTAATTAGCTACATATACTTGATATATGGTTAGGGTTAGGGTTAGGTTTAGGGTTAGGGTTACTTGCATGCAATGATGCATAATGTATTGTTATTATAATAGTAAGTGCATGTAACCTGTGTAAAAGGACACCATAAAATAAAGTGTTACCAATTTTTGTATGATTATGATTTTTAGTAAATAGATTCTCGCAGGCGAGGTGTTTGTACAGGTGTAATTCCAATTGTTGCACTTACATTTGACAACAATATTTCCCTTCATTTTGAACAGTTTATCATGCAGAACCTAAATGTTGAAATGTTTTACGTGAAAAGTGTGCTTGCTTGTGCTTTCTAGTTTGATAGTTGGTATAGCAAATAAATTCAGACTCTAATCTACATCTACGTGACGTCAAAAAGATCTCAGGCTGTGCTTTCTGTATAAACTGTGTGTTTCTCGGCTTCCGCAGAGTTTGATACAGCACATCGCGGTGGAATTACAGTCTCTTCTAGCCCTTAAGCGTGCAAAACGGCGTGACCGGTTAAAAGCAGTCGCAGCAATAACATTGTTAGCCTCTAGATCTATAGGCTGCCACCGGAGCACATACATTTTTAATTTGCCCTCTCATTCCATCCCCGTCTCTTCCTCATTCTTCGCCCAGGCCTCTGTTTAGAGTCTAATTATCCTTTGCCTTCTGTTCGAGACTCTCTTAAACGTGATAAAAAGCAGTCACTTCCAAAGCAAACTAGTTCTTAATTTTCCCTGACAGGCTGCTTTAAACATATGGGCAGAATGCACAGTCTAATTGAAAGCACATTCCTATTCCAAACAAATTAAGCACAATTAAGGCCTCTGAGTTATGAGTATCTATCACGATGAGATGTTTTGGTAAAAATCACCACATTTAGATCAAAGTCGGCCAACCTTTTCCTTAATAGCCTCATTAGAGTCCTCTGCAATGGGCTTCATAAATACAGGGCCAGCGAGTTTCATTTGGGAATTACTCTAAAAGAGGACCCTAAAACTAATTGTTTCCACATTTCCATAAAAGCTTCATCTGTTTTAGGTAGAAACATAACAAGATATATATATATATATATAGATATATATTTTAGCTTGCTGTCTCTTTGTGGCATATGATTCAGTGCTGGTTTTATCTAAACCATGATTTATTCGTTCTTTCGAGAGCGTCGTAGGATGTCACTGAAACGGCCAGACGGAAATGAAAAACGAAAGCAGTGCAAACATTCTTAACAGGCCAGAACAATGACCTCTGCACATCATCAAGAACCGACGCAAACAAATCAGTCGTATCGCGACATCATCTCCAAACTTTTGTGTTGTCTAAAGTACTTAAAGTGATTCATGGATAGAACAGAACACAGCTCGCATTCTCTGGCTAAATTGCCACTTCAGCTCAGCTCTGGTTTAATTCAGCTTCTTATATGTGCAAGCAGACTTTATTTCCGACATGTTTTTCCAATTTTGAGGTGCACTTTATTGGTTGGATCCATACGGGAGAGAACGTGCAGACAGATAGCAGCTTTAAAGCCTTTCTTATAGCACTGGTCATAATTCAGTTATATACAATATGTGATGGACATCGGTCATGATCATCTTTGTTAGCTCCTTTGAAGACATCTTGTGTAAAACAACTCCATATTTAACAAAGCACATACAAAAGCTCTGAACTGACTGTTTAGATTAGTCTTCTTGTTGCGAGTGCACATCTGATGCCTTGAAAAGCTGTCTGTGTAGGCAACTCACTGGGATTTGGTTCAGAGCTTGTGTTCTGAAATTGGTGTTCAGCAATCGCTGTGCAGTCAGTGATTAAACTGAGAGACTGTGCCAAGTCATGGCTGGAAGGAAGTCTATAAGTCACCCGCATTCAAGACAGGAAGATGACTGATGGTACGAGAGCAGCCAGAGCCCCACGCTGGGTTTATTGCCCCCAAAGTGCCCCTTACCACATATGTCCCCCATCCCGCAATGACAGCACTAATAGAATATGCATACCCCTATTAGCATACAAGCTAATGGTGCCCCAGAGGGAGGGCAAAGACATCAGACTTTAAGTAGAAATCAAAACATGGGAGAGGGAGAGGACGGGGAATTCAAAGGACACCAACACCTTAAGAAAACCGAGCCTGAGGCGCGAGACAGGATCTAATGCTCTTATCAAGAGCCCATCACTCTTGCTGATGATACACATGAATGCCACTGCAGTGGGAAAAGTGCATGAGGGACACTGATGGAAAAACAAAAGGTACAAAAGCTGTCACTGGGACAGTACACTTTCAAATAGTAAGCTTTTTTACCTTTTAGGTATTAATATGTAGACTTTAGGTACTAATATTTACCTTTAAGGTATGCAGCAATATGCACCCTTCAGGGGTAAATAAGGTACAAAGGGGCCATTTGATGAATGTAGCATCCCAGTGACAGCTTTTGTACCTTTTTATTTCTGAAAGTGTATTTGGATACTAATAATTTCACCCAAGTCATTCCAAACTTGTTTAAATGTTTTTCTTTTTAATTTGTAGTTGAACTGCTAGTTGCTAAGCCTTCACTAAGAAAAATTGGTAGCACTTTATTTGACAGTCCTGTTCCTCATGTACATACTATGTACTTATTATAGTAGTTAAAATAACTATGTAATAACTAGGTACTAACCCTGAACCTACCCCTAAACCTAACCCTACCCCATGTAGTTACCTTGTATTACCAGAACTTTCTTAGATAAATACACTGTAAGTACACTATAAGTACATGTTAGTACACATACTGTAAAATAAAGTGCAAAGTGTAGGTTGTTAATGGGAAAATTTACCATTTACTACCTACGTTTTATTAGTGTGTGTGTATATATTAGTGCTGTCAAACAATCGTGATTAATCGCATCCAAAAACAGGATTTTATGTGTATAACACAGTCATATTGTTACAAAAGATTTCTGATTCTAATGAATGCTGTTTCTAATGAATACTTTTTATTCATCAAAGAATCCCAAAAAAAGTATCACAAGTACCAAAAAAAAAAAAAAAAAAAAAGTAAGCTTCAAAACAACATTGGTAATAAATCAGTATATTAAAATGTTTCTGAAGGATCATGTGAGACTGAAAACTGGAGTAATGATGCTAAAAATCACAGTAATAAATAACGGAAAGGAGCATATTAAAATAGAAAGACTATACAGTATTTTAAAGCGCATTACTATTTTACAATACTAGTGTCTTTCTTTTGTATTTTTTATTTTAAAAAATGAAGCCTTTATGCGCAAAAGAAACTTCTTTAAAAACATTACACATTTGACCAACTTTTGAGTCATGCGGCTAGTACAGTAGCCAATGATAAAATGCCAGTGCCTCAACAATCAGATGTATGAAATGTCAGTTTAAGCAAATACATTTTATGGTTATAGAAATTGTATAAACTCGGTTCTCATGCTTGGAATTTATCCAAGCACTCAGGCAAAATACTGCCCTAAATCTGTAGATACTAGGAGGTCTTGAACCCACAATCAAAAGTGCTTGACTTCCACATTCACAATATTAGTTGAAAATAAATTCAAGTAGTATGGGGCGCTCTGTAAATGTCTGGGCTTCCCTCTGGTCCATACAGATGGTTTGGCAGAGTGACAAAGCAAACTGGACCCGGGCCCAGACTCCAACCTCTATTTCATGGTGGCTTAGCACTCTCGCCTTCACTAGATTACAGTCACAGCGCTTCAAGAGCACCAGGCCAAAATCAAATCATTTACACAGGCCCATCTGCTAGAATGACAAGCGTCGGAGCTGGTGAGTAATGATCAGCTGTGAAAATCATGGTTGTGGTTGCGTATGACTGGTCATGACACTTGGATCTGATGGTGGCAGGAGGTGTTAATATAGCCAATGATCAGGTGATTAGCAGCAAACCTGATTTTAGTCTGTGTATTGGGAAAGTCTGAAGTGAGAAGTGTTGATATGAGAAAAACGTGCAGTGAATTCACACTCAAACACTGTAGAGACTCTAGGAAACTGTAACGCTCAGTCTCAGTCCAGGTATCAGTCTGAATACAAATATATTCAAAAAAAACACAACCACAAATGCAAACACTCAACTTGCAAATCATAGCCCACACTTTATGGATGTAATCTTACATGACTTGTTTCTGCTGGTGTTGTGGCCTGTGCATTAAAAACATGTGGTATTATGCGGGATGGTGATGAGAATGAGATTTTTTTTAGCATTGCACAAATCACATTTTAAGCTAAGAATAGGAACAAGGTCAATACTGCAATTAGATGTAACCACAGAATGAATTTCAGTTTTTACAAGAAGTGCATTGTATCAAATTATGAATTTGTATGTTAGTGAACATAGTAAAGTACATTAACTATATTGTACTCTTACGGGTTTACGAGTTTGTGCTTGCTGATTACAAATTGCATGATGAAAATTTTAGTTAGTAACGTATTTTAACATCTATTAGACACTACAATACATTCTGAGTACTTTTAGATTACGTTTTTACTTTTTCTGAGTTTACTTCTGCATATGAAGTTAATAAAGCTGAACATTTTTACATAAAAAACTATCTAAAAGATCCTTTATTGCAAACAAGCATTGTGACATTGCAACTATAATAATTTACATATTATATAATTTATAATTTACAGAATAATTCAATATGTATTCACTGTGTTGTTACATTGTTATAGCAATGTTAATTATAATTCGTTGCTCTCTCGTGAGGATGGGGTGGAGATCCTTCTGCCCTGTTTTGCGCTCTGCCATGCTTGAGTTGCATGCAAGATTGAGTGTAGGTGTACAAAAAGGGAGCTGTTGTTGATTACTCATTACTTAACCTGTAATACGTTCCGCCCCCTTTGTCTGCTCCTCACTTCCCTCCTTCCACTCTTTCATTCTTCTCCCAAATAAATGGAAAAATATTCCTTGCCCCAGGGTAGCGCTGAACTTCTCACTCTCTGCATCCAATTTAGAGCCACTACTCCCAGTGATCCAACCCAACAGTCCCACCTCTGAGGAGAGGCCACAGAGGGAGAATGCATCCCAGACACTTCTTAACCCTGCTATTTAAAGTCCAGTAAGTCTTTATGAACACAATTAATGCTGGTTAGCATCTGTTTCCCAAAGAATGCAAATGAGAGGCCGCCTCGAGCTTCCGACTCAATCAGCGCCCGCTTCAGCTGATTGGCTCCTAACAGCAGTTTCTCTTTTACATCTGGTTCTGTGATTTGACGTCTGATGTTATCGCATAATGACTGATGTTATCTCATAAATGCCATACTGAATTGAATGAAGAGGGGAAAAAATGTATTTCATATGGTCACACTTTTTGCCTTCGGGAAAAATGTAAACCTCTGGGAAATTTTTCCTATGCAAGAGTGACACAGTGATGTTGTGGGTTGTTGCCAGCATCATGCTACTGTATTAGCGTGTTTTGAATCGTTTTTAGCATGTTGCTATGCACATGCAAAGGTTTTCAGGTCAAAAGAGTCCAACACCAAGTGCTAGACACTGTAATGCTCTGGTCCCCCCTTCAGTGTAAGTCTGCAGGGGTTTTTGCCTGTTTTATTTCCAACACAGTGAAAATCGTAAGCCTGATCCAAGGTTTGCATGGGCTAATTAGCCCCTGCTGGTAAATGCTGTAATTACACCATCTGGTAGCAGAGAGAATGTTTATAAGTTAATGACCATTCATAAGTCAATAGATATATTGGTAGATGAGCACACCCTCACTGGTATATTATATAACAATAGACTAACAAAGATAGCAGAAGTGCCACTGAGATGACTCGAAATGCTAACAGATAACTCTCTCCAAGTTTACTTGCTCTGATCGCAATATTATTATAACAAAATAATAATAGAGCTTCTTTCTCTGAAATATAATTAATGGGACTAATTATGCTAAATTTTGATAACTGACCTAACTTAATTAAACTGACAACCACAATTTGCTTATGACTGCTCATTTGGAAATTGGATAACAAGACCGAAAATGTTTATTTTCAGAATCCATTGACAGTATGCATGTAGTTGAGGTCCGGTACCTCAGAACAAGGTCATCACAATGAGAAAACACTTTATCAGACGCTCGGGCTCAGCCTTGACTGCTCCGGCTTTTTGGATAGTTCAGCACAGGAGTCCTGGCGGATTGAAGCAGGAGTGACTCCAATCTCAGGCATGACTTCATGCCAAGTTGTCACACTTTACAGGCCGCATTCTCCTTAAATTGGCACAAACACACTGGATACAACGCAGATGGAAACCACCATCAATGCCGTGCTTCAGAGCGAATGCATATTGCTTACGCTTTGACATAATCAAGGGTTTCTGCGAGTTCCCATCATTATGGTTTGCTTTATTTTCTTCAGCCCAAAATGGGTCTCAATCACTCTGTGTGTCAAAAGGGAGGTGCGGCGAAGCCTGGAAACGTGTAATGACAAAGATGAGGATGATGATGATGATGAAGTATCTGTATATGACTTAAAGCAGGGCCGTTTCATTAAGGAGTGTGGTCTGGCAGGAGATGCTTTGTTAGCTCCTGACCCCCTGTGTGTGTGTGTTTGTGTGTGACCCCTGAGGCCAGTCTTTATGTGAGTGTGTGTCTGTGCAACATCAGGCCCATTATGAGCTGATAAAAACTCCTCGGCCAGCATCCATCCATCATGTCCCGCCTCTAATCAGCATGTTTGTCACTGTAACTAAACAGAACCCTGAGCCGCGCCATCACGCGATTGGCTGTGACAGGCCGAAATAAATCTGCCTCCAGCCAATCAGCGGCAGGCAGCCGAGCGTTACGAGCGAGGTGACAGGCGCTTCAAGTCTCAACCGGTGCGAGATTAGGAGAGCCGGGGCCAACCTAGCCCCAGAGGAAATGACAAAACAGCCAGCAAAATGGCAACCGTGTTGGAACAGCTCTAGCACTTGCTTCAGAGGCGGAGAAGGTTTGCGCGGCATTTTATAGTTAAGCTACAGACAGATCCATTTGGTCTCTTGCTGTAGAAGCACGCGTTTGTGTTGTGTTCACTTTCATGGTTGCAGTTACAATGTAATAAACTCTGGACACACACAGATCTATAGTGTGACTGTGGAAGTCCCTTCTTAGTGTCCTAACAAATGTGTGAATTAAAAAGGTATTTTATTTTCCCTAGTTCCATATTACTGTTATCAAACCACAATTTTAAAAACGTTTTTTTTTTTTTTTTAAATACAAAGAATATTAACAGATTTCTATATGAACTGGTGCTCTGCTTATTTCGGTTGAATGGAGAACACAGCTAGCTGTCAATCAAAATTTGCAAGGCAATATTTTCAGTGGATAATGCAACTCGATCTCATCAGTAAAAATTTAACTGTTTTACAAGGTGCCAATTTTGTATGAATCCTGAATCCATTGCTGAAGTATGAAGGTTGTAAGTGAAGTGTGCAAAATCAAAGACACCAATTCTACAAAATGTAAATTTGGTACAAATTGCCCTGAAAGGGTGTTGAAAGAACGGTTTAAATTTTGGTCACATTGATGCTTATCACACAATGCTATTATATGGCAAAGTTTGGCATCTACATTATTTGCTTTAATTGCACTGAAAAGAATGACTTGAACATTCTACAAAATATCTTCTTTTGTGTTCTAAAGCAATCAGGCTGAGTTTTATTTTGGGGTGAATTAGTCCTTTAATTTAAACCATAACCACAGTGTGAATACTGATTCTGAATATATTTTTCATCTATTGAATTTTGAGGAAATTATAAAAAAGCAAAAAAAAAATTGTTAAAAATGTATCTTAAAATAGATACAATTTAAATAATAGTTTTACTATTTAAAATTATAAGGTTGTGATAAATGTGTTCATTTCTGGCAACCGTACACAGTTATGCTGAAGGTGAACTTTATAACTTGGTAGAATACTTGTTTATTCTGATTGTTATTTCTGATAAAAGTAACATTATTTTTACTATATTGTTAAGTATGGAATGTGAAATTGACCAAAAAGTACTGCATATTTTTTTTGGTAGCAATTTATTTTAAAATCCTGTTTCGTGTGTACATACTAAGCACTTATTATAGAATTGCTATAACTGGGTAATAACTAGTTACTAACTCTGAACCTACCCCTAAACTTAACCTTACACATGTAGTTATTTTGTAGCACAGTACTTTCTTTGGTAAGTACACAGAATGTACACGTACTGTAAAATAAAATGTATCCATATTTTTTTTAAAGAAAAAACACTACATGAAAAACAAAAAAGAAAACAAATACACAAACACACCCAAAATAATACTTTTTTAAATAGTGGTTTATAAACACTTATGTCTGAAGTTCAGTTTGTGGTTTGTTGGTCTGGTTTTCGAATTGCAGTTGGGTTATTGTGTTTACTTCTCTTTCCGCAAACACCACACAGAAGCTCTGGTGTCGATGACCGCTCTCTTCACACACACACACACACACACACACACACACACAGAGACAGAGAGAGAGAGAGAGAGAGAGAGGCTTTCACACAGCTGTGTTAAACAACAGACATCAGCAAACACCATCATGAATAATAATGAACAAAACATCCTGACACATAACACGTAAAATTCATGGCAACATCATAACAGGAGAGTTACTCCGCTTCTTCTCTGGTCCGGTCCTGACCCTGGAAACAGACCAAACAGACTCCCAGCAGCCCTCACGAGCTCTTTACGGCTCAGCGCTGTAACACACATTGGCTTTTTCATCGTCTGTCAAAGACTCATAATCCGCCTGCTCTCTGTCCCTGATCCCTCACTGTGAGGACAGAAACAGCTCGACCAGACGAGGGTAGTGAAGAAAAACTCTGAGAAAATAAGACTGCATTACAGTCTATAGATAGATAGATAGATAGATAGATAGATAGATAGATAGATAGATAGATAGATAGATAGATAGATAGATAGATAGATAGATAGATATAGACGCTTCTCCGTTAGACTGTTAATGGTTTAATAATATGTCTGTTTTTAACACTTGTAGTAAATCTGGATCACATTTCTCACTTCATCGGTTAGAGGACTAAAAAAAGACGTATACTCATTTCTGCAATGTAAAGTGACACTACATCAAATCAAGCATTTCCACATGTTGGTTGTAGCCACAGTAGCCTGTGTGTGTGTGTGTGTGTGTGTGTGTGTGTGTGTGTGTGTGTGTGTGTGTGAGAGAGAGAGAGGCTCAGGGAGCACATATGATGGCTTATGGAGCCACCTACTGTGAGGAGTGAAGAGAAACCTTTCTACAGCAGACTGACTTCAGCCTGCACTTTCTATTATGTATAATAAATGTTAGATTATCTTATATAACTTATCTCATAATATAACTGTGGTGTTCTTAGAAATAAACTGGAAAAAAATACTTGTAATCATTATTATAGACATGTTATACTAAATATAAATGTAATAATTATTTAAATATTTCAATAAATTCATTATTTGATGTGACTGAAAAAGTATAATAAATACACATAAAATTGTATATATATATATATATAATGTCCCACTATAATTTTTGGTAACACTTGGTTTAGGAACCAATTGTCACTATTAACTAGTTTCTCAATAACATGAATGTTACTAGCATATTGGCTGCGTATTAGTACTTATAAAGCACATAATAATGTCTGATTCTGAACGATCATATTCAACATCCTTAATCCTGCCCATACCTAAACTTAACAAGTACCTTACTAATTATTAATATGCAGCAAAGTAGGTGTTTATTGAGGCAAAGGTCGTAGCTAAAAGTTATTTAATAGTGAGAATTGGACCTTAAGATAAAGAGTGACCATATTTTTTTATTTTTTATGAAAAATGTAAACAACTTTAAATATCTTCTTTAAGTCTTTTCCCTAAAAATGGAGGTTTGCAATGAACATAAAAAAAAAAAAAAAAAAAAAAAAAAAACACTTCCTCTCTAGGAATTAAATGAACCACTCCAGCAGTGGTCTTTTTTAGAGACTTCTGTTGCCAAGCTTGTCTCGGCAAACATAAATTAACCTGAGTGTGCTTACCTAAACTGTCAGGGTTAAACGAAGATTGAGCGATGAGGTCGAGCAGGGGAGATTCAGGAGTTTGGGGACCGATGGAGAAGCACCCGCCTCGCCACTCCGGCCTGGTCCCAAACCCCAAGTTCGAGAAGGAGGGGGTCCAGAAAGCTCCAGTACATTAGCTGGCACAAGTGAGAGGTCAGGAAATATAGGAGACGCCTCCTGCCGGTCCTGAGAGTGTAACCCAAAACCAGTGACACAGCCAATGCATGTCATATTCCCTCAGTACACATGAAGAGTTTATTTTTCAACCTAAAACCTGTCTCTCACAATTACCCTGATTTGTTTAAAACCCAGCTGAACGCTCCTCGACAACAGACCACTGTTGTAGCTCCAGGGAAAAACAGATACATCCCACACCAAATTACATAAATTTTCCCTAATTGATAAAACAATGTCTCCGACTATTAATGTTTCTGACGCCGCTAATATGCTAACTACAGCCAACACAATCAAGTGTAGGCATAAACGCGTTCAAGATGGTGGATGAAGAATTCCCGTAAAACAGAAAGCCCCATAATCCCGACCACAGCGAGAGCGAGATTCCTTCTCGGAGCCGGAGGCTGTTTGGAGCTCATCCAGGTGTGGTTCCTGGCCTAAATAACCCCAGTCAGTGGATGAGCGCTGTTAAATCCCAAATACTGCCAGCTCTGGATAAATATCTCAGCCATCTCTGAGCAGCTCAGCGGAGGAACCGCAAATATTACTTCCATTCTTAAAACTGGGTAATGTCCCAGCGCTGTGGTGAACCGTATTGTAGGAAACATTTTTAAACGGGTACAACTGAAAGGTTTAAATTGGCTATAAAATCCCATTCCCCCTTTCTTTTTTCACCTCTCTCTTTGGAACGAACCAAAATTCTGTTATCTGCTAAAGTGTAATCTAGAAAAACACAGCCATGCGATGTCAAACGGGAACTTAATAGGTCATTTCCAACAAGAACAGCTGCACAGCATCACTTTTAACCAGATTTTGAGGAATCACATGCTATAAATAAATATATCAGACTCTAGCCAGCAATAGTGGCACTCGCAAATATTGCAAATTCATTAGCCGGTAAACTGTGCTAAAGAGGCCTGTGTTATAATAACATACCCAACCGCACAGAAGAGAATGAAAATGCGACGTCTGTGCCTTTAAAGTTTTAAAAGCGTTGCTAACGCCAATTTGGTGAGCGGGGACCCAAAACATTTTTCAGTGTTTGTTCTGTGTAAAAACCCTGCGGTATTAGGGTGCACTAATCTTTAAAAGGTTAATTTATTCATAGAGATTTTGACAGAGATGTATGGGCCGGCCAACATCTCAGGCACCTCTTCCCACAGGGAGACGTCTAACGCGAGGACTGGGGGAGGGAGAGAGAGATGGATATAGAAAGAGAGACGCAAAGGGAAAGTGGGCAGTCGACATACTCTAAACACACAGACATAATTACCTCATCGGTGAAGGCAATGACTTTAACCTCACAAACGTGAAGCTTCCATTTCTCCCATTTCATCGTAAAAAGTTAAGTTAACTTCGAGCATATTTATCCCTAGCGAAAGCTGTTTCCTGACAAATTTATCTGAAATAAATCTCAGCGGTATTTAGATTTCATCCAAGTACATGCGTTGATTTAAGGGTTATGAAAAAAATATGCTGCATGTCACGTCTCGACTCAGATTTCAATACGCTAAACACACTGAGCGCGTTATGGCATGCATATCTCTATATAAAGCACTCAGTTTAAACTAAATGATGCAGAAAGGATATAGAATACAGGGGGTCACTAGATCTCTATTGATTTTCTGAAAATAAACAAAGCATTGCAGGTCCAAGTTAAAAAAAAAAAAAAGAAAAGAAAACTCTGGTAACAGTGTGCATAAAGCTGCTTGAGAGATGATGGAGGCTGCATAAAGTAAACTTTTGTGGCACTTCGTATACAACTGTCACAGCAGGGTTCCACATATCGTATGTTTAGCAGTCAAGACATGTGGGCGTGATGCAAGCGTGCATTCACAAACACTTGACCAACATGTTGATAATTAACTGTCGCATTGAACATACTATACATTTCTGTCACTAACTTCAAGGGTAAAAGTTACCTTTGAACTTAAGTCAGCTTGCTATAAACGTTTGCAGTTTAAGCCCAGAATCTGAATATGCATACTTCTCTATATAGTACATGAAGAGCATTATGTGAAATGGATAGTATGTCCAAAAAATTTGAATAAATTGCTGTAGTTTGTAGTTGAAACACTAGAGGCAGTAAAACATTTCTATATTTTTGCATTGAATATTGATTGGATATGCATTGTACAATTTAAAGTAGTGTATTTAAATCTTAAAAATGTATTTTTTTAATCTGCACTTTCGGATAATATTACTGAAATTGTATTTAAATATTTAAAGGTGCACTCTAAAATCAAAAGTTTAAGCTTAAAGTATAAGTTATGCTTTAAAGGGGTCATAAACTGAGAAAACAAAATGCCTTTGAGCTTTCGACACATAAGAGGTCACTGAACTATTAAAACATCCTGTAAGTTTCAGAACTGAAATCTTTTTCGTTAGTCTAAAAACAGCCAAAATGACAGTTTGTGGAATGTTTTAATTCAATTCAATTCAATTCAAGTTTATTTGTATAGCGCTTTTTACAAAACAAATCGTTACAAAGCAACTTTACAGAAAATTATGTTTCTACAATATTTAGTAGTAGCTAGTAGTTTGTGCACATTTGACAGGATTTTAGAAAAAATAAAAATAATAATAATAATACAAGATGTAGTCAGCTAGACGATGAACTATCAATATTATTAATTAAGTTATTATATGATTCAGTCACACATTTAGCAATAATTGTTAGTTCTGTTTGTTGATTCAGGGTTAGCATCATCTGAGGTCCTCTGAGGGGTTGGCATCATCTCTTCTCAGGTGTTCTGGATCCAGACTGGAGCTTGTTTAAATCCTAGTTACCACGGGATTTGTGAAACATAGAAACAAAATACAGACATCATTAGCATAGCTGCTGATCCAACAAAGTAAAATTAGTTTAACCCAAGCTAATGAATAAAGATGCACATTTGATCAGATGCAACTACACTCACAATTAAAAAGATACATTATTCGAATGCTTGGCGAAAGAGATGCGTTTTTAATCTAGATTTAAACAGAGAGAGTGTGTCTGAACCCCGAACATTATCAGGAAGGCTATTCCAGAGTTTGGGAGCCAAATGTGAGAATGCTCTACCTCCTTTAGTGGACTTTGCTATCCTAGGAACGACCAAAAGTCCAGCATTTTGTGACCTTAGGGTGCGTGATGGGTTGTAACGTGGTAGAAGGCTAGTTAGGTGCGCAGGAGCTAAACCATTTAGTGCCTTATAGGTAAGTAATGATAATTTGTTACTGATAAGGAACTTAATAGGTAGCCAGTGCAGCTACTGTAAAATTGGGGTAATATGATCATATTTTCTTGACCTGGTAAGGACTCTAGCTGCTGCATTTTGGACTACCTGTAGCTTGTTTATTGACGAAGCAGGACAACCACCTAGAAGTGCATTATAATAGTCCAGTCTAGAGGTCATGAATGCATGAACTAGCTTTTCTGCATCAGAAACAGATAACACACTTTTACTCTATGATGTAATATTGTGGCTAAACTCCGCCTCCATGGAGGAAGATCAACACCTGCTTCTACATCACTGCCTGTTTAGCCCCACCCACCAACATCACAAATATGTAATTATAAAAATAAATGCATGACATATGTTTCATTAGAAAATACATTAATGCCTATTTTAGTTACCATAGCTGTTTGTCAGTACATTCAGCAGTGCACTTTACCATATTTTAGCACCATTTATAAAACTGCATATAATTATGTTTACATTAATTATGAAATGACATTTAACGATGTACGTAATTCCTACTTAAGTGTACCAAAAAGCACTCAAAAATGTAACCAATTGCATTAAATGTAAATGTAAGTTAAAATGTGTTGTCATTGAATTTAAATTAAAATGCAATGTAGTGTCTGAAACGATTACATTAAAATATTCAGATTCAATATTAAAGCTGCGGTAGGGAACTTTTGATGCTCTAGCAGTTAATAAACAGAACTGCTTGCGTCTTGCGGAAGAACATCGTAGCCGGAACTACTTCTCTCTGTTTATGTCTATGAAGAATCACAAAGGTACTGGGTTACTCCGCCGCGGTACCCCCGAAGCAATCTAAAATAGTCCGAATATAAACACTTATTATAGGTGCACCCTAGTGATTCAGGACAAGCTAAAAACACGGTTTGGAAAATGGATTCATGGTGTTCTAACTTATTATATACATTTTTCTACATTTTGAACACAAACAAAGTTACGGACCGCAGCTCTGATTGGTTGTTTTCTTACCGGGAGCGATGGATCTCTGCAAATGGCGATAGGACACTGGAAGGAGCCAGAGGAGCTTGATTTTTTCACAGATTATCTGTCTCATATTCTACTGTCAGGACATAATGACAGGTTTAATAAATATGTAAAAAATATATTTTTACAAAAGTTACCTACTGCAGCTTTAAGTAAGTAATATAGTAAATCTCATAATAGAATGGTGAATGTAGAAAATCTGGGCTGTATTCATAAATCACACATGAATAATACAGAAAGATACTACAGTATATACACTATACTAAATATACACTGCATTGCAACAATACAAAGCTGGTTGAACATCAGCAAACTTTCCTTTAAGAGTGTAAAATTTGGAGAAAGCATTTGCAGTGTGTTACCGATCATACTTGTCTGTGTTTGCCTACTTGCATAGTAGGAG
Source organism: Carassius gibelio (assembly GCF_023724105.1). Classification (NCBI taxonomy): domain Eukaryota; kingdom Metazoa; phylum Chordata; class Actinopteri; order Cypriniformes; family Cyprinidae; genus Carassius; species Carassius gibelio. The sequence goes on along the minus strand of NC_068403.1, from coordinate 26,339,360 downwards.
TTTTTCTTTCCATAAAAGTGTACATTTAAAAATGTCTGTACTGATGTTGTAATGCATCCTTTTGTGAAGAGAAATCTTTTTTCAGATTATTTTCTCCTTCAAAGTCTCTTTAAAAAGTTAGACCATTAAAGTGGAGTTTTCATACAATGAACCTTTTTAATGCACCTCCTAACTTTTTTAATTACCAATGAAACATCATAATGGGTTCTTGGTTTTTCCATTTGCAGTAGTCATAACTGGCTCGCCAATGGGGACTCGCTAAGCCCACCTGTTGGGCCAATGCCAGGCTGTGCGTGTAATAATTGAGCCATTATCAGAACAGAGCTACTTTCAGCCATCTGTGTCCATGCAGAGCCAGATATAAGCAGAACCCTCCTGTACATCTATTCAGTACCGATTGACTGAAAGCACATCTACTCAATGTCAATGACACAGCTCCGATTAAGAAATAACATTAGCATGTAGTCTCTGACAAGCCCCTTTATTCATCATGTGTGATGAAATGCATTTCTTACAGACTACTCGCAGATGTTACATAAACAAGTAAGCCACCTTTCTTTTCATTGGGTTTCAAGTAATGACTCGAGGCATTTTGGCAGGAGTATTGCTTCAGACATCGGATGATTGGTTCTGAAAGTCCAACACATGTTGAATCCGTTTTAGTTTTTGAAAGCCAGCTTTGACTGATAAGATTGGCATGGAAAGTTTGAAAACACGCTAGTGCCATTTTCGATTAAACTGCAGGTTCACAGGATTCATCCTGGAGCACTTCACCTTGCTAGTGCAACTCTGTATCGGGTGAGCTACAGAGCAAACTTACCACACTTTAAAACCCATACGTATAAAGCAGTATATGTGATGCTAATGTTCAGAAGTACAGGTCTTGCAATCTTGCATGATCAAGTTATCAGAATGTGCCAGGAACTGTGTGAAAATTAGACTCTCGCCATGTAAATCATACTTTATGCAATGAGATATAATTTTTTCACTGCCTCCAATGTTTCAACTGCAGACTGTTGTGTTTCATATGCATAGATAAGTTTTTGTTGTTGTTGTTGTTTTGCAGAAATGTAAGCAGAGATATGTATTTCCAATGAGTCTTGGGTAGCCAAAAATACCCCCAGCCTTGCATGATGCATGAACGTAGCACATTATCTTCTATTAGCAACACTTGGACGTGACCCCATGCTCACCCCAGCCAGGGTTCCTCCAGCCAGGGACTCTTCATGCTCTCCTCATGGCGAATCTTTCACCAAGCGCCTCTGTCTCACTTGCCCTGGGCGCATCTAATTGAAAGCGATCTCGAGGCCTAGCAGAGTTCCGTTTCTTTGCTAATCCTCCGCTGGGGGAAGCTCACATGGTCCCAATTACATTTCTCTGACTGCCTCTCTCTCTCTCTCCTCACTAGCCCTCTCTCTTCGACTGGCCTGTGCAGGAGTTTATGTTATTAACTACACACTGCACAGTTCCTGCCTGTCACGGGGGCCTGGAGATGTTATCGCCAATGCTCTGCGTATATGGTTACCTTGAAAATATTCCATAAATTAGATTGGGATTGGCAATTCTGGAATATGGAAGAGGAGACAAGGCAGGGGTGGGGGGGTTGCTTCAGCATAAAGAATAGAACGAGAGAGGATCTACTGGTGTTTGTTTTGGACAGACAGACATTTAGAGGTATGTCACTGGCAAGCTGTAAGGTAATACATATATATATATATATATATATATATATATATATGAAAGAAGAAGCTGTGAAGTGCTTAAGGGATTCTTGGAGTTCCTTCTAACAGTCAAGACAAGACAAACAGTTCTTACTTTTACAGAAATTCCAATAGTCCACTTCTGGAAGAGAGTCAAAAACGTTTTTATTATTATTATTATTATTATTATTATTATTATTATTATTATTATTATTGAACTTCTGCTCAATGATGGAAGTTCATAGCCCATAATCAAATAACTCTGTTTAGGGACTTTTTATCTTCAAGTTGAAAAAACCTAAACAAACACACACACACACACACACAAACACAACCACACAAAAAAAGAAAGTTTTCCTATTGGACACTCATAGGTGAACAATTTTACACTAAAGATAGGCTCAACTTCCCCACCACTGACATAATTGTCCTGCTTTCTGTGTTTTCACTGTTACACTGTAGAGGGTGCTGTTGACGACAGCCCCTAACAGACGACTGCCGCACACAAACAAAATCAAAACACAAAATAATCCAGGCCTGGTCCTCTCTCGTCCTTCACTGTCATCACTCCTGTTTTATATCCTTTCATCTCCTCCGTGGGACTCGAGAACGGTGGGTCGAGCAGGTGTCGCTCATTTCCAATCACTCCACCGGACTCCAATCACTCCACGTGTACGCTCTTTAAGTAACAAAGAAAAAACATTGCGCCAGACTTTACACCTGGTTTGAGTTGGTCTATGACGCAGTCTATTTTCAGCTCCTTAAAATAGCAATGCGCCAGCAATGCTCCTGAACACACCTCTTTTTTAGACCAGCACACCCATGGGCGCACAAATGAGAGCATTTGCGAATTAAACGACATGGCGCTGGAAAATGTGAAAGGCGCCGGACTGAGAATAACAAACACACTTGCGCTGCACCTTGTGTCACATTGCACCGGGTGTATGATAAGGTCCTAAACAGCATTTAAATCAAAACTATATAATAATTGATCAAAAAACTTAATATTACTAAATTAAATGTCGACCCAGGAAGAGGTATATGACTGTACAAGCTTCGCGGGTGTTGATGGAAGAGATTTACTCCATCTATATTTTGATCATTCTGAATCTGATCCACATGTGGTCTTTAACAAAAATAAGAGTTTCTTAGCTTTTTGCTAAAAAAAAAAAAAAAAGAAAAGAAAAAGAAATGTGCTGAAAAAAATGCATGGATCTAGTTTTTCTTTTGCTTGTTCAGATATCCATTCAACAAAATGTTCTGTTTGGCATGAAGTTTTCATCATAATGAGCAAAAATGAGAGAGAGTTAACTGATTCAAACAATCCAGTGGTCCTTAATTGTGGTCTTTAAGGTTTCTCAGCAATGCACATTTTGAATATATTTCATATCTGGACAAATATTTCAGCTCGGAGCCAGATCAGATGTGTTAAATAGTCTGGTGTGATATAAAATCACACCGGACCCACCGGACATATTATGGCCAAACATTTTTGGCCAAAATGTGTTTGAAGAACAGGTTTTGTGATGTCAAAACATCTAATGCTCTTAATCAACCCACAACTGTAAGGTAAACCTATTTTATTTTTTACACTGTACAAAAAAGTACCTGGGGCCTCTGAATGTGAACATACAACAATTACCGCAATCAGTGTTCCTATAAATTATATATAAAACGTCCATATGCACAAAATATTGCTTAATGCATCCTACTTTATAAATGACAGTTCAATAAACAACCCTTTGTCACATTTAATTCATGACTGCATCAAAGGTAATCTGGATTTTTAATGTGACATACCTTCTCTGAGAAAAAAAAACTGCTTTTACTGAAAAGACATCTTTTAAATTATATATGTTTTGTAAATACTACAATAAGTACATGTACATATAGCACCCATGATGTTTATTTTTATTTATTTATTTATTTGTAAATCTGAGAACAGACTTGTGATTCAACATAGACTCTTATCCCAACCCGTTCTCATCAGTCTGCGTATAAATAACACGACTTTACACTTTCTATTTGCGTGTAATGCATACGCCAAATGCCATTTTTGCGTGCATATGATACGCCAATCCTTCCCATTAATTTCGGTGGAGAGCAGATGCGTCCAAATAACACGCATCATCTTCAGCGGCAGTGACGTCACAAGCGAGGCTCGTTCAGTTCACCTGATGCGCTTACACCTTCAAACAGGTAAGCAAGGGTAAATATATTTTTTTCTTCTTCTTTTTGTAATGATATCACGTGGTTAAGCGTATTGTTTTAATTATTTCAGTATTTCTGCATCACGTTAGACAGGGTCGTGTTTTTAAAGGGCAGTTTATGCTCAAATTATGGGTCAGTGGGCTGCTCAGCTAGCCTACTATTGTCATTAGCCTAAGCTAACCTGTACTGTTTATAGACCTGTTGCAGTTTTAAATAAATAATGATGTGACATATGGGTCTTCAGCTTTTAGACATGACTAATACAAGCACACCAAAGCACCCAACCCAATATCGCGTGATAATCGCGATCGTGTAAAAAGTCCACACATTTAGCATATTTTTACAATACTAGCCTAACTTTTGCTTGACCACGTCATGTGTAGCCAATACACACACAGTAACTACAGCATATTTACCATGCTTCTCCTACTGTAACCGTAGTTTTACTGTGGTATTTGTAGTTACTAACACACAATAACCACGACATTTACTATGGGTTTACCATAGTAACCATAGTTTTACTCTGGTATTTGTAGTTACTAACACACAATAGCCACGACATTTACTATGGGTTTACCATAGTAACCATAGTTTTACTCTGGTATTTGTATTTACTAACACACAATAACCACGACATTTACTATGGGTTTACCATAGTAACCATAGTTTTACTCTGGTATTTGTATTTACTAACACACAATAGCCACGACATTCACTATGGGTTTACCATAGTAACCATAGTTTTACTCTGGTATTTGTATTTACTAACACACAATAACCACGACATTTACTATGGGTTTACCATAGTAACCATAGTTTTACTCTGGTATTTGTAGTTACTAACACACAATAACCACGACACTTACCAGGATTTTACCACAGTAACTGTGTTTTTACTCTACACTATTTGTAAAGCACAGTAACCACTAAGTTTGCCATGCCTTTAATATCTTTTTGTGATGTAATTGTAATTCAGTGTTTTTTCTGTCTTGCAGTTACGTCGGATTACATACTCCACAACAACCTGTAATCCAGCAGATCTTTAAAGAAGCCATCTCTTGTAAAATCTCTCTCTCTCTCTCTCTCTCTCTCTCGCTCTCGCTCTGCTAGAATTAACAGGGAACTTCAACTCCACGCTCCCAATGCTGATATTGAAGAAGCTGTCAAGGGGGCTGAACAAGTCCTTCAAAGGATCAACCCTTCACAGGTAATGTTGAAGACTCTTAGTTATAACTGATTTGCTTTAATGAACGCATCCTTATATTATGTGTTAATCAAATATTTTGGTCACAGATCATTTTAACACACTGTCTCAACATGTTTATATTTCAGGAAGGCCTGTCATGAGATTTGAATTTGACCATCTTGTGCATTTATGAAGAAGACCAAAAGCTGCAAAGGCAAACACTTCCAATGGTACGTCAGATACATTTTTCTCAGCATTTGATATTTCTTAAATTTTGGTTCACTTAGCCCATCAGGAAGAACACTCAACAAAGAGCATGTTGTAGTAGTAATAATTCATCCAATAATCATATTATATTGCACAAGCGTACTTGTACAAAATTCTACAACTTTTACTCCTACTGCTGTTATTGGCCATCACCACAGCTCCCATCAGATTGTGCCCATTGTAAGAGTGTTTATATTATGAAGTTTAAATGAAGTCCATTGTATTCTTTATTAATCTTTACAAATTGGTGCCGCCTCTTCCTGTTTCAACAGTACATGATATCTGTCCACATCTCATAGTCTGCCTTTCTTTCTATGGTGATGTTACTGAACACATCTGTCTTAGAAGCAAGAGAATGGAAATCCTAGTTTAACTTTTCAAGTGCTACAAATCAGATCTTCAATGAATTTGGGCAATCAGATCACTTAAAGTTGTTCACACAAAGACCAATAACTATAATGAGAAGTATTTTAGCATCCACACCAACAGACAATACTGTACAATTACTTCTATGCACACTGCAGTTACAGTATGTTGTATTCTGCCAATTGTTGTTGTCAGTGTTTTTGTTGTTCATCATGTGATAAATTATCTTTGTTTCTTCTTGCAGGATTTCTCACAGATTACTTAATCATTCTTCATCAGCTCTTCACAATATCAGCCCATTCAAAAGCTTCCAGATCTTCCTCTCTTGTGTGACACATCTGCTCTCAGTCCTTTACTGCCAACCTCCAGTCTTAGCATTTCTGCTTGTATTCATTTTTCCTCTACATTCATCACTCCAATCTCTACTATAAGCACTCCTGTATATATATATATATATATACACATAATAATAATTATTATTATTAACCATTTATTTGTTTTGCATTTATTCACAATAGAATCAAACAATGATTACAGGATATATAATTTTAAAGGTGATAATTGTAAAATATTGGAGCATTGTTCTTAATCATTTTTGCCTATTTGGTTGATAAAGGGAAGAAAACAATATATTTTCAACTGTAGCCTTGATTATTCTTTGGCATCTTTTGTCAGGATTTCTGTAAACAAATTCCCTTTTTATTTTTGAATATTAAACTTGTGTTTTTTGAAGGGAGTTTCTGTTGCAATTTTGTTTGTTTGTTTTCACTTAGTTACCTCTATGCATTTTTTTTAATCAACTTTTCTTTTTTTTCATAGTGGAATAAACTGGAGAGAGACTGTTCTGGGCACTATGTTTATCTGCGAAAAGTTTGACATATCAATAAACACTGTAAAATGACTAGACAACGAGTGATTGATGTCATGATGTTTGTTTGTTTGTTTTCTATTCCTATAGTTCAACTGGTGGATCTAAGAATGGCAAGTTTTTAGGGTCCATTTCCATGAAACCTAGATGTGATAAATTGTTTACCTTTAATACACTATAAATACATTGTAAATATTACAGAAGGAAAATTGAGTAGTAGAAAAATATTGTGTTTAAATAATCTTCAGAGGTGTTTTTTTAAGCAAATGAAACATTTTGACATTTATTTTTCACACAGTATATGCAAACTTTTGAGTTTAAGTACTGTACACTAATATTAGTGTAAACAATGTAGCCTATTCAATACAATGGGAATCATTATACCTTCGTTAAAACACAAAACAAAAAAACCTTTAATCAACGTATTTCTTGCTGCATCAGGGTAACTGCAGCTTCTGTCCATTCACTACAGGAACCCGGAAGCTCCCGGCATAAATGACCATATATGTACAAGTTAGTGTGACGCCTGTGCTCAACTGGGTTGCCATTGGCTTTGACGTTCCCTTGGCTCTCGCAGAACTCGCTGTGATTGGACTATCTTTTAACCCAAATTATATACCGCTTAATGTTGCAAAGTCCGTTTGACTGTAATTATTACGTCAGTAACACCTTCAGTTAACAATGCAGTGTTGCTATGTCGTGAGAAATTACCTCTTTACCGAAATCGTAACCCTTACCCTAAGCACAACTCCAATAAACTCCAAATACCAGTGCTAATATTACTCGCGTTCAAACGATAGAATGGCAGAGGCTTATGAGTAATGTAGTTTAAAATGTTTAATAATTAAAAAAATGGGAAAATGCAATCTTTTTTAACAAAGGGTCATCTAAACATGTTCATTGTGTAAACATTAATGACATATTTAAGAGGCAGGCTGAAATTCGATATTTTACTAAGTGCACTTTTTTAAACACCTTTATACCACCTTTCCATATATGTTTGAAAACTCTGTTCAACATTATTTAATTAGCATAGCATAAGTAGTTGTCCTGCCAATTTTTTCTTTGACACTATAATCAGACTTTGATTTACAGCCATTTGAAATTTACATTTTTTTGCTCTTCTAGAGGACTCTACTGGGCCCTTGAAGATGGAAGGGCAGTAAAACATACACATACCTTTTCTCATCATGGACAACAGACTGTGCTGAGTCATAATTTTTAAGATTTTCTTTTCAACAAATTGCCAATATGTAAGTTGTAAGTCATGTTTATCTTAGAATAAGAATGGAACCATAAAAATATACATCAGTGCCTATTTGGAATAGGCGCCAAATATTGAATTACATCAGATGCAAGGATACAGTATTGAAAGTAAACAAAGACACCAATTTAAACAACCAATACATACTGTGACACTTGATTGTACTTTCACAGTGTCAATGTGTCATTCAGTAAGACAAGGTACAGAGAGTGTGTAGTTTATAGTGCAAAGCCATACAATTCATGCAATGCAAAGAATCATAATATTAAGAGCTAATTTGTGTCTCTGTGTAAAATACTCCTCATATTTGTCCTCCTCGGGTACTAAACATCAGTAATGTGCATGCTCATCTTGCTTATTATACAGTACTGGATTCATGTTGATCTTTCCCTTGTCCATCACCTTCAGTTGTGCATGAAATTCCTGCAGCATTATAGTCCATGCAGTATCTTCTAATGCAGCTTTCAGCCTGCCCTTCATCTAACTGAATGTCATTAATGTAACCAAATGTTCATTTCTTAATTAAAACACATTTATCTATTGTTTACAAAATTAAATGGTGTATATACCAAACACCATTCTTAATATAGAATATTCACCCTACTTTATTATCCAACACCATGTGCAGTACTTTACTGGAGGATACAACATAAAGACAACTAAAGTAGTGTATTAAGACAAATGATATACAATTTTTAACAATATTAAAAATGGGTTATGTTAAAACCATGTTTTTCTAATCAAATGAAGCCATGCAAATGCATGTATGGTGAAATGTCTTGAGCCCCAAAGAATCACATCAAGTTTTTAGAGCTCTCCTGCTTTTCTTCCTCTTCTTGCTTGTCCATGTCCTGGACATATCATAATCTTCCATGTCATAAATTTTTTTTTGCAGTTCTTATGCAGCACCCTGCACAACTGATGAACAAAAGACATGTAACTAATTTAAATCAAATATCTTTATTGTCACAATACAATGAACACAAGTATACAGGTGATGAAAGTCTTGGGTGCAGACTGCAGCGTGACAGTATGGATGACAAATGAATTAATTCATGAATATATATGAAATACAAATTCTGAATATATATATGCAACACACATATATAAGGGACTCAATTCAGGTAGAGAACAATATATGTTAAAAATTATGCTATACAGAGAGCATGAATTGAAAACAATAATAATCACAGTACACATACATCTCTGCAGTGCAGCACGGTATGAATTAGTGCAAACAGAATGTCAGGGTGCATAATAATATTGAGTCCAGTCAGCATAACTGATAAGAGTGCAGGGCATATGAGGTTGGTGGGGTGTGTATGGTTTTACTGGTATGAGTTCAGTTCAGTCTGATTGCCTGTGAAAGGAACTTGTCTCACTGTCTGCTGGTGTAGGTTCTGTGATAACGCATGCCTGATGGTAACAGTGAGAGCAATCCATGGCTCGGCTGGCTGGAGTCTCTGACGGTCCTCCTCACACTCCACCTGGTCTAGATGTCCTGGAGGGCCAAAACAAGTATTTAGGGTATGGTAAATCAATAAACAATATATAGTATTTTTATTTATAATTGTTGCACTGGACTTAACATTGATTCTTGTTGGGGATATTGGCCAAAAGAATCCCACCACAACTAGCTCTCGTTGTTTAGCAGTGATGTTTACTTTTACAGGCCGTAACATCTGAGCTGTCGCAGTAGAGCGGTTTGTGAATGCAGTCTTCACAGAAGATAACTGATGGGTTCAGGTAGCAGTGATGCACTCGGTGGCCATTCAATTGATATCTTCATCAACTGGCTCCATCTTAATTCAAACAAACAGACAAAACAATAAGTCAGCAATAACAGCAATAACCATTCTAGAGTAATAGTGTTGGTGAATACAGTTGCAGGTGTCAGTACTCGCCATATTCAGTCATTTCCTTCCCAAATCACAGAGATGATGCACAGCTTATTTGCTCATTTTAGGAGCTATAAAAAAGATGTATATGTGAAAAACTATAACTGCGGACTTGAAAAGTCTTTTGAGAGATCAACATCAATGTTGTACCACACATAACTGCACTGAATTCAGACATACAAAATGGAAATGTGAAACTTTTCACCTTTCTGTCTTTTCTTTTGGGGCACAAGAAGTCCATGTTCATTCCTCATTTCTTTAGGACTGGTTTGACTGATTTTCTTTGCGTTTCTGGTCTTCAGCTGTAAAACAAGAAAATACTTATTGACCCCATGTTTAATCATTATTGTTGTTTAAAAATATAAATAAGGCAGATATAATTATATACTTCAAGCACAAGTTCCTTGGCAACTCTAGTAGGCTCCTGAGTTCATCTGTACACATCAGATTCAGCGTCTGAGAAAATGCCATCATGCAAACTCTCAGTTTCTGCCTTACAACAGAGCATAAAAGAATGTGTGAGTGAGGGAGTACAGCATGAAGATGAAGTGAAAAAGGTAGAGAAAGGCAGAATTGTGTGTATAAATTTAACAGAATGAGAGGAACATTTAAGAGATTTAAGAGAACAGTACTGTCTGTTGGTGTGGATGCTAAAATACTTCTCATTATAGTTATTGATCTTTGTGTGAACAACTTTAAGTGATCTGATTGCCCAAATTCATTGAAGATCTGATGTGTAGCACTTGAAAAGTTAAACTAGGATTTCCATTCTCTTGCTTCTAAGACAGATGTGTTCAGTAACATCACCATAGAAAGAAAGGCAGACTATGAGGTGTGGACAGATATCATGTACTGTTGAAACAGGAAGAGGCGGCACCAATTTGTAAAGATTAATAAAGAATACAATGGACTTCATTTAAACTTCATAATATAAACACTCTTACAATGGGCACAATCTGATGGGAATTGTGGTGATGGCCAATAACAGCAGTAGGAGTAAAAGTTGTAGAATTTTGTACAAGTACGCTTGTGCAATATAATATGATTATTGGATGAATTATTACTACTACAACATGCTCTTTGTTGAGTGTTCTTCCTGATGGGCTAAGTGAACCAAAATTTAAGAAATATCAAATGCTGAGAAAAATGTATCTGACGTACCATTGGAAGTGTTTGCCTTTGCAGCTTTTGGTCTTCTTCATAAATGCACAAGATGGTCAAATTCAAATCTCATGACAGGCCTTCCTGAAATATAAACATGTTGAGACAGTGTGTTAAAATGATCTGTGACCAAAATATTTGATTAACACATAATATAAGGATGCGTTCATTAAAGCAAATCAGTTATAACTAAGAGTCTTCAACATTACCTGTGAAGGGTTGATCCTTTGAAGGACTTGTTCAGCCCCCTTGACAGCTTCTTCAATATCAGCATTGGGAGCGTGGAGTTGAAGTTCCCTGTTAATTCTAGCAGAGCGAGAGCGAGAGAGAGAGAGAGAGAGAGAGAGAGATTTTACAAGAGATGGCTTCTTTAAAGATCTGCTGGATTACAGGTTGTTGTGGAGTATGTAATCCGACGTAACTGCAAGACAGAAAAAACACTGAATTACAATTACATCACAAAAAGATATTAAAGGCATGGCAAACTTAGTGGTTACTGTGCTTTACAAATAGTGTAGAGTAAAAACACAGTTACTGTGGTAAAATCCTGGTAAGTGTCGTGGTTATTGTGTGTTAGTAACTACAAATACCAGAGTAAAACTATGGTTACTATGGTAAACCCATAGTAAATGTCGTGGTTATTGTGTGTTAGTAACTACAAATACCAGAGTAAAACTATGGTTACTATGGTAAACCCATAGTAAATGTCGTGGTTATTGTGTGTTAGTAAATACAAATACCAGAGTAAAACTATGGTTACTATGGTAAACCCATAGTAAATGTCGTGGCTATTGTGTGTTAGTAACTACAAATACCAGAGTAAAACTATGGTTACTATGGTAAACCCATAGTGAATGTCGTGGTTATTGTGTGTTAGTAAATACAAATACCAGAGTAAAACTATGGTTACTATGGTAAACCCATAGTAAATGTCGTGGTTATTGTTCGTTAGTAAATACAAATACCAGAGTAAAACTATGGTTACTATGGTAAACCCATAGTGAATGTCGTGGTTATTGTGTGTTAGTAACTACAAATACCAGAGTAAAACTATGGTTACTATGGTAAACCCATAGTGAATGTCGTGGTTATTGTGTGTTAGTAAATACAAATACCAGAGTAAAACTATGGTTACTATGGTAAACCCATAGTAAATGTCGTGGCTATTGTGTGTTAGTAACTACAAATACCAGAGTAAAACTATGGTTACTATGGTAAACCCATAGTAAATGTCGTGGTTATTGTGTGTTAGTAAATACAAATACCAGAGTAAAACTATGGTTACTATGGTAAACCCATAGTAAATGTCGTGGTTATTGTGTGTTAGTAAATACAAATACCAGAGTAAAACTATGGTTACTATGGTAAACCCATAGTAAATGTCGTGGTTATTGTTCGTTAGTAACTACAAATACCAGAGTAAAACTATGGTTACTATGGTAAACCCATAGTAAATGTCGTGGTTATTGTGTGTTAGTAAATACAAATACCAGAGTAAAACTATGGTTACTATGGTAAACCCATAGTGAATGTCGTGGTTATTGTGTGTTAGTAAATACAAATACCAGAGTAAAACTATGGTTACTATGGTAAACCCATAGTAAATGTCGTGGCTATTGTGTGTTAGTAACTACAAATACCAGAGTAAAACTATGGTTACTATGGTAAACCCATAGTAAATGTCGTGGTTATTGTGTGTTAGTAAATACAAATACCAGAGTAAAACTATGGTTACTATGGTAAACCCATAGTAAATGTCGTGGTTATTGTGTGTTAGTAAATACAAATACCAGAGTAAAACTATGGTTACTATGGTAAACCCATAGTAAATGTCGTGGTTATTGTTCGTTAGTAACTACAAATACCAGAGTAAAACTATGATTACTATGGTAAACCCATAGTAAATGTCGTGGTTATTGTGTGTTAGTAACTACAAATACCAGAGTAAAACTATGGTTACTATGGTAAACCCATAGTAAATGTCGTGGTTATTGTTCGTTAGTAAATACAAATACCAGAGTAAAACTATGGTTACTATGGTAAACCCATAGTAAATGTCGTGGTTATTGTGTGTTAGTAAATACAAATACCAGAGTAAAACTATGGTTACTATGGTAAACCCATAGTGAATGTCGTGGTTATTGTTCGTTAGTAACTACAAATACCAGAGTAAAACTATGGTTACTATGGTAAACCCATAGTGAATGTCGTGGTTATTGTGTGTTAGTAACTACAAATACCAGAGTAAAACTATGGTTACTATGGTAAACCCATAGTGAATGTCGTGGTTATTGTGTGTTAGTAAATACAAATACCAGAGTAAAACTATGGTTACTATGGTAAACCCATAGTAAATGTCGTGGTTATTGTGTGTAAGTAACTACAAATACCAGAGTAAAACTATGGTTACTATGGTAAACCCATAGTAAATGTCGTGGTTATTGTTCGTTAGTAACTACAAATACCAGAGTAAAACTATGGTTACTATGGTAAACCCATAGTAAATGTCGTGGTTATTGTGTGTTAGTAACTACAAATACCAGAGTAAAACTATGGTTACTATGGTAAACCCATAGTAAATGTCGTGGTTATTGTGTGTTAGTAACTACAAATACCAGAGTAAAACTATGGTTACTATGGTAAACCCATAGTAAATGTCGTGGTTATTGTTCGTTAGTAACTACAAATACCAGAGTAAAACTATGGTTACTATGGTAAACCCATAGTAAATGTCGTGGCTATTGTGTGTTAGTAAATACAAATACCAGAGTAAAACTATGGTTACTATGGTAAACCCATAGTAAATGTCGTGGTTATTGTGTGTTAGTAACTACAAATACCAGAGTAAAACTATGGTTACTATGGTAAACCCATAGTAAATGTCGTGGTTATTGTTCGTTAGTAACTACAAATACCAGAGTAAAACTATGGTTACTATGGTAAACCCATAGTGAATGTCGTGGCTATTGTGTGTTAGTAAATACAAATACCAGAGTAAAACTATGGTTACTATGGTAAACCCATAGTAAATGTCGTGGTTATTGTTCGTTAGTAAATACAAATACCAGAGTAAAACTATGGTTACTATGGTAAACCCATAGTAAATGTCGTGGTTATTGTGTGTTAGTAAATACAAATACCAGAGTAAAACTATGGTTACTATGGTAAACCCATAGTGAATGTCGTGGTTATTGTGTGTTAGTAAATACAAATACCAGAGTAAAACTATGGTTACTATGGTAAACCCATAGTAAATGTCGTGGTTATTGTTCGTTAGTAAATACAAATACCAGAGTAAAACTATGGTTACTATGGTAAACCCATAGTAAATGTCGTGGCTATTGTGTGTTAGTAAATACAAATACCAGAGTAAAACTATGGTTACTATGGTAAACCCATAGTGAATGTCGTGGTTATTGTGTGTTAGTAAATACAAATACCAGAGTAAAACTATGGTTACTATGGTAAACCCATAGTGAATGTCGTGGTTATTGTGTGTTAGTAAATACAAATACCAGAGTAAAACTATGGTTACTATGGTAAACCCATAGTGAATGTCGTGGTTATTGTGTGTTAGTAAATACAAATACCAGAGTAAAACTATGGTTACTATGGTAAACCCATAGTAAATGTCGTGGCTATTGTGTGTTAGTAACTACAAATACCAGAGTAAAACTATGGTTACTATGGTAAACCCATAGTAAATGTCGTGGTTATTGTGTGTTAGTAAATACAAATACCAGAGTAAAACTATGGTTACTATAGTAAACCCATAGTAAATGTCGTGGTTATTGTGTGTTAGTAAATACAAATACCAGAGTAAAACTATGGTTACTATGGTAAACCCATAGTGAATGTCGTGGTTATTGTGTGTTAGTAAATACAAATACCAGAGTAAAACTATGGTTACTATAGTAAACCCATAGTAAATGTCGTGGTTATTGTGTGTTAGTAAATACAAATACCAGAGTAAAACTATGGTTACTATGGTAAACCCATAGTGAATGTCGTGGTTATTGTGTGTTAGTAAATACAAATACCAGAGTAAAACTATGGTTACTATAGTAAACCCATAGTAAATGTCGTGGTTATTGTGTGTTAGTAAATACAAATACCAGAGCAAAACTATGGTTACTATAGTAAACCCATAGTAAATGTCGTGGTTATTGTGTGTTAGTAAATACAAATACCAGAGCAAAACTATGGTTACTATGGTAAACCCATAGTAAATGTCGTGGTTATTGTGTGTTAGTAAATACAAATACCAGAGTAAAACTATGGTTACTATAGTAAACCCATAGTAAATGTCGTGGCTATTGTGTGTTAGTAAATACAAATACCAGAGCAAAACTATGGTTACTATAGTAAACCCATAGTAAATGTCGTGGTTATTGTGTGTTAGTAAATACAAATACCAGAGTAAAACTATGGTTACTATGGTAAACCCATAGTAAATGTCGTGGCTATTGTGTGTTAGTAAATACAAATACCAGAGTAAAACTATGGTTACTATGGTAAACCCATAGTGAATGTCGTGGTTATTGTGTGTTAGTAAATACAAATACCAGAGTAAAACTATGGTTACTATGGTAAACCCATAGTAAATGTCGTGGTTATTGTGTGTTAGTAAATACAAATACCAGAGTAAAACTATGGTTACTATGGTAAACCCATAGTGAATGTCGTGGCTATTGTGTGTTAGTAACTACAAATACCAGAGTAAAACTATGGTTACTATGGTAAACCCATAGTGAATGTCGTGGCTATTGTGTGTTAGTAAATACAAATACCAGAGTAAAACTATGGTTACTATGGTAAACCCATAGTAAATGTCGTGGTTATTGTTCGTTAGTAACTACAAATACCAGAGTAAAACTATGGTTACTATGGTAAACCCATAGTAAATGTCGTGGTTATTGTGTGTTAGTAAATACAAATACCAGAGTAAAACTATGGTTACTATGGTAAACCCATAGTAAATGTCGTGGTTATTGTGTGTTAGTAAATACAAATACCAGAGTAAAACTATGGTTACTATAGTAAACCCATAGTAAATGTCGTGGTTATTGTGTGTTAGTAAATACAAATACCAGAGTAAAACTATGGTTACTATGGTAAACCCATAGTGAATGTCGTGGTTATTGTGTGTTAGTAAATACAAATACCAGAGTAAAACTATGGTTACTATAGTAAACCCATAGTAAATGTCGTGGTTATTGTGTGTTAGTAACTACAAATACCAGAGTAAAACTATGGTTACTATAGTAAACCCATAGTAAATGTCGTGGTTATTGTGTGTTAGTAACTACAAATACCAGAGTAAAACTATGGTTACTATAGTAAACCCATAGTAAATGTCGTGGTTATTGTGTGTTAGTAACTACAAATACCAGAGTAAAACTATGGTTACTATAGTAAACCCATAGTAAATGTCGTGGTTATTGTGTGTTAGTAAATACAAATACCAGAGCAAAACTATGGTTACTATAGTAAACCCATAGTAAATGTCGTGGCTATTGTGTGTTAGTAAATACAAATACCAGAGTAAAACTATGGTTACTATAGTAAACCCATAGTAAATGTCGTGGTTATTGTGTGTTAGTAAATACAAATACCAGAGTAAAACTATGGTTACTATGGTAAACCCATAGTAAATGTCGTGGCTATTGTGTGTTAGTAACTACAAATACCAGAGTAAAACTATGGTTACTATGGTAAACCCATAGTGAATGTCGTGGTTATTGTGTGTTAGTAAATACAAATACCAGAGTAAAACTATGGTTACTATGGTAAACCCATAGTAAATGTCGTGGTTATTGTGTGTTAGTAAATACAAATACCAGAGTAAAACTATGGTTACTATGGTAAACCCATAGTAAATGTCGTGGTTATTGTGTGTTAGTAAATACAAATACCAGAGTAAAACTATGGTTACTATGGTAAACCCATAGTAAATGTCGTGGTTATTGTGTGTTAGTAACTACAAATACCAGAGTAAAACTATGGTTACTATGGTAAACCCATAGTAAATGTCGTGGTTATTGTTCGTTAGTAAATACAAATACCAGAGTAAAACTATGGTTACTATGGTAAACCCATAGTAAATGTCGTGGTTATTGTGTGTTAGTAACTACAAATACCAGAGTAAAACTATGGTTACTATGGTAAACCCATAGTGAATGTCGTGGTTATTGTGTGTTAGTAAATACAAATACCAGAGTAAAACTATGGTTACTATGGTAAACCCATAGTAAATGTCGTGGTTATTGTGTGTTAGTAAATACAAATACCAGAGTAAAACTATGGTTACTATGGTAAACCCATAGTAAATGTCGTGGCTATTGTGTGTTAGTAACTACAAATACCAGAGTAAAACTATGGTTACTATGGTAAACCCATAGTAAATGTCGTGGTTATTGTGTGTTAGTAAATACAAATACCAGAGTAAAACTATGGTTACTATGGTAAACCCATAGTGAATGTCGTGGCTATTGTGTGTTAGTAACTACAAATACCAGAGTAAAACTATGGTTACTATGGTAAACCCATAGTGAATGTCGTGGTTATTGTGTGTTAGTAAATACAAATACCAGAGTAAAACTATGGTTACTATGGTAAACCCATAGTAAATGTCGTGGTTATTGTGTGTTAGTAAATACAAATACCAGAGTAAAACTATGGTTACTATGGTAAACCCATAGTAAATGTCGTGGTTATTGTGTGTTAGTAAATACAAATACCAGAGTAAAACTATGGTTACTATGGTAAACCCATAGTAAATGTCGTGGTTATTGTGTGTTAGTAACTACAAATACCAGAGTAAAACTATGGTTACTATGGTAAACCCATAGTAAATGTCGTGGTTATTGTTCGTTAGTAAATACAAATACCAGAGTAAAACTATGGTTACTATGGTAAACCCATAGTAAATGTCGTGGTTATTGTGTGTTAGTAACTACAAATACCAGAGTAAAACTATGGTTACTATGGTAAACCCATAGTGAATGTCGTGGTTATTGTGTGTTAGTAAATACAAATACCAGAGTAAAACTATGGTTACTATGGTAAACCCATAGTAAATGTCGTGGTTATTGTGTGTTAGTAAATACAAATACCAGAGTAAAACTATGGTTACTATGGTAAACCCATAGTAAATGTCGTGGCTATTGTGTGTTAGTAACTACAAATACCAGAGTAAAACTATGGTTACTATGGTAAACCCATAGTAAATGTCGTGGCTATTGTGTGTTAGTAAATACAAATACCAGAGTAAAACTATGGTTACTATGGTAAACCCATAGTAAATGTCGTGGCTATTGTGTGTTAGTAACTACAAATACCAGAGTAAAACTATGGTTACTATGGTAAACCCATAGTGAATGTCGTGGTTATTGTGTGTTAGTAAATACAAATACCAGAGTAAAACTATGGTTACTATGGTAAACCCATAGTAAATGTCGTGGTTATTGTGTGTTAGTAAATACAAATACCAGAGTAAAACTATGGTTACTATGGTAAACCCATAGTAAATGTCGTGGTTATTGTGTGTTAGTAAATACAAATACCAGAGTAAAACTATGGTTACTATGGTAAACCCATAGTAAATGTCGTGGTTATTGTGTGTTAGTAACTACAAATACCAGAGTAAAACTATGGTTACTATGGTAAACCCATAGTAAATGTCGTGGTTATTGTTCGTTAGTAAATACAAATACCAGAGTAAAACTATGGTTACTATGGTAAACCCATAGTAAATGTCGTGGTTATTGTGTGTTAGTAACTACAAATACCAGAGTAAAACTATGGTTACTATGGTAAACCCATAGTGAATGTCGTGGTTATTGTGTGTTAGTAAATACAAATACCAGAGTAAAACTATGGTTACTATGGTAAACCCATAGTAAATGTCGTGGTTATTGTGTGTTAGTAAATACAAATACCAGAGTAAAACTATGGTTACTATGGTAAACCCATAGTAAATGTCGTGGCTATTGTGTGTTAGTAACTACAAATACCAGAGTAAAACTATGGTTACTATGGTAAACCCATAGTAAATGTCGTGGTTATTGTGTGTTAGTAAATACAAATACCAGAGTAAAACTATGGTTACTATGGTAAACCCATAGTAAATGTCGTGGTTATTGTGTGTTAGTAAATACAAATACCAGAGTAAAACTATGGTTACTATGGTAAACCCATAGTAAATGTCGTGGTTATTGTTCGTTAGTAACTACAAATACCAGAGTAAAACTATGGTTACTATGGTAAACCCATAGTGAATGTCGTGGTTATTGTGTGTTAGTAAATACAAATACCAGAGTAAAACTATGGTTACTATGGTAAACCCATAGTAAATGTCGTGGTTATTGTGTGTTAGTAAATACAAATACCAGAGTAAAACTATGGTTACTATGGTAAACCCATAGTAAATGTCGTGGCTATTGTGTGTTAGTAACTACAAATACCAGAGTAAAACTATGGTTACTATGGTAAACCCATAGTAAATGTCGTGGCTATTGTGTGTTAGTAAATACAAATACCAGAGTAAAACTATGGTTACTATGGTAAACCCATAGTAAATGTCGTGGTTATTGTGTGTTAGTAAATACAAATACCAGAGTAAAACTATGGTTACTATGGTAAACCCATAGTGAATGTCGTGGTTATTGTGTGTTAGTAACTACAAATACCAGAGTAAAACTATGGTTACTATGGTAAACCCATAGTGAATGTCGTGGTTATTGTGTGTTAGTAAATACAAATACCAGAGTAAAACTATGGTTACTATGGTAAACCCATAGTAAATGTCGTGGTTATTGTGTGTTAGTAACTACAAATACCAGAGTAAAACTATGGTTACTATGGTAAACCCATAGTAAATGTCGTGGTTATTGTTCGTTAGTAACTACAAATACCAGAGTAAAACTATGGTTACTATGGTAAACCCATAGTAAATGTCGTGGCTATTGTGTGTTAGTAAATACAAATACCAGAGTAAAACTATGGTTACTATGGTAAACCCATAGTAAATGTCGTGGTTATTGTTCGTTAGTAACTACAAATACCAGAGTAAAACTATGGTTACTATGGTAAACCCATAGTAAATGTCGTGGCTATTGTGTGTTAGTAAATACAAATACCAGAGTAAAACTATGGTTACTATGGTAAACCCATAGTAAATGTCGTGGTTATTGTGTGTTAGTAACTACAAATACCAGAGTAAAACTATGGTTACTATGGTAAACCCATAGTAAATGTCGTGGTTATTGTTCGTTAGTAACTACAAATACCAGAGTAAAACTATGGTTACTATGGTAAACCCATAGTGAATGTCGTGGCTATTGTGTGTTAGTAAATACAAATACCAGAGTAAAACTATGGTTACTATGGTAAACCCATAGTAAATGTCGTGGTTATTGTTCGTTAGTAAATACAAATACCAGAGTAAAACTATGGTTACTATGGTAAACCCATAGTAAATGTCGTGGTTATTGTGTGTTAGTAAATACAAATACCAGAGTAAAACTATGGTTACTATGGTAAACCCATAGTGAATGTCGTGGTTATTGTGTGTTAGTAAATACAAATACCAGAGTAAAACTATGGTTACTATGGTAAACCCATAGTAAATGTCGTGGTTATTGTTCGTTAGTAAATACAAATACCAGAGTAAAACTATGGTTACTATGGTAAACCCATAGTAAATGTCGTGGCTATTGTGTGTTAGTAAATACAAATACCAGAGTAAAACTATGGTTACTATGGTAAACCCATAGTGAATGTCGTGGTTATTGTGTGTTAGTAAATACAAATACCAGAGTAAAACTATGGTTACTATGGTAAACCCATAGTGAATGTCGTGGTTATTGTGTGTTAGTAAATACAAATACCAGAGTAAAACTATGGTTACTATGGTAAACCCATAGTGAATGTCGTGGTTATTGTGTGTTAGTAAATACAAATACCAGAGTAAAACTATGGTTACTATGGTAAACCCATAGTAAATGTCGTGGCTATTGTGTGTTAGTAACTACAAATACCAGAGTAAAACTATGGTTACTATGGTAAACCCATAGTAAATGTCGTGGTTATTGTGTGTTAGTAAATACAAATACCAGAGTAAAACTATGGTTACTATAGTAAACCCATAGTAAATGTCGTGGTTATTGTGTGTTAGTAAATACAAATACCAGAGTAAAACTATGGTTACTATGGTAAACCCATAGTGAATGTCGTGGTTATTGTGTGTTAGTAAATACAAATACCAGAGTAAAACTATGGTTACTATAGTAAACCCATAGTAAATGTCGTGGTTATTGTGTGTTAGTAAATACAAATACCAGAGCAAAACTATGGTTACTATAGTAAACCCATAGTAAATGTCGTGGTTATTGTGTGTTAGTAAATACAAATACCAGAGCAAAACTATGGTTACTATAGTAAACCCATAGTAAATGTCGTGGTTATTGTGTGTTAGTAAATACAAATACCAGAGCAAAACTATGGTTACTATGGTAAACCCATAGTAAATGTCGTGGCTATTGTGTGTTAGTAAATACAAATACCAGAGCAAAACTATGGTTACTATAGTAAACCCATAGTAAATGTCGTGGTTATTGTGTGTTAGTAAATACAAATACCAGAGTAAAACTATGGTTACTATGGTAAACCCATAGTAAATGTCGTGGCTATTGTGTGTTAGTAAATACAAATACCAGAGTAAAACTATGGTTACTATGGTAAACCCATAGTGAATGTCGTGGTTATTGTGTGTTAGTAAATACAAATACCAGAGTAAAACTATGGTTACTATGGTAAACCCATAGTAAATGTCGTGGTTATTGTTCGTTAGTAACTACAAATACCAGAGTAAAACTATGGTTACTATGGTAAACCCATAGTAAATGTCGTGGTTATTGTGTGTTAGTAAATACAAATACCAGAGTAAAACTATGGTTACTATGGTAAACCCATAGTAAATGTCGTGGCTATTGTGTGTTAGTAACTACAAATACCAGAGTAAAACTATGGTTACTATGGTAAACCCATAGTGAATGTCGTGGCTATTGTGTGTTAGTAAATACAAATACCAGAGTAAAACTATGGTTACTATGGTAAACCCATAGTAAATGTCGTGGTTATTGTTCGTTAGTAACTACAAATACCAGAGTAAAACTATGGTTACTATGGTAAACCCATAGTAAATGTCGTGGTTATTGTGTGTTAGTAAATACAAATACCAGAGTAAAACTATGGTTACTATGGTAAACCCATAGTAAATGTCGTGGTTATTGTGTGTTAGTAAATACAAATACCAGAGTAAAACTATGGTTACTATAGTAAACCCATAGTAAATGTCGTGGTTATTGTGTGTTAGTAAATACAAATACCAGAGTAAAACTATGGTTACTATGGTAAACCCATAGTGAATGTCGTGGTTATTGTGTGTTAGTAAATACAAATACCAGAGTAAAACTATGGTTACTATAGTAAACCCATAGTAAATGTCGTGGTTATTGTGTGTTAGTAACTACAAATACCAGAGTAAAACTATGGTTACTATAGTAAACCCATAGTAAATGTCGTGGTTATTGTGTGTTAGTAACTACAAATACCAGAGTAAAACTATGGTTACTATAGTAAACCCATAGTAAATGTCGTGGTTATTGTGTGTTAGTAACTACAAATACCAGAGTAAAACTATGGTTACTATAGTAAACCCATAGTAAATGTCGTGGTTATTGTGTGTTAGTAAATACAAATACCAGAGCAAAACTATGGTTACTATAGTAAACCCATAGTAAATGTCGTGGCTATTGTGTGTTAGTAAATACAAATACCAGAGTAAAACTATGGTTACTATAGTAAACCCATAGTAAATGTCGTGGTTATTGTGTGTTAGTAAATACAAATACCAGAGTAAAACTATGGTTACTATGGTAAACCCATAGTAAATGTCGTGGTTATTGTGTGTTAGTAAATACAAATACCAGAGTAAAACTATGGTTACTATAGTAAACCCATAGTAAATGTCGTGGCTATTGTGTGTTAGTAAATACAAATACCAGAGTAAAACTATGGTTACTATAGTAAACCCATAGTAAATGTCGTGGTTATTGTGTGTTAGTAAATACAAATACCAGAGTAAAACTATGGTTACTATGGTAAACCCATAGTAAATGTCGTGGTTATGTGCGTTACAAAGTCCAGAGTAAAACTATGGTTACTATGGTAAACCCATAGTAAATGTGGTGGTTATTGTGTGTTAGTAACTACAAATACCACAGTAAAACTACGGTTACAGTAGGAGAAGCATGGTAAATATGCTGTAGTTACTGTGTGTGTATTGGCTACACATGACGTGGTCAAGCAAAAGTTAGGCTAGTATTGTAAAAATATGCTAAATGTGTGGACTTTTTACACGATCACGATTATCACGCGATATTGGGTTGGGTGCTTTGGTGTGCTTGTATTAGTCATGTCTAAAAGCTGAAGACCCATATGTCACATCATTATTTATTTAAAACTGCAACAGGTCTATAAACAGTACAGGTTAGCTTAGGCTAATGACAATAGTAGGCTAGCTGAGCAGCCCACTGACCCATAATTTGAGCATAAACTGCCCTTTAAAAACACGACCCTGTCTAACGTGATGCAGAAATACTGAAATAATTAAAACAATACGCTTAACCACGTGATATCATTACAAAAAGAAGAAGAAAAAAAATATATTTACCCTTGCTTACCTGTTTGAAGGTGTAAGCGCATCAGGTGAACTGAACGAGCCTCGCTGGTGACGTCACTGCCGCTGAAGATGATGCGTGTTATTTGGACGCATCTGCTCTCCACCGAAATTAATGGGAAGGATTGGCGTATCATATGCACGCAAAAATGGCATTTGGCGTATGCATTACACGCAAATAGAAAGTGTAAAGTCGTGTTATTTATACGCAGACTGATGAGAACGGGTCCAATTAACTCACTTTGACTCAACTTGATCTCAAATTTTAGACTTGAACAAGCCATCACTTTGTTAAATGAAATACATTCTTCGGAAAGGAAATGAAGGAATGTAACCTGCTGGAATAATCTTGAGAAAATCAGTTCGAAACATCAAAACACCCCTGATTTCAGGAATGTTCCCTATTAATTCTGATCTGTATGGTTTATAGTTGACTCCTTGTCTCACTCCAGCTTCATAAAACAGCAACAGAATGAATGCACATTTTAATGACGCTTCGCTAACAGCCTCCAAGATCAGCAGAACTTCCTCAGAACTTTGTCAAATATGAAACGGCCAAGAAAAACTCTGAATCCTCTTCCAGGATAAGTATGCAAAGGATCATTGATGAGAAAGGTAAGGGAAATTGTTTATTTATAAAGTGTTTTAATGTTCTGTACAGTGCGTATTATTTAATGGTGATCTCTGACCAATAAGACTGTTGAAAACACTTTAGATTAGAAAACACTATTTATTATTAACTAGTTGCTTATAGCGTGCATATTACTAGCATACTGGCTGTTTATTAGTACTCATAAAGCAAATATTAATGCCTTATTCTGCATGACCATAATTTAGATCCCTTAACCTAAACTTAAACATATACAGAGGCTACCTTAAGGTGTTCTGTAATCGAACGTGTTGCCATAATTGTTATCTCTGTTGAAAACGTCTTCTGATCAGCATTTTCCTTTTTAGGTGATTCTCTTTTTAAGGTTATCTCCTGCTCAACCAAATATATTTTTAAATATATGACATATTTATACACTGTACATGTGGTAACCGGTAGCTATTACCCAATTTGACCCATTAAAAATGATCTTTGTGAATAACATTGATGTACAGTATATAGTTTGGTTCAAGTCATTAATGTTAAATAATATTTTATGACCTGAATAAAACCAGTTATTTTAGATACATATATTTTTAGTTACAATTTGTAGGTTTCTTTTTCTTTTCTTATTTTTTTCTCAGATTTCTGTTTAACTTTTTTCCTCTCAGTGTACAAAAGCTTCATACAGCATTTAAGGATATAGTTAAGCCTCTATTAGTGTTAATTGGCTAACATATCTGGATGTTACATTTAAAAGATTGTTTATATCCACTGTACACAGACGTGTAATGTTTGTGCTTGCATGTACCTTAGCATCCTGCCAAATAAATTGTTTTAAAATTCATTATAAACCTCAGAGTTCATACTTGAACATTTTAACAGCTTTGGCCTCGTATTCTTTCTTTCTCGGTCACACTTTAGTTTAGAGACCAATTCTCAATGCCTCAATAAGCTCCTGATTTGCTGCTTAGTAATAGTTTGGATTAATGGATCTGTCATGCAAAATAAAACATTAATAAGTACTAATAAACAGCCAATATGCTAGTGATATGCATGCTAATAAGCAACTAGTTAATAGTGAGAACTGGTCCCTAAACTAAAGTCTTGCCGTTTATTTGTACATCTGAAAAACGAAAGAGAAGCATCACAAACTTCTCCCTTGAAATGCTAATGCAAATATTGCATTTGATTCACTGAATTCAGAAAATGTCGTTGTCGTTGTCAACAAAGTCTTTCTTGTGTCTGAGCAGTCAAACTCTGTAAACTCTTCCCGTGAAGCTCAGCGACAGCCATGTCAGAGCAGTGGCTTCGGGAAAGGAAAACCTGATTATTCATAACTTAATACAAACCTGCGGCGGTTGCTCAGAAACCCAAACACGGCTGGGCGGCCCAGAGGTCAGGGGTTCAGGCATGGCTCGGGGCGTGTGACGTACAATTCTGTTACCTGTTTGACTGTATCTCCATGCATGGCTAACAGGCGCGCGCTAGCTCTGGTTTTAACGAGGGGCCCCTGCCTCCCACTCCCACTTTAATTGTGTGTCTTGAATGCCAGCCACTTTTGAGAAAGCATGCAATTCCACATCGTGTAAACTACGCCTGCACTTACAGGCATCTTTAAATAAGAGTAGTAAAATATTTTCATTCTGAAACCCTTCTCTAAGTTCTGGGCTTTTTTTCCAGGCTGTTTAACAACGAGCCTATCGCAGAGGGATAAATGCATTGGCTGCGGAGCAACAGCTGGCAGGAGACACAGATGCACTTGGTCACCTCTTTGTCTCCTGCATCTTGTTCAGAAAACAAACATTTCAAATGCTTCTTTGCATGTTATGCAAATATGCATCCAATGAATGAAAAATGCTATAAACAAGCAATACTGCAAAAGCTGAATGTTGTATGTGTGCAAACAGAAGTGAGGTGATTATTTGCAATTAGAAACTTCAGCAAATTTGTATGCAGTGCAGTGCACTAAACATGCAAGCAAAAAAATAAATAATAATAAATAGGAAAAAATTAAATTAAAACAAAAGCAAATTAAATTAAAACAAAATGAAATTCCCTTATGAAAAATGGTACTTAATTGTGTTAAATTGTATTGAAATTATTATTTTTTTACTTGTACACTGTAAATAAATCATTAAACAAATAAAAAAAGATTATTGCAGTAAACTTTGCAAGAAAATACTATGTACATTGTTTTACGTTAAAATTGCACATTTAATGCAATGTGTTACTTGCTTTTTCTTTGTAATTATTTATTTATTTAATTATTTTATTTAATGTAATTTTTTTTTTTTTTTTTTGCAATTTCTAAGTAAAAACTGTCTATACATGTTTTTTATCATTTTTTTACAGTATATTTGCTTTTTTTACTTTAAAATTGCATATTTAATGCAATTTTACTTGTTTTTTCTTTGTAATTATTTCTTTATTTATTTGATTTAATGTAATTATTTTTAGCAATTTCTAAGCAAAAATTGTCTGTACATGTTTTTTTTGTTGTTGTTGTTTCTATTTTTTTACAGTGTTCTTGCTTATAAAATAATATTCACAAAAATAAAAGAGAGTAGTCTCTCATGACCATTCCTTAACACACTTAAATATACTTTTAAAAATGGCACTTTGTAAAAATCTCAAATTAAAACTTTTAAATCAATATGTTGTAAAGTACATTTTATCTGAAGTGTGTTATTCAATGTTATATTTAATGTCGGTAAATGCACTGAATCACAACTTTATCATTACAAACACATTACTTACAAATTACATGGAAACTACTTTAAAGTAGCCTATATTTTAATTCAACATAAATACTTGTCAGGACATTCATTATGAAATTATGTGTATGTTCTACTTAAGTGGGTAAAAAGTTCACATTGCACTGAATATCAATTTAAACTATAATCTATATGTATTTAAATCTCCACATGCAATTAGGCCCGCCCCTAAGTGTACAAAAACATTACATTTAGTTTATAAATATATATTTTTTCTAATCAAGTTTATTAATGCACAAGTGACTTAACGATTCTGCTCAAAAGTCAGCATTAGGAGAAAGAAAGTCAAAGAAAAACCTCTGTTTTGTGTTAACGGTAGTTTAACAAAACGCAGCAAATTGTGAAGCTGTCAAAACAGTGGAGTCAAAGCGCCCGGGATCTCCACAAACCCCTGCAGCCCGTCTCAGAGAGGGTCTGCTCTTCATTTGGGCTTCCTGATACAAATGAAAATGTGCAATGTCCAACACCAGCGTGGCATGACTCGGTCCCCGGTCGAGCAACAGCTTCGCAGTGCGATGTAAAGCGTGTCCTACACTTCGGAGCATGTGGTTTTGATTCCTGAATGTTTTATTGCAGAACAATGTTTCTGTCTTGGAGGGCAGCAGCATGTATAAAGAGCACATTATCCTCCCTCAGCTCATATATGAGCTCAGCGCGGCTCCGGCTGGCATGTTTGGCTTTAATAGCGCGTCCTGTTATTGACCAATCACTGCTGCCTATCTGTCCTCGTGCTTATCTTCAGTGGCACGGTTTTAATAGACATTAGTCTGTCTGCACCGGCTCACGGCTGTAAAATCCAACCGCAATGACCAGGCTGCGCTTAAACGATAGCCAAGATGTGAGATCAAAGAGGGCCAAGCCAAGCCAAGCACTGTGAGCTAGTAAGCTAGCGCTCATACGGCTAGCGGATAAAACACAGCGAAACAAGCAAACGAGGGCTATTACACACACATCGGGTTAATGGAATATAAAACCTCAGACAGCAACGCTTGTAAAAGCTTCAATATTTCTGTGGGAACTGATATCATTGGATAAAACCCCTCGAAGCGTCTTGACACCACAGACAGATATAACCACAAGCACAGTTTTGGCTGTAGCTAAATAATGGATGAGGAAAAGTTCTATGATATTAATTTAATAGCTGGTTTAGAAATCGATTAAATAGGCCTACATACATAGGCTATATAAGTCTGTTTCGCATCCCACTGAAGATAATGCAGGAGTTTGGTCAAATTAAAAGGAAAGTTTAGCCAAAAATGAGTCAGTGGCTACCAGCAAGTGTTTGCTTCTACTTTTCTCTACTTTTGTGTTCAACACAAGAAAGAGATGTATACAGGTTTGGAACAACATGAGGGCGAGTAATGTAGGTTTTGGAGTGAACTACCCCTTATTGATTTATAATTTTGCATAAATAAACTCCCTGCAGTTGTTCTGGAGTTTCTGAAGTTTTCAGGGTTATTAATAATAAGAGGGAATCTGTGAGGAGGAACGCTGTTACGAAGATTGCTAGAGTTTATTATAAATCAAACACAATCTATAAGTAGCTACAAAGGAAGAAAATAGTTTGAAATAAATAAGTAATAATGTAAAAATGATTTTTTTTTTTAATGCAGAACATGATAACAGGAAAATGTCAGGATAAACAGGTAAAAATATATAATACAGTTAATATAATGTATACTATAAATCTAGGGTTAGTATTTTTTTAAGTTTGAAAGAAGTCTCTTATGCGCATTAAGGCTGCATTTATTTGATTTAAAATACAGTAAAAAACAACTGATTTTTTAATGTGAATATATTGTAAAATGTAATTTATTTCTGTGAAATGCAGCTGAATTTTCAGCATCAATACTCCAGTCTTCAGTGTCACATGATCCTTCAGAAATCAGTCTAAAACTCACCTTTTGTGGAACCTGCAATGCTTTTTTTTTCTTATGATGATGATGAAGATTAGAAGGTGCAAAGATGAGTAATTATTAGATACTTGGTTGTTGTTGTTTTTTTTTTTTTTACAGTAGGCTTTAATGCATCCATGCTGAATAAAAGCATTCAAATGTTTGAACAGTATATTTATGCTGTGCATGATTCACGCATGAGCTGGCCATGCCAGAACATTGATATGTCATCGCTTCATCCAGGAAAATCAGATAAATAATGATTATTAATGACTATTAATGCTTGTTAATATTGTTTAATACTGCTTAAAAGTTGATCTTATTGATTATTATTGTGCATAGTTATTGGAATGTGTTGGATGGCGTTCATCCGTGTGTTCTTTAGCTCTGGCGCACTCTTTTCTGAGCAGAATGCTGAAGCACTGCTTTCATTGCTTGCAGGTGATGCAGGATAAACTCTGTTATTTACACAGCTGTGTGTGCACATCTCGCTCCAGGAAGACATGCTCTTATTCCAAATCAAATTTCCCTGTCCTCCATCTATTCATCCGTCCAGTGGAGTCTGGGTTTGGTGAGCAGCATCAACATCCACACTGATGATCCACAGCGGTCGTAGATCTGGCACAGCCCTGGACTAAATTACACCCATTTAATGTCAGCCCCACTTAATTAGGCCGTTAGGTGGGAAAATAGGTTCATAAATCTGGAATGATGAGACCACCCTTAGGGTTTTACATTCAGCCTTAATATACAGCACTAAAGCTTTGCATAACAATCAGAAATAAGACAACCGTAGTGTCTGGGGAATTATGGAGTTATGATATATTAACAATGATTTTAGCAGAGCAATGTTTATTTTATTTACTGTTATCTTGATGGCAAGGGCTAAGACTAAGATGCAATATTGTTCTCCCAAAAAAGACAATTCTGTCATCATTTACTCATTACGTTGTTCCAAAAATGTTGGTAACCAAACATTTGACTTCCATAGTATGGAAGTATATTATTACAGGAATATATTACCTTAAAAGAATATATCAAAGCATTAAGAAAATGCTTGTGGACGTTGTATTAGCAATTAAACAAAAACAAAAACAAAAAATCATTTAATTATTTTATTTTAATTAGTTTCAATTAGTTCAACTTAAGAATGCTTTTTAATATACGTGCTTAAATAAAAGTGTTTAAAATGTGTGAACTTCCTTAATGCATGAAAAAATTATTCAAATATGATTTAGTTTTAAGGTAAAACTGTTAATTTGGTGCTTATACAAAGTGTACGATTTAAAAGTGTGTTTAGAAACTGTCATGAAAGTGTCTTTAAGTGGCCTTTTATTGCATCAATTATTTCTTATTAAGCAAATAAGCCTCTGGCTTGCTTAGTTGGGGACACTTCATCTACAGCGATATCATTGACTTGATTGCAAATTAAAACAGACACTATTTAAACTGAACAGAGATTACATAACTGAATTCAATGATGAACTGCCTTTAACTATCATTTTGCATTATTGAGACACTGTTTTCCAAATGAATGTTGTTCAGTGCTTTGGCGCAATGTATTTTGTTTAAAGCACTATATAAATAAAGGTGATTGATTGATTGATTATCAGTTTAAAAAAAAAAAAAAAAACACATTACGAGTGCACTTATTTTTCACAAGGGCAGAAATCTATCGGTCAGATGTCGATAACTGCTGTAGAAATGCTGTTTAAGGTTTATTAGGTATTGCAATGTAGGTAAAAATTCAGCTCGGTGGACTGTATCTAGTATTATATCAGTCACAGGATGACTGGATGTATGAAACATCCATAGATCAGGCTTGTGATTTATCTCACATCATCACAAGCATCTGGTCTACAGGACTGCAGTCACATGACCATGAGCTCATTTCCACATCTGTCAGGACATGGATGAGAGTGCACTGCAAAATCTGTGAGATCAAATTCATTCAAATCAAATCTTCTAAAATACATCCATGCATGATATAGTTTCTAAAACGACTTCATTATCAGTTCGCCCTCCTATTTAAAGCTCAATCTAAGATAAAGTTGCATGAAAGAGGTGCTGCATCTACACTGGTATGGTAAATATGAACAGTGTTATATTATTATAATAGCCTTTTATGAGAGTCCTGTTATCATTGGAACCAAGCCCCAATTCATTTCTTTACACCGACTCAAAATATGACCAACAAATATGATATAAATATATTGGATCCATGAGTCTAGCATTAAAAAGCATTAAAATAAATACAAATACAAAATAAAATACACATACCTATTGAAATCAATCGTCTACTGTGATCTACAACAAACAAGCACCCTCAAATTATCCCATTTTAAAAGATATACCCAGTACACTTGTTTAAATAAACAAATAACTCATTTTAATAAGCTATTAGCATTGAACGTGTAGCTGATTGGTGAAATGTGATGCTCTGTCGCCCTCTTCTGGTAACAGTTCAGATTCGTTATTAACAGCTGCACATTCACCACTCGACTCTTCAGTAAAGTCTCTTTTATTAAACAGCCGTTTTAATATTTTAATATAAGTTTATTAATAGCAGAAGCAGCAGCTGTAGTAATAGCCTAAAGACTACTGAGATTTGTGAAAGAAAAAAAAATCGGGCTTTAAAAAGTTTGCAAAACTTTGTCCTTTTCAGAAAGACTCTAAAACTACGGAAAAAGAGCACAAGATGGTTTTAGACTGAGGGGGGTTGAATATTAGTAGGGCCTGTTGTGCTTCAGTGACACTCTGAGGAGCCAAAAACATGATCGAGCTGCTAATTTAGCTCTTATGGGCCCTTTCCCGCCATGACGCTAATGATAATTAACATGCAAATGAGCTCAGGGATGTGAGGAGGGGGCAGCAGAGCTCTGTTCATTAAGGCCTTAATTACTGTTTGAAAACTGAAACATCAGGGTTATGAATGGAGGTTGTTCATTTAATGGCTGGATAATAACCAAGGCTTGAACAAGCTCTTATAACTGATGTTTCGGACGGTCTTACGGACGGACAGCAGCTCCAAACCTTGGCTTTCCTCACCAATACACTTCTAACATGTTTAAAAACGAATAAAGTTTGTCAAAAATGATCTTTATACTTGTCAAATGAACTAAACGATATCTGCCCAACAGATACACTTTGAGGACTACTCCAAAAAGTATTAATTATTGCAGAAGTCTCCAAAATAGTATGATTAATTAAACAATAAATATAAAAATAAATAAATGTCCAAGTTAAAGGGCCTTTAATTAGTTTCCTTTAATTAAGCAGTAGCCTACATTAAAATGTATTGTGTCTGTCAGAAAGTGAAGTTATTGTACCATTATCATAATAGATGATCATGGATCCTAATTTCTCAATAAGCATCAACAGCCAATCACGAAGCAACTAGAGGTGAAAAAAAATAATAATAATAAAAACTTTATTTATTTATACAGTTAAGAGACATCCGAGTCTACGATCACAAGCATGTCAGAAATCATGTCACATATTTAGATGCTGTTTTCGTGAATTTTTCAAATGTAAGAAAGTGTTTATGTGATATAGTTTCAGAGAGCTTGGTGAACAGATTAAGCTAAAATAATAATAATAATAATAATAATAATAATGAAAACACTTTAAAGAGATCCCATACTTACATTTATTATTATTATTATTATTATTATTGATTGGGATCACACAAATATCTAAAGTAGGTCTAGCTAAAGACTAAAGCATAGAAAAACCTTTTGGAGAGAAAGGAAACATTCCTTATACATACACACACACACACACACACACGCATATATATATATAGACATCAAAAAATTAAAAATGAGCACATTACATTAGACTCATAGAGAGCTTATAAAATAAAATAAAAAAAATTATGTAACAAAGTAATCCATAAAACATAAATGTAATCTCATTAGGAGTATTTTAAAATGTAATATACTCTTAATTACAAGTACTTGATTTTTGGTTTCACTGTATCTTGATCGACTATTTCGTTGGCTTTTAAAATTTACTAATTTCCATGATTTTCCAAGGAACTTCCCTTATATATCCAGATCTGTGGGATCCTTGACTTCATCTATTAATGGCCATCATTGCCATTCATTAAAAAAAATTATAAAAATAAAAACAAAAGTAAAGTGAACTGAAGATGTATTTGATTTTATTTGTATGTGTGAATGTGCCAATAAAAGAATGAATCAGCGACTCATGCTTTGTAAGAAAGAAAAACTGACATTTATCTTAACCTTTACAGAGACAAATCATTTTTCAACAGTGTCACTTTATTATTTCATCTAACAGTAATAGTGAATGACAATAAATGACACCGGTCTGCATGCTCATCTTTACATTACTGTTGACTCTTTCTAATGGAGCTTCTGGAAACAAATGCAAAAAAAGCAGCAAAATATAAAGTGCACATCACAAGAGCTTCTCCCGATGACGTTCTCGAACACTTGGCACAAGTCGTAATCCAAACGAAACAGGTTAGCATACACTAGATCGTACATATGCAGGAACGAACAGGTTAGTAGTGCATCACACACAATTACAGTCGGATTACATTTCAGATGCGGATGACAGTAGTGGAATACATGTAGAATGCAATTATATGCATAACTGGCATCCAGGTTTACATAAATCTGGTTTTCCCATCCAATTCATACATTAACAATAAGAGATTAATGTTCATTTGTCCCAAAACAAATTAATAGCAGTAAAACAGTGCTGTAAGAGGCACTAGAAAAAACATATTGCTGATTTAATGCAAAACAATTTGATCTTTACTGTTTAAATCTCTGTGGGATCTCTATAACACAATCTACACAGAGGCCAAGCTCTTGACATGACCTCTCAACTCAATAAATAATTACCCTGTATTAAATACAAAAGAAACAAAGTGTACAAAACTAAAGAAAGCTCTCTTCAAAGTGGCAGGACACTGTAGTCTCAAAAAAAAAAAAAAAAAGAAATGCGATGAGCAATATTTGTTGCGCTCAAACAAATGTCTGAAAGCATGGCTGTGTGTTAGATCTGTTGAGCCGGATCTCTATCGACTCTGTTGAAGGTACTGCTGGGTAAACATGTTGAGCTCACTGTCCAGCCAGCCAGCTTTATTCCTGGAGCAAACACAAAACATGGAGTTAGCATTTCTACTTCGTTAACTAAATAAGATTAACAAACACTGTGAACAATACAATTATTTTAACCTGCTTTGTTTCATTTATTTTGGCCAATAAGCTTTGCAAAGGCCAGTGAACTAGTTTTACCCCTGCTAGCTTGCATTAAAGAAGAATTTCTGCAAATCAGTTCAACAACTTATTTGCAGCATTTTCAAAACATAGATGTAAGTAAATACTGATATGTATTAGTATACTTGAGCGTTTGGTAAGTAACAATGTTTAGATATCATTTTGCAGATATCATTTTGATTTCCGTTTAGCTGAAATGGTTCTGATGGCAAGAAAGAAAGAAATCCTCCAATTTTAGTCAATTTGAACTTCAATTGAATTTGGGGTTTGTAAGAATTTTTAAAAATAATGATTTTAAAAAGAAGTCTTTTATGTTCTCCAGCTGTATTAATTTATTCAAAAACAGTCAACACTTTATTTTACCATATTTTTAAAATGTAATTTATTCCGGTGGTGATAAAGCATTACTCCACATTTTGTCAGGATTTCTTTGATAAGAACAGCATTTATTTGTTTGGAAATCTTTGTAACATCATAAATGTCTTTAGTGTCACTTCTGAACATTTGAATGCATCCTCTCTGAAAGCGTGAAGCTTTTACCGACCCAAAAGTGTTCAACCGTAGTGTATATATGTGACGCCGGAGCACAGAAGCAGTCATCAGTAGCACAGGTATATGTGTAGCAATAGGTCAAAATTATAGATTTTTCCTCTTATGCCATAAATCATTAAGATATTAAGGAAAGATCATGTTCCATGAAGATACTTTGTGAATCTCCTACCATAAATATATAGAAACTTTAGTTTTGATTAGTAATATTCATTGTTAAGATCTTCATTCGGACAGCTTCCAATGTGATTTTCTCAGTATTTAGATTTTTTTTGCACCCTCAGATTCCAGATTTTCAAATAGTTGCTAAATATTGTCAGATCCTAACAAACCATACATCACTGGAAAGCTTATTTATTCAGCTTTCAGATGCTGTATAAAACTCGGTTTTGAAAAGCTGAGACTTAAGACTGGTTTTGTGGTCCGGGGTCACACATTGTCACAGTGTGTGGACTGCAACCGAACATGATCTCTCCAGTCACGTGTGACATCACAGACCTGAGCAGCTTGGCTTTACTCTGCAGGCCGTCCAGCTGTTCGATCTTGCTGTTCAGATCCTGAATTTGGTCCTCCAGCTGCTGTCTGGTGACGTCCACCTGCTGACAGAGCTGAGAGAAGGTGCCGGCCAGCTCCCTGGGACAGGGAAGGAGAACACAAATCTCTCATCGTTTGTCCACTAGAGAGCAGTCGTGCTGTTCAGGTCACACAGCTTGTATAAGGTCTGAATCACAACAGCATAACAGACAGAGAGACTCAGACTTACTGCTGAACCTGATGGCTGCAGTTAGATCCGGTGTAGCTGACGATGAGCTGCAGCTTCTCGCTGGCGTACTCCACGAACTGTCTTTTAAAAGCTCTCTCTTTGGCCCTGGTGGTCCAGGTGAGTCTCTCGTACACATACAGCAGCCCATAGAGACCCACAGAGAGGGCGATGAGCCTCCAGCCCACCGCCTTCCAGATCTGAGACACAAACACATCACAGTGGTCAATGAACACAGGCAGGCATGCGGTTTAATAGAGATACAGTATCTGCCGTGCTCTCACCACTCCTCCGACGACTATAATGCCCATAGATGTCCGAGAGGTGAGCGATGCCAGCCCTGTTACCATCGAAACCATCAGCTCTTCCTGGGTCATGGACCCCTGAGGGAAAGGAGGCATACTGGTGCTGACCGGAGTGATGGCCAGAGGCCTGGGAACCTGACCACACAACACACACACAACTGATCATGTAGGACCCAACACGGGACGCAGGGCTCTATCAGATGGAATCTGGTCATACATATTATATTTACAGTATGAAGTGGAACGTCACAGAATCTGTCAAAATCTGGAAGCAGTACAGTTATTCAAATGGAGACATGGACTAGTGTCTGTGTGATTCACTGTAGTCTCACTATATGATGACTTTCTTCAAGTGTGACAAATATATATACACGAGTGAGGAAAATCATTCTAATTAACTATTGCAGTTTTTTATTATAATTATTATTCTAGAATCAATACTAATTCATATTTGTTTCTTGATTATATTTTAAGGAATATCAGTTTGTTTGTTTTTCTTCCATGTTTTAATGGCCCGTGTATAATAATATGTTTGGACAAAAATATAATGAATATTGACACAATTTTAAAAGGCTAATTTAAATTTTCATGTTTTATGCTTAATGTTTGTTATTAAATGTAGAAAAAATGTTTTAAGTTTTATGAATTTGATTATTTAGCCATGGCTTTTCATTAACATTTATTTATTTAATAAACCTTTAAAACAGAATCCAGAAAAAACTTACCAGAAAACACGGAAAATAAAAACTAGCTCAAGATCAAAGGAAACTTTATTTCAGTAGACCCTAAAAATACTGTAATAAATTGTTCTTGTTATTAAAATATCATATTAAAATAATAAATACCACATTTTAATTAAAATATTTGAAGTAGTTGTTCAATTGTTTATTTACATAATTTAAATTAATTAGACATGCTTTTTTGTGCACTAAAACTAAATTGAACCATTAAAATGCAATCCAGAAAAAATAAATTAGATTTCTGTCCTAAATCTGCTTTAGATCGGGGCTGCGCTGCAGAGTTTAGCCCCAAA
Organism: Carassius gibelio; assembly: GCF_023724105.1. Lineage (NCBI taxonomy): Eukaryota > Metazoa > Chordata > Actinopteri > Cypriniformes > Cyprinidae > Carassius > Carassius gibelio. Next base: position 26,302,534 of record NC_068403.1, on the reverse strand, counting down.
CCCAGTCACACTCACCTGAAACACCGTAATCAAGCTCTTCAGGATCGCTAGAAGCTTCGAAGTTAGAGCTAAACTCTGCTTGTTATTAAAAGTCCTTGGGTGACATGATTACCTGGTCACTGTAGCCCATGAGAGCGCGGCGTGTGTTTTTGGGACCCAGGAAGCGGTTGACCAGCATGGTCCAGCCCAGGGAGAAGTGGAAGCCGATGTCCTCCTGGAAGTCGCTGCAGAGTTTGTCACAGTTGAGGTCGTAGCTGAGGGCGAAGCACTGTCTGGGCACCATCAGATCCACCTGCTCTCGAATCCCGATGGGCAGCAGGGGCTTCAGGCCGTCTGCAATGATCAGAAGCGTCTCTGTGAGCTGCTGCTCTTACTGTATGGAGACGCACCGCATGAGAGAGATACTGACCTATCATCTCGGTCTGTGTGGTGTGCAGCGCTGCAGTTATGGCATTGGAGCATCTGTCAGACATATTCCTGCCCAGACCCTCCTCTATGTGCTTGTGCAGCTCCTGAAACCATCATCATAACATGACACAAACCAGATTAGCTTTTTTCATGTATTCCCGCTTCCAAAGATTACACATTAAAGCTATGATTAAATGCTGATACATATAAACATATATAACATATAAACTACCAGTTTTGAACAGTAAGGGTAGCACTTTATTTTACAGTCCTATTCCTCATGTACATACTATGTACTTCTTATAGTATTAATTATAACAACTATGTAATAACTAGGTACTAACCCTGAACCTACCCCTAAACCTAACCCTAACCCATGTAGATACCTTGTGTTACCAGAACTTTCTTAGATAAATAGACTGTAAAGTACATGTAAGTACACGTACTGTAAAATAAAGTGCAAACACAGTAAGATTTGTAATGTTTTTAAGAATTGTCTTCTGCTCACCAAGCCTGCATTTATATAATCTAAAATACAGCAAAGGCAGAAATATTGTGAAATTGTTTAACTATGTAAAATAACTGGTTTCTATTTCAATATATTTTAAAATTAAATTTATTCCTGTGATGCAAAGCTGTATTTTCAGCATCATTACTCCAGTCTTCAGTGTCACACGATCCTTCAGAAATCAGTCTAATATGCTGATTAGCGGATCAAGAAACATTTTCTGTATATATATATATATATATATATATATATATATATATATATATATATATATATATATATATATATATATATATATATATATATATATATATATATATATATATATATATATACTAAAAGTTGTTTGGTTTATTCTTGATACAGCCCTGTTTAAACCTGAAAGTAAAGAAGATAAAGGAGACAAGCGCACAGATGAGATCATGTGATGTTTCTGGTTAGCTGGGGACTTTCCTTGTGGAGAGTTGCATGTTGACACTAAACATTAAACATCAGCTGATAAAAGATCATAAAAATAAAGGAGAAGGAGGAGAAGACATGGCCGGGTGACTGGAGGAAGACCAATTCAAGTCCAACTCACGTTCTTGTATACTTTGAGCACCACTTGTGAAGGATGAAAGTCCAAGTGGAAGTCGTCCACAAGCACAGCCAGTCTCCGGATCTCCTCTGCCATAGCGTTAGAAACCTGTACAGACAGACCAACAGGACGACACATTAAAACACACTCAGAAGTGAAACTTAAAGTCCCTGAAATCCCTACTTGTCTCAATAATCCACATTCACATTTAAAACTTAAAATTGCTAAAACAAAAGATAAAAGACCTAAAAAAATTTTTTTAAAAAGGGACCAAGATAGAAAAATGGTATTTTAATCCAGTCGTCTTAAAAACTCTATAGCATTTCTACCAATTTCAAAAGGAAATTACAATCTTTAAACTTCTAAAAGAAAAACACACCTATAAACAACTAGTGAAAGGAAACCACTTTAATATACAACATTAGACTTCACAAGATGTCCCCAAAAAGAAAGTGTGACATTATGAATGTTTACATAAACAGAACTAAACTTCTTTTAAAATCTCATTTATGGGCTTTAGTCCAGCTAAAACGGCACCAACCTGATTTTGGCGAAACTGAACTATATATATTAAACTGAAAAAGCCAAGTGAGCCTCACCTGTTTCTCCACCTCCTCTGTGATCTTCTTGATCTTGCTCTTGCAGTCCAGAGTGAGCAGATCCAGCTGTTTATCAATGAACTCCAGCCTGTCCTCCCTCTCCTCTTTCATCTCCAAACAATGAATCCTGAACAACACAAAAATCTGCATTTCAGTCTGTGCACAGTCGGCTATCCTTCAAATCTAAAAACCCAGATTATTTTTTAATAAAGCTGATCTAAGACCGTTAGCTTGATTAGCTACGATTCCTAATCACTGTATCCTAACCATGTGTGATGCAAGACGCAAAGCACTGTTTTGAAGGTCGTTTGGTCTTGTTCAGCCGTGTTGGGCATCCTTCCTTATAAACACACTGACAACACAATGGATTATAATATTTGTACTAAAATATTCTACAGTTTACAAATATGGCTGAAGAATGTGACACTGAAGACTGGAGTAATGTCAATATATATTAAAATATAAAACAATGAATAAAAATGTTAATAATACTACTAATTATTATTAATAATGTAATAATAATTTTAACTGTACTTCAATCAAACAAATGCAGTGTTGGTGATAAATAAATAAATAAGTCCGACTTTTGAACAGCAGTGCTTTTAATACGAAATATTTTATTTGTATGCACTAATATATCGGTATTTAGTAATACAAATCTATTTGATTATATACATATAGAATTTCCTCATATTTCACATGACCTGAACTTAACTCAAACATTGTGTTTGCTACTGAATTTTAAATGAAGAGTTGCTATCGAAATATATTTTAGGGATGGGTGTTTTCCGCAAATATCCCATTCAAATATTTGAGCTCACCAAAAACGAATATTCCAATATTTGTTTAAGTTTAATAAGACAGACGTTATTTTTCAGCAACATTTATTGTTTCCGTCATTTTTGAACAAGCTTACACACAATAAGCTTGAACATTACACATCGTGTTTTGTAGCTTAAAACCTTTTACAATGCGTGCAAACAAACAAAAGTACAGATTAAAAGCAAAAAATAAAAATAATATGGAACAAATAAAAAACGTAAAGCAGCCTGCAGCAATTATATTGTACAGAATGCTTACACTTAACTTTTAAACTGTCAGCAAATCTTTTTTGCTTTTTTTCTATTGTTTTACATGTTCTTGTTAAGAAACACGGGCATGTCAACATGATCGGGGGAAAGTCAGCTCATTAGTCTGTTAACAATAAGGCCGGCTGCAGAGAAAACGCGCTCTGACGGCACAGACGTTGGCGGGACTCACAAATAACGGTGTGCTAAGCTAATAAGTTTTGGTGAAGCGCTTCGTGTTTTGGTTTCACCACTAAATGGGATCCTCATCTGGTGGAATACATGGTTTCAGCAAGAACTGTTCACACTCGTCTCGGCTGGACTCTCTGTAATCATTGCTGTAGAACTGGCTCAGCCTTTTTCTGACGAGTGGGCATTGCATCCTCTTCATCGTTGGTGACGGCAAGCTGCATCCGCACCACTCGCATCAAGGAAAATGTTCTGATAATGTTTTTTTTCTTACTTCTCTCATGTTTTCATCAAGAAATCTGAGATGTTTGGGCCGAGGGTCTAGGGCGGATGCGAGAAGAGGAGTTTTCATTGCATTCTCCAAGTTAGCGGTGTTTATTCGTTGCTTGAGAGACGCCGGAACAATGTTCTTTAATTTGGTCACTTTCTGTGATTCTCCACGGCATATTTGAGGTACTGTAGAAGACCGCAGTTCTTATTCATTCATTAATATTTTTTTGCTTGAATACATCTTCAAATATGCCATGGAGAATCACAGAAAGTGACCGAATTAGGTTTTATTGTGTCTTTTTTTTTTTTTTTTATGGCAAGCAAAAATATAGCGAAATTCGAATATCATTTTTATTTATCGAATAATTAGAGCAGAACGAATATTCGAATGTTTGACTATCCATGCACACCCCTAATATATTTTTCTTAACAATCTGATAGTTGTGGACTGTGAGACAATAAAGGATCACAAAACTAGGGATGTAACGATTAACCGTGAGACGGTTGAAAATCGATTCAAATATGTGACGATTCAAATCAGTTAAATGCTAAACAAATCAAGTTTATATGAATGTATGTCTGAGGGAACTTACTGTCGCACAAAGAAATGTGCAGCATTTAATTAAATGTACAGCAAACATTTAATTTTATAATTGGTTAAATCTTATTTTGTAAAAAAAAAAAAAACATGAATTGAATCAAATTGTGAGTTGAGTGAACCGTTACATCCCTAAAACTGTCTGACAGGATGTCTTTAAGCTCCAGAAATTCATGCACAATTAAAGTGTTAATTTTATATCGCTAGCTCAAATTCCAATACATTGAAGATTTTATCCCTAATTCCAACATTTGATCTCTATCTCCTCAGACTATAACAGCACAGTCAGGCTTTTAAGCTTATTCCAATGTCACCAGTGGATCAGTGCTCGGTGTAATGGATTACCGCTAAGAAAAGCAGGCGTCTTTGTGCTCACCTCTGCTCTTGAGCTGCAATGTGCACCGAATCCATTATCAGACGCAGAGCTTCAGAAATCTGCTTGGCCCTCATCGTGTGCTGCTCAAACTTAGTCTTCACGGCTGACTGAGAGATGCATTCCTATAAAGACACAGGTATATGAGAGTCAGACACACACAGATGCATTTCAACTAGTGCGGGGCAATGCTTAAGATTTTATAATCGTGATTAATCGCATGAGTGTCTGTGATTAATCGCGATTAATCGATTGGTATGAACAAAATGTAATAATGAATTCAAAAGTACTGTATTGAGCATCTATTTAAAAAATACTGCAAGTGTAATAACATTTGGTTTGCATACACTTTAAACAAATAAGGTGCTTTTTTACAGTAGTATTCCCTTTACATAGTAGCAGTTAAACTATTTTGTGAAAATCTCAACTTAAAACATTAATGTAATCAAATTAAAATAACCTTTTTATATAACTTGTGTATTCTTGTGATGGTGCGTCTTTATTGTCAACATGTCTACGCTGGATGCGAGTGGCGCGGTGTGACAATATACTATAAAACCTATTATAATCAGTGATTCTGTCTTCACCGGATGCGGTGCGTCGTGACACAAATCATAAGTGCTGTCATTCATTGCGATCCTACATTGCATGCGAGTTGTTACGCCACACAGCAACATCTAAAGTCAGGTATACAATGACTGGATGCATCACGCAGCAAAGTGACTGCTATTAATAAGTTCCTGTAGCTCAATTGGTAGAGCATTGTATCAGCAGCGCAAGGTTGTGGGTTTGATTCCCAGGGAACACATGTTAGGTAAAAAAAAAAAAAAATTTAGCCTGAATGCACTGTAAGTTGCTTTGGATAAAAGTGTCTGCTAAATGCATAAATGTAAAATGTAAATAAACCAAATAATTGTCGCCGTTAATTTGCTCAGCCCTAATTTAAACCGATGACACAACACTGAAAGCCCACAACACTCACCTCAAACCGTCTCTCAAAATTCTGAAACTCAAACATTCTCGCTTGAAAACCTTCAGCCAGAGCACCACCTGAAATCCAAAAACAACCTCTTTACAGGGGTCATATAAGGGAAAAGAGGAAAGATAAGAGTTTGATGTTTAACAAACTAAATTTCACAATGCTTGGATCACCATATGAACGAATATTTGACTTGAGATGATGCTGTAATGCAGGGTTTCCCAAATGGTTTTGTGAGGGATCTGCAGAGTGTTTGTGAGTTAATGAAAAACTAAATATAATGTGATATTAAAATCAGTGAACAAAATTAATAAGAAAAAAAACTGGAATTGCATTACAGTAAATGTAGCGAGTTTTTTGTATCTGCATGTATTGAATTTAACATGCATTTGGGAATGCATTGTACACTACAATCACTTTATTTCCACATTCACATCATCAAAAAAAAAAAAGAAATTGAGGACAAAAGTTTACAGCATTCCTCCAATATTACACCATAATGAAAGCTTGAATTTGAAACGTAAAAAGCTTTTTGAACAGGTTTGGAAAGTACTTATTACTTATAAAAAATAAAAAAAAATGGATTATAACATTCATTTTTTTTTTTTATAAAAATGAAAATATTATCACTTATTATTTTTTTTATTTACAACATTTTTTGTTTTATACATATACACACACACACACACACACACACACACACACATAAATATATATAAATCAACTTAATACTAAAAATAGTAATATTATCACATTGTTAACATTAGAATAATAACTATTATTATTATAAAAATGAATAGGGTTCCTAAAAATATCAGTGTGAATATAATGTGGACTGGCACACAACAACTACAAAGATGTCTGGGTCCACTTAAGAGTCCAGTTAGAAGGTGAAAGGTTTATTATTATTAGGGGTGCTCCAATCACGATCGGCCGATCGTTAATGCGCATCTCGTCAGTAAAGCCGGTTCTCTAATCAGCGGTTAATTCCCTCAGGTGCGTGATTTCACATAGAGCAGCTGTTACTACACAGAGCCGTTGTTAACTGAAAAGATGCGCCAATAAACGCTGAAAATGAAGTGGATTTGCGCAGCTTCTCTATTAACAACGGCTCTGTGTAGTAACAGCTGCTCTATAAGAAATCACGCACCTGATGGAATTATCCGCTGATTAGAAAACCGGCTTTACTGACGAGATGCGCATAACGATCGGCCGATCGTGATCGGAGCACCCCTAATTATTATTATATGACAAAATAATTGCAATACTGTAAAATATTTTTTTGGCCTGGCAAATGATCATTAATCATAAAAACAATTCAAATAAAATATATATATTTTTTTCAGTTTACTTGCATGTCACCATAATCAGAAACCCATGAACATGAGTATGTGTTGTTAACATTTTGAAATATTAAGTTACATAAGTAAACATTTTAAGTCTAAGGGGTTCGGCTGACAAAAAAAGTTTGTGAACACTTTATGTAAATGTATCTACCTGCTTCGGGCATTCCCTGGGCCTTCTGCACACGCGCCTGAAGAGCTTCTTTAGCAGAGACGAAGAAGATCCGGTCGCTGGCCTGAGCGCGATCCACAACCCTCAGCTCATCCACTAAAAAACTAGTGCAGCGGTCCATGTGCTGCCGTCTCACCTGCAAACACACCTCACATTATAACACTGCAAACACTCCATGCATCATTCACCTTGGTTTCAGATCAATACAAGATCCAATTTGGTCACACTTTAATTAAAGAACCAATTCTCACTATTAACTACTTTTAACTCAAACTCCTATTTGCTGCTTATATTTAGTAAAGGTAGATGTTAAGTGCAGGTATAAGGCAGGAGAAAGGGATCTACACTATGCTCATGCATAATAAGGCATTAGTATGTGATTTAAAATTAATAATAAATGACTATGCTAGTAAAAGTAATTTATTATGCTAAATAAATATGCTAGTAAAAAACAAAAAACAAAAAAGTAAATAGTGTGACCTGGTCCATTTACTAAAGTGCTACTCCAATTTGTTTACTTGGCTGTTTGTAAATCAGACAAAAAAAATTCATAGAATTTCACCTCATCCCGAATTTTGTGTAAAACAAAAAACCTTGCTTACAGTATTATGTGTAACTATCAGGGATGCTAGTGGTTTGAAATGCATCTGAGGGTGGTGAGAGTCAGAGGATGTGTGTTGTTTGTTGTGTCGTGTAGGTCACACCTCTTCCATGTACTCGGGCTCGTTGGCGGAGGCGTCCCAGCGGTTGTTCAGGATGAAGATATTGGGGCTGGAGAGGCGCTCGTTCACTTTGTGAAAGAATGACTTTTCCTTTTCGAGGGCAGAGGGGAGACATGTTTTAATAAGCTGACACAAGTGAGGTCACATGACAACTGTGCCATCTAAAATGAGTGAAACCTCAAAAATAAAAGCTAAATCAAAAGACAAACTTTAACTGTAAAGGAATGAGTAAACAAATACTACTGCAATTTATCAGTCCATAATGCTGTAAGTCCATCAGCCCTTTTTCACAAACTGAAGTTCATATTAAACTCACTGTTTGCATTAAAGTGGACTCTGAATTGGCCACCAGCACAAAAACGTCAGCGTCAAGGCAGAACTTGTCGATCCAGCTGTCCAGCTCTGTTGTGACATCGATGCCAGGGCTTAAAAAGAAACATTTCATAAATTTCCAAAAACAAAATATTCCTAATATGACTTCTAATTAAGTAAAGTAGTCATTTCATGCAGTAAGCTTATAAAACCATTGCAATGGTCTCCTTGTATGTCATATTAATGTTAAAAACAACATCTAGCAAGCAAAGTGTCATAATATGTAAAAAATGCATGCAAACAAACAAATATGTGCAGAATTTTTAGACTTGTATATTACGACAGACGATGTGTTGGATGCAGTGTTTAAGGAGAGTGAATATCTCCTAACAGTCTGGGGCCTCACAGAGTGTGTGTTTACCTGTCCACAAGCACCAGGTCATCACGCAGCAGCGCACACTTCGCTTTCGGCCACATGACACACACCAGACTGCCTGCGTCCAAATCCTCGTCCTGGTGTAAAGCATGGGCCAGCTGGTTCACCGTCTGCCGATACGCACACAAACACGAGCATTACCAAGTACTCTTAACTAAACTATTTTAAAATTGAAATTGAAATTAAAGGAGCATTAGACTTATTAGAATTAGAGTTAGAAATGATAACAGTAATGATATTAATAACTATTGTTATTATTATTATTACTAGTGTGAATCTGTATAACAACTACAAAGTCATATTTTAGTTAGAATTGCAATACAAGACAAATAACTCACACTGGTGTATAATTTTTGGCTGTGTCGTGCTGTACTATGTATAAACAACTGTAAAATAAAATAAAAAAATAGCTTAATTTTTTGTGTTTGGTTTATTTGACTGCATGCAATGTGACCAGTGTCTGCGATCAGAGAACTTTGATCACGTCAAGGAGACATTCAATTATTTAAATATTAACTTAAAATTTCAGGAGGCACAGTATGACCTTTGGCCCACTCTTAGGAATGGAGAGCATTTGTTTATGTCATCATGGCGTGTACATGCAGTCAGGGCGGACGGAAATGGCCTCTTTCAGAAAGAGAGAGACACGCTGGGAAACGCATTAAGAGAACGGCTGGGTCTCACATCCTGATGCGTGCACACACGTCCATCAGCCAGCTGCTCTGTTCACACTGTCTGCAGGCTTTATTTAGCTGCGCACCATTGTTCTGTGTGTATGCAAGTCATCAGAAACCAGATAGACCTGCAGGCAAATCCCAGACGTCACAACAGGACACCTGGCATTCTCACAATGCTTACCAAACACTGAATAAACACACAAACAGTGATCAATCACGGAGACACAATGTTTCTCGTAGTGAGATCTAGAGCGGAAAAGAACAGTCAACATTTCTGATGAATAATAATAAAATAAAAATCATCTATATGTCTTGCCCACCCCCCCCCCCCCCCATTAATATCAGTTCTAAATTTCTAGATGCAAGAATTAAATAAAACTTTTCTTGTCTTTTTATGCACGCCTCTAGAAAAACCGGTAAGAACATGTTCATTCCCAGCATTCCTCTACAGCAGACAATGTGCTGTGAAGTGTGCATGTACATGTTTCCTCCGCCCTATCACTGCAGAGGAAAGGTCATGAGACAAGTCGCAAATGACAAAAATGTGTGACCTTGTGACAGCTGGTAGGAAAAAGCCCCTGACTCATGTGGGTGTAATTATAGACAGGAGCACATGTTCAGTCAGGCAAGATCCAGAGACGTTCATTTAGCACAGGCAAACAGACAACATAGCTTTTTTTCAGGATTTTGGATGGTCTGTGCTGTGTTTTGCCTGTTTCTGTTTGACTTATTTGGTCTTGTTCCTGTCCTCCTTTAGTTTGCACCTGTGTTTCCCCTGGATTTCCCCTGAGCTCCGTGGATTAAAGACTGTTTATGTTTACTCATGCCTCCTGCGTGCTTCCTAAACAGCGTATTGTGTCGCTTTTTGACTTATTACTTGTCACTGACATTACCTGCTCATTATTTTTCCATTTGAACACACTGTAAGAACAAAAAGGATGCACAATTTACATAGCTTGGTTAGTAGCAGTAAGAAGGAAAAGAAGGATTGTCCCTTTGGTCTGATATATACACACGTATGTATGTGCATTTATATATATATATTAGGGGTGTAACGGTTCACAAAATTCACGGTTCGGTTCGATACGATACACTGATGTCACGGTTCGGTTCGGTTCGGTTCGATACGTTTTAGATACAGCAAAATGTAAAAACATCTCAACTTTTCAGAATGCCGCAAGCGCACCGCGGGTCATGTGACAAGAACTAACCAATCAGCTTCATCCTTTCCCGTAACAACGTTGAGAGCTCAGCCAAGATGAAGGAACAGCTGATCATAGTTGTATATGGATTGCAATTTTGAAATAAATTTAGTAGCAGAGCTACTGCAAGCGATTTTTAGAGCTGCAAATCCATTTATCCTTCGCTGAAATTTCCGCGTCTCATGGAGAGAGCACGTCATTGTTGCTTAGCAAAGACAGACGCCTCATGAGCGCTTCTGCCCGAGCGCTTTGGAAAGGAGGAGAAAGACGCGCTTAGCGTTTTCCATGCGTTTTTAGGCACGATATGTGAACGGCCCCTAAGGCGCTCGCTCACTCAGCACGCGCTGAAGGCTCGTTGCAAAATGTCTAATGCCTTTAACAGACCAGAAATATAAGATCCTAAAATAACCAACAGGTCTGGTGTTTGGGTTGGATTCCCTGTAAGCTATAGTTTCTAAATGCTGCAGGGATAGTTTGCTGCGTGCATGTTTCTCCTTTTTTTCGTCTTTTCCCAGATAGTACTGACGCATATATCCCAGATATTCCCGCTGGTTTTTTTTTTTTTTTTTTTTGTAATCCCGCTGGTGTACACTGTCATGTTGCAGATGCGACATACCGTTGTTTTTTTATCCACCACTCTCTTGCCATCACCATTATAGCTTAAAGGGAATCCAAAGTGCACCCAAACACCAGACCTGTTGGTTATTGGAGGATCTTCTCATTTCTAGTCTGTTAAACGCATTGGCTATTTTGCAACGAGCCTTCAGCGCGTACTGAGTGAGCGAGCGCCTGCTGAGTAGCCTAACATAAACATATAAGATGGTGTTTTTTTCTTCTTCGGGAGTGTCAGGGGCGTTGCCTGTTACGTTGTTTGGGTTATTGGGCTACCTTGTTGAACGCATATCATTATATTTCTCTCTCTCTCTTTTTTTTTTTTTTTCAAATATAATTAATTACTCCAACGAACCGTTCGGTATACATAATGCGTACCGCGTACCGAACCGAAAGCGTCGTACCGAACGGTTCAATACGAATACGCGTATCGTTACACCCCTAATATATATATATATATACAGTAATGTACGTTGTATAAACAACTTTTTTTTGGATGTGATTAATTGATTTGACAGACTTAACGTTACATTAAATGTTACCTATGCATGAACCACATCTCCTGCATTATCAGTGTTATGCATATTGCATACCACCTGTTACAGTAATAAACAGCAAAATTGATCAATTCTGGATCTCTTTATTTGTGCATCATAACACACTTAGGTTAATTTGTACAGTTTACAATAACGCATATTAAAAAGTAAAGGGGCAGTGTAACTCGCTCGTTGACGCGGAAAATGTGTAGGTTCTGCACCCATCCATTTGTAAATTGCAGGTGAGACTCGAGAGATTTATCATTTTTAAACTGATTCAGAGGTGTTAGCTCTGACACTACAAACAAGGTAAGAAAACACATTGGGGAAGGTTACGAGCGGCAGCTCTTTAAGATCATCCGACCACTCTTTGTGTTCGTGCAGATTGAGTTCGTTGATTGTCTTGATTTTTTTCTAAATACCGCATCTTTGCTTCCTTGTTGAGTTTTTTCTTTATATGTAATCTTACACTTGATCTGTACGTCATGTCACTTTCACTTTCACTGATAAGCGTGTCCCCAAAAATGGCCGCGACTACCCAGAATGCAATGCGCAGTGACGTAGTTTCCCAAGCTCTATAGACAGCTCACAAGGTTTTGGAAAAGATCAGCCAACACACAGCCGGGTGTTTTGGTCGGTGTGTTCCTGAAATCTGTTGGCCCAAGTGCAGCTCTACAGGGTGCCTCCTTTCAGGGCGGTCTAAAGCGATTACACACCCTCTTTAACACCTATGGTGTGCAAAGCTCATTTATGGTTGCTATAGAGAGAGATACACCAAGTTACACAAGAGGCCAATTTCCATTTCCCAATCCCACAACATGGACCTTATCTGACTCAACATGTCAGACACACCCAAACACTCAAACAAAAGAAACAGGCATCCAAGATCACTTAGGAATGCATTTATGATGATTAAGCAATTTACTTTAACACTCTTTCTTTCATCCGATCCCTCGGTGAGCAGGAAGGCCTCATTGCCATCAGTGCCTTCCACTCGCAGGAAGCAGTTGGTGGTGTGTCCGATTCCAGACGGCAGCACTTTGTCCCAGAGCATGGCGTTAATCACAGAGCTCTTCCCGTTACTTGTCCTGTTAACACAAATGGTGTGACTAAATCTCAAATTATCGTTCCAATTTATAGCAAGTGGCTGAATGCCTAAAAACTGAAGACAATGAACATAATATTTGTGTTGGTGATGTGAAAGACAATACGTATTCACTGTACCTGCCGAAGAAGACCACCTTCATGTGTCTGCGGGACAGGACCTCCCCGATCCCTGCTACTTTAGACAGGTATCCCCGCACCTCCGCCACCTGCTCCTCTGTAGTGACCGGATCCAGTTCCTCATTGCTGTAGGTTTCTGTCAACAAAAGAGACCAGTTCAACTACACTTGATTTTAATACTTCACCAACATCTGCAACATCAAAATGCTTTGATATTCAAAATTAAAGACCACTATCTTTGAGGTTATCAGGGCATTGCTATTCAGTTGCTATACAAATCCAGTACATTTTATCACTACAATAAACATTGTGCCCGTTTTGCATGACAGATCGCTGTAGCAGCTTCAGTTCAAGAAGCAACACTTGTCTCTTCTGCTTTAATACAAGCACAAAATATACACAAATGAACATCAGAAGGTATGCTGAAAGATACAGTACAACTGTATCACTTAATGCATTTATTTTACAGTTTACAACATTAGTTGAGGGAGATTTTTTCCTTAGGAAAACTAAAGTATCGGTTTCTTGTATCGGCAGATATCATTCTGAATAACTGGTTATCGGTATCGGTTGAGCAATTTAGTATCGGTGCCTCTATCTAAAGGATTGGTCAAAAACTGCAATTTGGAACATTCTTAAGAACTTCTCAGAATTTATCTAAAGAAAGATGATTTAGATGATTTTTAGTCTCTCAGTATTTCTCATTGTAAATATTTAAATGTAAATATTGTATATTTTACAGTTTTATTGTCTATGAATTAATAACTCAATGTTAAATCACTAAGAAAAGTAATTATAAACCTCTCCTCAATGATTTGAGGTATCATTCAGCATTGAAATAAAAAATGGTTAAATTAAATATCTCAGGGTTAGAGACAGAACTGGTTTTCAGTGTAAACTAAGTAAGCTTTGGCAATTTTGCCAAAATGTGACTGACCTCAGTTAAACCTAACATGAGACCAAAATCCTTTAAGTAAAATCCTATGAGCTTATGAGCTGCCAGGGTAAATTTGTAAGACCATGCCTAAAGAAAACCTGAGATGTTCATAGAAAAAAGCCTGACACACGATATGCTGACTAAGCCATGCTTTTCCCTGAGCCTTCACCCGTCTCCCTGTTTATTACGTAACCTGTCTTTGCTATCTGATCTATGCTAGTCACAATCAACCAGGTTTCTCTTATCAGCTTGACAGATGAGCAGCATGCACCAGTGTGCTTTGAGCTCCTTAGACAAGGAGTGGAACACACTAATGGCCAGGAGTAATGAAAGCAGACACCTTCTAGAAAGGCTGAACTCTCTTTGATGTAGGCACCAAGCTGTTCAAAGATGCCGTTGATCTTCTTCTTGGCGGTGACGAAGTGTTTGAGCGGGGAGGCGTTCGCCTCAGCCATGAGTCGCTTGTCCTTCTTGCCGATCACACTGGTATTGGGTCGCGGGAAAACCAGAGACATCTCACTAGTAAATAAAGATGGAGATAAGTCAAAAAAAAAAAAAAAAAAACTCACAGCCACAAAACAGTTTTGAGTAGTTATGAAGGTCTTGCTAGGTTGATGAGAGTGGTTTTAACTAGTGGGCGACCGATATTAGCCAAGGCCGATATATCGGCCGATATTTGGCATTTTTTTAAATATCGGCATGGGCCGATAAATTTTTCTGCTTGGCCGATGTGTTCGAGGTAGGACTTTTATTTTGACGGCGCTAAAAAGGCAGCGCATGAGCGCACACTGTGCTCACACTAGAGCTGAAACAACGAATCGATTTAATCGATTAAAATCGATTATTAAAATAGTTGTCAACTAATTTAGTAATCGATTCGTCGCTAAATAAATTTTATTTGCCATAAGCGGCTCATTTCGTGCATATTTCAAATCTGCGGTGACCAAAGTGTGGCAGTAATGAGCCACCGGAGGTTTTACTCAGCCAGTACAGCAGGTGAAGTAGCGAAGAGCCAATAGCTGGCCTCGTTTTATGTCACGTGCTTCCCGAACAGCGTCTCTGCAGCATTCAGCGGGAAGTGGGAGTACTTTACTTTGAGCCTTTAAAATGAAGAGTAACCTGTAAACTCTGCACTACTGAACTGTTTAAGGGGCCGTTCACATATCGTGTCTTTTGCGTGCTCAAGTTCGTTATTTCCTATGTAGGCGCGCATTATGCACTCTCATAATGGAAGCGACGCGGTCGCGACACGCACGCGGTGCGATGCGCCCGTTTTTCCAGGCGCGTCCACACCGCATCCATTTATCCTTTGCTGAAATTTCCGGGTCTTCATGGAGAGGGCACTTCATGGAGAGAGCACGTCATGGAGAGAGCACGTCATGGTTGCTTAGCAAAGGCAGACGCCTCAGGGGCGTTTCTGCCCGAGCGCTTTGGAAAGAAGGAGAAAGCGGCGCGACTAGCGTTTTCCACGCGTTTTTAGGTGCGATATGTGAACGGCCCCTAAGAATTTTATTTGTGCAGATTCTCCAGTACAAGGTTGTTTGCAAATGTTTAGTCGTAAAAGCTGATAACATTGCTTTTTAACAGTTAACATTTAAAGCTTTACAAACATGTTATGTGATCAGTTTGTCGTTTACCAGTTCATAATTCAGACTTGCAGCCTAATTATGACTGAATGAGAGAGGTAAATGTTTGAGTATATTTAAAATGCACTTCTTTTCTAAGTATTCACTGCTCTTTTTCACACAGCAGGTTTTTTGTGTGTGTCCCAATTTTTTTTTTCTGGACAACCTTCTGATGGATTTTACTTTAAATTGTGAGTTCCATTCAGGTTTCATGCCATTGGCACTTTTTTTCGAAGGATTGTTTACAATTTCACAGCATAAGCTATAAAGCTTTTTCCCAGTAAATAATAAAATACAATGCACTGCAATTTTATTCTGTTTTATCCTTATACTTCGTGAAAATATGTTCTCAAAGATTCCTTAAGCTTTGTTTGGGATGTTAAACTACTTTAGGAGCTCTAAGGACTGCCATGGTGAAAACAATATTTGAAATCTCCTTGTGAATTTTGCTAGAGTATGGATCAGTGTTTTGATTGCAGAAGAGTTCGACAAAGGATTACTAACATAATAAAACAACTCCAGGTATATTTTTGATGAGGATATGACAATGCAAAATGGTTAAAATCTCTTTAAAATCTATGCTGAATGATAAAGACCCTTTATTAATAATTTACTTGGGGGGGAAAAATGGAAAAAACTAAAATATAAGTACATAAACCGATTAATCGATTAATCGTAAAAATAATCGACAGATTAATCGATTATCAAAATAATCGTTAGTTGCAGCCCTAGCTCACACTCTCTCTCTTCGTTACTGTTGTTAACAGTTCTGTCTAATACGAATAGTAGTCGGTCTAATAATCAGATATAATGGATAAACAAAGGAATTAATGTATACAAAGAGTATTATAACGATTGATTTTATATTATCAGTAATAGAAAGGCAAACATTATAATACTTTTTTGTTTGCCATCAGCATTAAGCAAATATGCATTTAAGTAATTTAAACAAATCTTTGAATGACTAATTAATATTTAATTTCACAAACCTTGCAAACTTAGCCGAATCCAGCTGTGAGATCGTGTGAAGTGTGTACGTGTATCCAGCATTATCACGTGTTCTCTGTGTGACGGTCGGCCCGTGTTAATTGAATGCTTTATCTTTGAAAGTGATTTCAAATTATGCTGCACTTCATGCATTTGCCCATTGTCATATTTATGTCATTTTCACTGTGTGCTGTATGTAAATTGAGGGTTACCTTGGCTTTATTTGAAAAATATGATTCCCAGTGCACACAAACTTCCCAGAATACAGAGTGCCCTGTCGGTTACAGTTTTTACAACCTTTTTAATTATAGTTTTATTAAATATGTATTTATTTGTGAAAAATACTATTTCATGTAAAGTATCACAAAGTATAAGTATGTTTATTTTACACAGTAAATTTTTTAATCCGTTGTCAAATGATTTAAAATTTCTTAAATATGAATAATATACATATTGGCTATCGGTCCCCCTGCTTTCCAAGATATCGGCATCAGCTGTCAAAAAAACAATATCGGTCGACCACTAGTTTTAACACTTTGCAAAATGGCTGTGTTCTCATTCTTCATTTGTGTCTTCCCAGTCTTCTAGTCTTTTAAACAGTGCTGTGTAATAAACTATTACACCAAAGTGTTAAACACAGAAAGTAATACTTTCCCAAATACCATCAGCATTCAGATAGTGTTTGAATATCTCATCAGTTCAAATTAGTCATAGTAATTTATTTTTTAACTGCTTCTAATTTAGTAAATATTTAAAATAAATATAAATTTCATTGCATGTTATTTACTACAACAGTACAATATCATATATATCAGCTTCATATCAACATTCTCTCTAAGACATTGGGACAGCAATCAAAGAAATCTACATTGCTCAACATTAGTTAAAAAAAACATTGATCATGTGCATTCAAAATCTTAATGACAGCATTTAAGGACAACTAATCTCTAATCGTGTGCTGCTGCATTCAGTTTCTACTGGCATCAAACCAACAAAGCCCCAAGTAAAGTAACAAATCACCTTGTTAGGAGCTGCAGGATTTAAAGTACACAAATTCTAGCTGTTTAATCTTGTAAAGAGGTAAAACAAAGGGATAAGACATTTACAAGACATGTTCTGCAAATGAAATATGCAACACAGCCTTACAAACCCTTGGTCTTAAACACAAACACAACACACCCTGAGAACTGCTCTGAAGAAAAGGAAAAGACATAATTCAGCTACGTTGCTGTCTAACTGTCTTGCTGTGGCTGAGCTATTGTTAAGTCCCACGTGTGTTGATGGGAAACGCTGCATTGCCCAAAAGAGCCGAGTGTCAACAACACATCACAATGTGCTTACTACAGATTCTAGAAGAGTTGGGTGTTAGCCAAAAGGGAACTGCCTTCCCTTACTGAACTCGGACATTATTGCAATTAATTTGATGGTCAGGAACAATCCATTTAAACCATCTGACCATTTATTAACACCTGCCTTGAAAACATTACTGGACACTCACACTTCAGTCAGTCCCTTCTGCTCGAGGTCACTGAACTGACACCTTTAAGAATATATTATTAATAACCCATATGGATATTACACTGTTTGAAGATATTAGATAATACATGCATGACTATCTCTACATTAAAGCTTATAGGTATAAAGAAATTATATATATATATATATATATATATATACACTGTATTTTTAATTATAGAATAATTTGATGGTTGGTTCTATAATTAATCCTATTAAGGTATTTTCACAAATAAAGAAGCTGTTAAAAACACGAGCTAAAAGGACATAGCCACTCCGATAAATTTGTGTGCACTGGGAAACATCTTTTCTCAAATAAACATTTACTGCTAACTTTACATACAGTGCATAGTAAATATGATTTGAATATATTATGACACGGAAAATGAATATATGGCACCACTGTCCACTAACTTTAAAATCAGTGATTTCAAGTTTTTTGCACCTGTTCTCGGCAAGTCCGGATTCTGAGTCTGACTACAGAAAATGTATTGATCAATGCCGATAATTCAAAAAAGCTCAAAAAAAAAATATATATACATGTATATACCTGCATTGGCTGATATCAGTCACCCACTAATATTCTCTCTTTATTTGTGGAAGGAGCTTATACGGCCTTACTGTAAAACTTCATTCAGGATCATTTGGAATGTTTTAAATGATTCAAAATCAATTTGTGAGATTTCAGCCAATTTCAGTAGTGTCCACAGAAGTGTACAAGAAATCCTCACTTAAATCAGGCCTTCATACATTCAAGAAATGTAATTAAATGAAATTTAGGGAAAAAATTACTAAAGACCTTGAGACCCACATCACTTGTTCAAACCCAGCTAAATTTGGCCATCAGTTAATGAGCGTAACGTCAGCCGTACGGTGCACTATTAACATTCAGCGCTGGGATGTCAGGGTCCTTCTGAACATCTGAGTGGTGTCATATTAAAGAGTCTGGAGCTGCAGTTAGTACGTGCGAGATCAAGCGCTCGCGCTCTGGAAAGTCACCTTCACTGCACATATTAAAAAAACAAATGCAACATCAATAATGCGTCCAGATGTCTGTCTGCACTTAAAATAAGGCAACCAGACATCAGAGGTTGACTCAACCTCAAACCCTCTGCTATATGACAATAATCTGGACCTCATCAGCTGTGTGTAGAAAACAGCATTCTGCCTGTGCAGCCCAAGATATTACCAGGTTGCTTCTAAAGCTATAGATATATAAAATATATAGCTATAGATATATATATATATATATATATTTCCTGCAACATAGTTCAGAAAAACAATCTTGTTTGAAGTAAACAATAAAGTGCTAATTCAATTACCAATATTTCCCAATTTTAATCATTTTACTAACCTTTGTTTCTTTGAGTGAAATCCATAGAAAATATTCCATATCTCTCAAGTAATGAGATCATTACACTTGCAATGCATGCATAATAATTATACTAGAATTATAGAAAAAAAAGTTTGAAAATAGATAGATAACATAGAATGTAATCCAGCAACACATTATTGGTAATGTCATGCAAGTGCATATAAAAGCATTTGCCAAAATAACAACTAGGCCACCAAAGTCAACAAAGGGTGTTCTCTATAAATAATTGCACCATAAAAAAAATGTACCATGGTAACAACAGTGTCTGCCAAACCACCATAGCTACTACAGGTGCTGCGTAAAGATCTGTGTTTCCTTAATCAGGCTCTTGATAAGCAGAAGAAACACTCCCATACACTCCCTTTAATACTATGCAAGCATTCTTACTAGTGCACACTTACACTAACATTCACTCAGTGTCTATTAATTATACAACACACTTTGGATATATTGATGGTAATGATGATCTGATTGGGACATCTGCTTAACTGAACGTTGTCAAAATGTTTTGAACACACACACACACAGGTTCCAGCAGATAACAACGGTTTAAACAGAATAAAAACACACTCAGGTTCCTGATAAAACAGTCTTACCTGACGATGTGTGTGGGAGCTTGTGTAAAATAGTGAAGATCAGATAAGCCCTATCAGCTGCCCAGCATTTGCTTTTTCAGTGAACGATCAGGGTTAACTCAAAGCGGAGTCTTGATCAAATGTAATCATGGTTTTATGACCCATAACACACACTAATATCAGAGTCACGACTTCCACGAGACCAATGTCACCGACAGCAGCAGTGGGTTAAACGAGTCTAAGCGAATCAAGCATCCCGAGACAAACACCAGCAGCACATTCGGTGTCTTTAGCTCATATTTAACAGGATCGGACACAGACTCCTATCCGAGGAACAGATCCAGAGAAGAGCACTTTCAATGTCAATGCATTCAAGTGCATTCGGCTCCACTCCACGCCTATGGTACTACTCGAGCCAATGCCGTGACCACGTGACTGAATTCAACCATTCAACAAGCCTGAACACGTAAAACATAAAATATAGTATAATAATAATAATAATAATAATATGCAGTGTGGTATAGTATATGTACAGCACAATATAATTAAATATAATAATATACGATATAAAAAATATTTCCGTCGTTTTTCTAGCATTAACCACACGCTCTCACTACAAAATCCCGCCCACTAAGACATGTCAGCCAATCCCATATCAATAATAGAGAAAGAGGAAAATGATGGACAGCGGAAGCGCAATTTTGATTGGTTAAAAAGTGCGACACACTCCCCCTCTATGGTAGAGACTGTCTGTCATAAAGACATATATATATATATATATATATATATATATATATATATATATATATATATATATATATATATATATATATATATATATATATATTAAATGGATCAGACAGACCCGGCTAGTGATGTAATCCTACTATCACCTTCCACTTATCTAACGTTGAAAACGTAAAAAATAAATCCTAAGAAACTGAAGAAGACCCGGTAAAATGATAAACCTAACATGCACATCAACTGTTTTTAAAAATCGTTATTGTACAGTTTGTAATAAAACATGTTTACCAGCAAGAGCGGAGGGGTTATATCTTTAAACAGTCCTCAAGCATGTTGATCCAGCGATGTCCTCGTAATAAATCCCAAAATCCTCTTCTGGAAGAGCTTTCTCTGAAAACAGCTGCTAACGGAGACACTGCAGGCCGAGCGAAACCGAAAGCAGATCCGTGATAACAACCAAATAAATGTTAACCGTCAAACATGGGCGTGAAGGCAGGGTTAATAAATAACGTTACCAATGAAAGTTTGTCAAAAAGCCGCTATACGTTTTCCACATCAGTATAATGTGTTTTAGCCTGACGTTTAACATAAATATGCGTTTCAACCATGTATTCTTGCCTATCTGACAGCTCCGCTATTATTTGGTGACCGCCATTATCTTAGCAAAAAGCTAAGGTTGGCTGGCGAGGTGTTTCACGTCATCTAACTGCGTCGGTTTATTTCTGTCCTCCCTCGCGGGGGCGCGCAACGCAATGGTTTTTATTCTGTGTTTGTTAAAAAAAAAGCCTACAAACATAAATCCACATCATGCATTCTTGCATTTTAATATTTACAATTAATATTAATAATTTGTATTAATTTAACCAACTGTGAAGAGAAAAGTCAGCTAAACACGTGACTACTTACATATAGGTATACATTTTCTAAAATAACACGCATAAATATTTTAAATATCCTAATTTAGACCCATTGTTCTTAACCAATTAAACTTTAGACGTACCAAGGCCTGATTTTTTGCCAAAAGCTTGTACACATTGTTATGCTACTTTAATTATTTTCTAAATTTTAAATGTATGGATTATGAGGGGATTTGGTTTCATAACAGAGCTTTCATAACAAAAACATATTTTGAGATGATAAATGACAGAACTCTGCTTTAAAAATGCAATCAAAATGCAGACACAAAACACAAGTTAGGCTACTATTGATTCTTTTGTGAAAATCATATAGGTACAAAATTGACAGACTTTTTTGATGATGTAATTACATACCATCAACCATCATTTTTTTTTTCTTTATTGTTTTCTTCCAAAATCCATGACATTTCTTATCCATAACAAAACAAGGACATACATCTCTAAAGAAGCAACATTATGCAGAGAGAAAAACAGACCAAACAGACTGTTTTCAAACGCAGCATCAGTCGCTTGAAGGGCATCAGAAAACAACTGTGAATGTCAAAGCAAAGACAGATAAGATTTTCAAAATCCACGTAATTTTATGGAATAATCCCGTCAATATATGACAATAAATAAATGAGTAAATGTCACTGCGCAGAAGTCACTGCTTTCAACATTCACTGATCGTTATCAAAAGATGCCTTTACCTAACATAAAACATGGGAAGTATATACACACTGGCATATTATTCACAACGTAAGGCACTGTGTCAACATGATTTGATTATTCTAGAGTCTCCTGAATTCAAAGCAAACCCAAGTTTCCAATCAAAAGTAGTTCAAGGGTCCACAAATGAGACCACGATGTATCGTACGCCCTGTACGGTGGGCAGACCCTCGTGGTAGTGAGTGAGGCGTCCGGGGTGCATGAGCGCCCAGCCTCTCCGGGGAGCTCTGATGGAGCAGTCGTACCTGAGGAACCGGCAGCCACCGCCCTGAACACAAGATCACTGAGCGTTAACACTGACGGCTCTTGCTCTGTCAAACCGCTTCACAATAACAGACACATATTGGAGAGAATTGGGATGCAAAGAAGAACAGAAAGGCCTTCCAGTTTCTGTATCTCCACATCTCATGCTTTCAGGAGCGCTGCAGGTCAAGACATGCTGCTGTCTTACAACATTTACACTTCACCAAACAATAGTTTGCATGCCTTAGATTCAAGATATGAAGAAACCATGTATTTATATTGCTGTAGATTAGGTTCTTTATACTACTAATTATACTTTAGCCAACTTAAATACTTGAATTTGTTACAGCCAATCTATATATATAATATTTCCATTTTCGGTCACTTCAGTGAATTATATGATTGAACTGTTTAATAAGTCTGCTCTGCTCTTAATATACACATCCTCAGCCCTAAGAAAAGTAAGTGAAGTGTCTCTAAATCCAAACATAACATTAAACTATCAAGTTTATTTCTCATTATACTCCAAAACAAACAAAAAAGCAACTATTTTACCCCAGCTTTAAGTCCTATGCAAAGCAAGCTGGAAAAACAGTTTCAGGTATTTCAACAATTCAAATAATTAAATCAACCAAAAGCAAATAATTACAATTTAGAAAATTAAGAAAACTAAAGACCATGTGAATTTTGTAAATCAATGTTAATAAATAAATAAATAAAACCCGTAATAATTTCTACACTCATTCTGCACAACAACGATAGCATAATGTTATCAAAATAGTAAGCAAAATTTATTTTAATTGTTTATGAGGAGTGTTATTTGCTTTTAGACAAGAAACTAATCCGACACCATGATTCACGGTAACCAGGAAAACAAGGTTTTTGATTAGAACAATATAAAAATGCACTTTAAATAAGACACAGTCGTTGAACTTTTTTTTTTAGTGTAACAAACAAGCATTTAACAAAAAGATAACGGTGTGCAGTGAAGTATTTTCACTCACCTGATAGTCAATGCCCACTTGATTGAGCGCTATATTGATGGTGAAAGTAGAGGCGTCATGATGTGGTCTCAGTGCGGGTTGTTCATCAGGTTTATATCTGACTACAAACGCCAGATCAAACTGAGCCTGCGGGACACACACACACACACACACAGATGCAGAGTCATCATTCAAGGAAAACACCTCCACTCCGGTACATATTACAATGCCCATGTTTCAAGACCACGAGAATAAAAATATTACATCTCATCATATCTTTATGAAATATTCATGAAATAGACTGTGAATGCTGCTTCATGTTGACATGCAAACATCACCCAGTCAGGAATGTCTTCCTTTTTACACTACTAGTCAAAAGTTAATCTAATTAAAATAAGATTTATTTTTTAGTTTTCTGAAAGTGTCTTCTGCTCACCAAGGCTGCATTTATTCGATCGATAAAACAGTAACAAAAGTAACAGAGCAAGTCTTACCCTTGTGTAGTATCCTGGATACATTTGCTCAGTGACCGGCGCTACATAATCCAACAGGAACTTGTGCCACTCTTTTTCGTAGCCCACCTGATTCATGTGGATATCAATAGTTGGGACATTTTCATATCCACCTTGGATCCTAGTGTCCTAAAAGCAAAATAAATCATAATTATGCTTACATAAATCATAAAGTAAGGTAAATAGCATGGGGATGACACAGGGACACATCAACATACCACATTTCCTCCTCCTGACCACTGGCCAAAGTGCTCCATCTCTTCAATGAGATGTTTGCAGGCCACATCAGTGAACACAGGGAACCAGTACACATCAGGACACGGCTACACACAGAAGAGCACACACGCAGAATGACTTCACCAAAATATGTTTTTCCTGATGCTCACCATTGAAAAATAAAATAACATCAGAAGTACAGTAAAATACAGCAATATTGTGAAACCATATTCAAATATTAAATAACTGTTTAATAAATGTAATTTTAAAAAGTTCCTCCAGTCTTCAGTGTCACATGATCTTCAGAAATCATGTGACACGTGTTGAAAACAGTTATGCTACTCAATATTTTGTGGAAACTATGTTTATTTGGTGAATAGAACATACAAGTTTAAAATAAAAATGTTTTGTAACACTTTAAAAGTATTATGTAATATTAAAAACTGTAATCTTTCGAAAATACTGCTGTTATGGCACCCAATGCTTTGGTGAGGCTCATCATGCTTGTCATGTGACACAGCAGAAGTGATATAGGCTTACTTTTTATGTATTTTTTGCTCCTTTTTTATTCAAAATATCGATTCTCTCGATTCTCAAATATTTAAAAGTAAATGTATTTAGCACCTTTGTAGATTATGTTAGTTGATCTATAATGGGCGATGGGCAAAGTAGCCTAATACTGTAATCTATTAGCTATGCATAAAAACCCGTATTTTTAATACAACTGACTATGCATTTAATGTGAATTTGATAAAAACATTGTTATTTACTAGAGAAAGAAAGCAAAAAACATTTCCATTACCAAAGAATATTTCAAGCGCTCTCATTATAAAACTCTCGTTATAATCACTGAAGCTGTTTACACTGTGAAATGAATATCTACTTACATTCGAACATCTGCATTTTGTTGTTTCTGATGAGAGAATTACACAGAGAATTCAGTCAGGTTTTTGACTCATCTGAACGTCTCTGATTGGTCCTTGCATTCATAAGCTCAACAGAATAGTGTGTGATTGGTTATAATGCGCAACACTGTAAAAACGCGTCTGTCTCTCGCAGCGAAAGCAGATTTGTATTTAGCAGCTGTTCTAATCACGCCTGTGTGATTGTATCAAACATAAAAATATTATTCGGCTATTAAGCTGCATTCAAAATCCACTTTGCTCAAAAATCTGAGGGGGGCACGTGTATGACGCCTCTGATCCAATGCCTTGTTTGAGAACTCACCGTTTCTATGAAAGCTTCTTTCAAAACTTTGGAATAATTCTCATGAATGTATCTTTCCTCCCATTCCTGTTGCAGAGAAAACATTAGAGAAGAACATTAAGATTCAACTAACAACAAAGCAAGGATGTCTTGTATAATATTCAATGAAATGATGGGATTTTATCTTACCACGGGATTTTCAAAGATCTGCCAGAGATCATTGTGCAAATGGTTTGTCTGGTAATTTTCAGTCGATAAAACTCGACCGTAGGTGTGCATATTTGTTACAAACATGAAAACACCCTAGGAACGAAATTTATAGATATCAATCAGCAATACATACTTACAGGATGTAAGATATATTGTTTATTTCTTGAGTTTAATGTCTGACCTTGTTCCGAACTCTGGAGCAGAAGGCCATATCCGGATCTAGCGTCGAGGATTCAAACAGGTCAGGATCTTTGAGGTCAGTCCTCAATGCATCAGCTTTTATCAGGAATATGTGAGAGACGTATGGCACATTCCACAAACCCCTGTGGAAGAGAAGCGTCACGTTTGCCATCCGCCCCGGTTTGATGCATTTCAAAAACTGCTTCATATTTTCTGAGCAGTAATATATATACTAATCGTTCTAGACCACCGTAATGTTTTTTCCTCTTCTGTTAACCAAGCCTGCATTTATTTGTTCCAAAGTACAGCAAAAAAAACAGTACATTCTGAAATACTTTTACTATTTGAAATAACTGTTTTCTATTTTAATATATTAAGTTAGCTCCCCAAGAAACAAAATATCATTATTATTTTATATGATTACTATTTTAAACAGCAGAGTATATATATATTTTTTAGGTTTCTTTGATGAATAGAAAGTTCAGAAGAACAGCATTTATCTGAAATAGAAATCTTTTGTAACATTATATATATATATATATATATATATATGTGTGTGTGTGTGTGTGTGTGTGTGTGTGTGTGTATTTATTAAGCCCGACTGATATTTCGTTTAGCCGATATTATCGGCCGATATGAGCCTGTCGCCGATAAATCTGTATCAGCAAATATGATGCTGATATTATTATCCTATTTTACAGAACCTATAATGCAAATTAAATGTTTCATGTGTAATCACTTAGTTTGTCCAGCAGAGCGTGCTGCATTGTTTGCTACTGGCGACCCAGGTCAGTGTAGTGTAGGGATACAAATCTTCACCCAAGTCCGCTGCCTATATTTGATCATCACATTACAATTATTACAATTATCCTAATTCGTAGTTTTTTATGATGGTATGATGAATGGATGGCTCATTTTAACAGCAGATTCAGTGACGTTAGAGAATAGAGTTGATCTGCACATCTGAGCTGAACTCATGCTTATCACATCCTTCACATCGCGCAGCAAATTAGAATTATATTGTATTTTGTCGCGTCGCTAGTGGCTGGTGTAGAATAGAACCCATTTTAATCATGTATGATAAGTGATGTTGTCTACACCGGATTCAGTAAACCGATGCCTTGTTCTATTCATGATGTGCTGACAGAAGTTCAAATGATTTTCAGTGGTCATTTTGTCGCGTCCTGTTGCAGTACAGACATGGTGTCAGCATAGTGTGTCAGTACACAGTCAGTAACGTAGCAGATTGAAAAGTTAGTATCTTTCAGCAGTTCAGTAGACGGTGGTGTTGTGGTGGCTTGAGTCCATTTGAGTTGTGATTCAACGCTACGTTTTTTTTTTTTTACTCTCACAATGAGCTTATCATATTCGTTTGCTACATTAGTAGGGCCCTATGATTTCACCGATGCAGAAAACATGGATGGAATAGCGGAATCCAGTCATAAAGATGGACATAAACGCTAATTTCGTAAAATTTGTCTTATTTTTGATGAATAAAAAAAAAAAAAACAGGCCAGTAAATATATCAATATAGACTGTGTCTGTGAATATTAAAACTGCAAAAAGACGATTTAAATACCCATTTTCTGCATGTTCATTAGATAACCAGAAAATACACAATACAGAGTTTGTGAAAAAAAAAAAAATATATTATTCATTATTATTATTTATTCATTTTTGGTGTTTACATTTGGAAAATGCCCCTGTTGGTTTGGCAGTAGCTTGCTTGCCTTACACAGTAACCTTTTTTGATTTCTTAACTCAAGTTATATACATTTAGTTCTATTTGTGTTAAGTTATTTATAATAAGTGAAGTGAAGTTTACTGTTGAGTGCACTGATGTCACTCATTTTGAATAATAAAGTTTATTGTTAAATAGCCTGCCTCCACTACATAGGTCTATATTTGTCACATCAGTGTTTGATCACCACATTTGAGTTAACATTGCAAAAGATTGTGTTTATATTATGTTTACGTAGGCTATATACTGTATTATATATACAATACCAGTCAAAAGTTTGGACAAACGCTTGGGAAGTGTCCAAACTTTTGACTATACTTTACTAAAATGTAGCTTACACATAAAGAATATCAGCTGACATATCGGTATTAGTTTTTTTTTTTTTACTCCATAATATCGGTATCGGCATTAGCCCCCAAAAACCCTTATCAGTCGGGCTCTATTGATCAATTCAAAGCATCCATGCTAAATTAATTTAGCATGGATGCTAAATTAAGCATCCCCCCAAAAAAATAGCTTTTGAAAATAGTGTATACTGTTACAAAATCGTTTTATTTCCGATAAATGCTGATCTTTGGATCTTTCTATTCATCAAAGAATCCTGAAAAAATGTACTCAACTTTTTTAAACATTGATAATATTAGTAATAAAAAAAATTGCTTGAGCAGCAAATCAGCCTATTAGAATGATGTCTGAAGGATCATGTGACACTGAGGACTGGAATAATGATGCTGAAAATACAGCTTTGACTCACAGGAGTAAATTACATTTTTAAATATATTAAATTAGAAACCAGTTGTTTTAAATAGTAATAATATATTTCACATTATTAATGTTTTGCTGTGCATAAATGCAGGCTTGGTGAGCAGAAGAGAATTCTTCCAAAAAAATATATATATATATTGTAAAACAACTTTTGACTGGCAGTGTATCTCTGTGGATTCCCAATCATATCACAGAACAAATGAAATGAACTAAACACCATCTTACACGCGGTGTCCTTGAACTATGTCCACGTAGTCCTCTGATCTGGCGTAGTACCCATCCGCACTGAGAGCGCCCCAGAAGTTTGTCCACAGACGCCCGGGTTTGGTCATCATTGGTGCAATGAAAGGCCTATGAAAAACAAAAATAAATTCCAATTAGAGATGCAACAAAATATTATTTTGATAATCAATTAATGTAACGTTTATTAGAAAGATTAATCATCATCGATTATTTCACTGATTATTAAGTAGACATTTATTAATTATTCAGCTTTTGCAATTAGTTAGAATATTGAGTTTACATATTCTAACAAATAAATTCCAGCTTTTGAAAGTCACATTATGCAATTACAATTATACAATTAATTTACACAAATAAATATATTTATAAAACCGTTTTCAACATTAATACTAATAACTAATGTTTACCATGATAAGAATGATTTTTGAGGATCATGTGACACTGACAACTGCAGTAATGATGCAGAAATTTCATTAGAAAGTAGTATAATTCATGTAAGCCATGTAATAAAACACATTCATATTTATACTTTTAATGTGACCCACCAGTTTTCATTTTAAGTGCATTACTGTACCTGTAGTATTTGTGCATGCACTTGTTAAGTATCTGTAATATTCCTTTAAAGGCACCAGTTACATTGCTATATTTCAATAGAGAACATAAACTCAGCAAAGAAAACATGATTGCCTTCATTGGTCAAGTTCATTCTACACTTCAAGTCTTACTTCTTCACTTACTTATTGAGCTCAATAAGGATTCGAAGTGCGTCTTCATTCTTTAAAACCACATCCACGTCTATGCTGAAGAAGTATTCACAGTCAATGTTATCTCGACACATATCGCTGCAGAAATAGAAATAGAAAAAAAGAGATCAATGGAATATTCAAAGCACAGAGGAGCTTAGTGTGTGCAATGACAAACTATATGCTGTTTGATATGGTCATTATTGAATACTTTAATAAAAAATAAATATTGAAAAGCCCACTTACAAGCCGATGTTACGTGAGGTCACAGGATCTATATCCTCCTCTGGTCCAATCAGCTTCACTCCCTGGTATTCGGACTCGTGATCCTCTAGAAACGTGCGTACGTGGGGTTCGTGGTGTGATTCCTGCAAAAGATATCAATCTAAAGTATTGTCCCTCATTATATGTATTCAACATACAAAAACATCTATGAAGAACGACAATAACGAACAACGTAGGCAACCCGATTCATTAATAAACAAAAGGTTCATGTGAAAAACTGGTGTTTAATGACATTCAATCTGATCTGATACGCCTTTAACAATAAAGACTCAATTTATGAAAGGAATATCATATGATACTCAACAGTCAGGCACAATGTATTAAACAGAACAAGACAGTCGTATCAATTTCCTGATTCACATAACTCTAAGGTACATGTAATGCTCATTTTATATATAATTACCTCATTGTGCCTTTAAAAATAAACTCCAATAAGGACAATTGGGAATTTTAAAGGCTGTTTCATACTGAGCGCGATGCTAAAAAGCGATACGAAAAAAACGATGCAAATCGCAGACGAACGGTGCTTTCTAGGGGTGTAACGATTAACTCGTTTTCTGCATCGATTACAAACCCTGAAGATTCAATGAAGTGATCTTTAAACATGATTTTTGAATCGTGAATTGCGATTTCAGACAGTAATCGATTTAAAACGCTAAGAGTCGAATGAATCAAGATTTTTATAGCAATGCAATGCTTTCAAAATATATACACAGTAAATTACTACACGCACAAATTAATGGAGATCTTAAACAGTGTTTGTGCCTCGCATCTCTCCTTCACGCGCTCCACTGTTTAGTGCTCATGACTGTCACAGGATTGTCTCACTGACACATTTTCTGAGCAGATAATGTGTGATCTCTTCTTAGGACTTTTGATCAGTAATGCCAAAGTGAAGTAGCTTTACTTTTCTGTATCTTTTCATTCGCTCTTGGCATCTTACTGACGGCGTTACCTGAGCAGTCGAAAGCTGCGTATTTATTGCATGGACGGAGCAGAAATGTAAGAGTCTAAAGCATACGCACAGCTCCATTGAATGATAAATGTGTTTTAACAATAGTGGTGAACCGAATGTTCCAAGGAAACTGGTAAAATAACCACATCATTAACAACAACCTTGAAAAAAGAGCACAAGGTTTATCTGACAATCAGATGCATGAAAGTTTTGGTACCATTTTTATAATTGTTTGTAGTATATAAAACAATCATAAATTTGCCATTAGGAAAAATTACAGATTACAAATGATTGATTGATTTCTAACAGCAAATGTAAAGTAATAGATAAGAAAATAATTCCTTGTAAATAATAATAATAATTATTATAATAATAATACATACACAAAATTATTGTATTTTTCATTTCTGTCAGTTCTAAAATGATGTCTATGCCTCTGGTGTGAAAAAATGTTAGCCTATGCATATTACTTTCAAAGCTCATTTTTAAAATCTTGGCTTAAATACATGTTCACATTTGACATGTCATGCCATAGCATCATTAAACTAGCATCTAACGATGGACAAAAGTATTTTTCCCCTCTAACCTGTGCTTCTCTAAACATAAAGGCTAATAGAAATTAGTAGTAATTAGAGTAATTTGCCCCCTAAGCATTACCTAAGCAAAGAATCAATCCTGTGAATGCACTTAAAGAATGCAGAATCAAATTGTTATAATCGAATCAAATAAAATTTAATCTTTCTAAAATCATAAAAATCGTTCTTGTATCGAATCGAAAATCTATGAATCGTGAATCGAAAGTAATTGCTATCTACCCAAAGATTCACAGCCCTAGTGTTTTCACATCGAGCGTGAAATGATTGTATTCTCGCCTGCACACTTGGTGACGCTGAGCAACAACGCAATTTTCCTCAGATATCTATTTTCTATATGGATTTCACATCATCCACTGCTCAATATACAGCATAACCAAACTATCTATAATGCTTACAAGAATATACAAAGCATACAGTAAATATATCGTCATAATCATATGTCTATTTGCTCTCATATTTAATGTGTAGAAAAATGTTTCACTAAATTTTTTTTTAAATATGTTAGATGTTGAGATTGAACGTGCTTGGACTCATAACACTCGCGCACATGGAAGAAAACAGACAGTGCTCGCCAGATCACATAAACTTAAAAATGATATTTAGGACATTTGATATTTAAGAGAAATTAATTTGTTTTCGGATACCAAAGATAATCTCTTGCAGGATACTCTTCTTTGGTGTTTGTTTACACTGGTTT
The DNA here is from genome assembly GCF_023724105.1 of Carassius gibelio. Taxonomy (NCBI): domain Eukaryota; kingdom Metazoa; phylum Chordata; class Actinopteri; order Cypriniformes; family Cyprinidae; genus Carassius; species Carassius gibelio. The sequence goes on along the minus strand of NC_068403.1, from coordinate 26,270,772 downwards.
TCGAGACAGCGCCACACTTCTCGCCCTTTAGACCAACATCAGCTGCTCTGGGCATGTGATCTAAGCTCAAATCTCATTGGACGGCCCATTTCACCGTAGAGTGATGAAAAAAAAAAATCATCAGTCAGGACGAAAAAAAACCTTAGATTTTTGTTGCCGTTTTTTTGTGACGTCATCGCACCACGTTCAGTGTGAAAAGGCCTTAATGTGTAACTTCAAATGAAAACATAGCTATTATAAAGTGTTACTGCTTAACTGTTAAAAAATGCATAGAGTTATAAATCTGAACATAAAATTTTACCTGATTATAGATGAATAATTGGATCCGGTTTTTGGGGTATTTGAGGTTAAGTAAGCGCTCAAAGAACACAGTGACAAAGGGTGTGGGCTGCTGGATGAAGATCCCGATGACCACCACGGGATATTCACTCTCCTGCAGACCATAAAGACAAACAATTCATGAACCAAACAATAATTCACCTAAAGCTTCATTTCAGTTGAAATGTATATGTTTTCGCTACTTATAGAAGTGTCTATGAATGCTTATGACAGTGAAAAATGGGCATCTATTAGACTTTTGTTAATTTACATATAATGATTTATTTCTTTTTTTATATCTATTTTCATAACAATATTTAATAATGAAATTGTATGGAGTCCCTTGCATAACATGCAGAAAAAATAAATAATAATAATAATAATACTAGTAAACGTAAGGCCCACCTGGAGTCCAGAAAGCGGTCGCAGATTCTCATTACAAATTGTGCAGCCAGTCTCAAACGTCCAAAGATTTGGGATATAGTTCCCTAGGTAGTTTATCTGAAGCTGAAAGAAACAGCATGTCATGAAGATGATTCAACTGAAGAAGGCAGAAAGCTTTCGCATTACAGTTATTTAGATCATAACAGTAAATGGTTTTACTTTGGTGGGTCCATTGCCATGAATAATAACAGGCAGCGTGTCATAAAGCACATTTCTGGCTCGCACACGTCCATCTTCAAACTTCAGCACCACCTCATCTGTTCATTTGATTAAAAAATGATTAGCATTAGCATTCTGATTAAAATTACACAAACATAATCATTCAGTGCTGAGGCTGAATTCTGCTTGAATCATTGTGCAGTAGTTATATGGTCAGTTAAATGGCCATAAGTATCCACTGGCCCACTTATAAAGGATTTCCTCCATAAATGTTTGAAAGAATCTCTCTTGGGTCTCTGTAATGGATACTTCTGATCTAGAAAGAGAAAGGAGGCTTTTTAAACAGCCTTTTGAAGCTGAAACAGTGAACTTTTCAGATGATGAAGAACTGGGAAAAGTGATATTAACAGAGGATGAATGGGGGATTCATTGCAGCGTAATGTTTCGTAATGTTCTTCTTCTTGCTTTCTTACAAAAAGTTGTACTTACTGCATCAATATTAATATGCAATGTATTTACAGGGTTTGTATCACTTTGTTGTACAGTGCTTTGTTTCACATTATCTATACTTACTGATGCAATAACTATGGAAGCCGGTTTCCGTCACAGAATAATAAAAAAAAAAAGATTTTCATAATTGCGTGATACAAACTTTAACATAAAGACATAAGGAAAAATAAAGTTGCAATTCTGAGAAATAATGTCAGAACTGCGAGATACTAACAAAATTCTGACTTTTTTCTCAAAATGTATTTATTTATCTCATAATACTGAGTTTATAAAACGCAATTAAGAGTTATATTCAGAACTGTGTGAGAACATATCAACCTGCCCCCCCCCCCCCCCCCCCAAATTGGACTTTTACTCACAACTGCGAGTTTATATAATGCAATTCTGACTTTATTTCTCAGAGTTGTGAGTTTATATCTCAAAATTATGACTTTTAACTTGCAATTGCATTTGATAAAATCAGAGTTGCAAGATATAAACAGGAAATTGCAAGAAAAAAAGAACTGCAAGAAACACAGTCAGGGTTTTGAGATTTAAACTCGGAATCGTGAGAATAAAGTCAGAATTGTTCGTTTTTATCTCGCAATTCTGACTTTATTACTTGCAATTGTGAGTTTATGCAATTCAGTGAAAAAAGTCAACTGTCTTAAAAAGTCACAATAAACTTTTTTTTTTTTCAGTGACAGAAACAGGCTTCCATAAATAACTGTAAATCATTCCATAATAAATCAAACCCTAATCTTAACCCTAATCCTTTAATAAGTAAATGCGGTCAATTAATACCACTCTGTACTTTAATGTACAGAATGGTTACAGTACAACAACACCATTTATTATTTATTTATGGAAATACACTTTGAGACCAGGAAATAGCCAATTTTGTTATCAATTGCAAAGTGAATCTAAAGATAAAAATCTGGCTATAGTTTCTCAGGTCATTTTAATCAGACACTTTAAACTGAATTACTGATCCACACAATGAGAACTTACATGAACTAGTAGTCTACAAACCCTTGTTTACTTTACAGTTATTAATCTCTTACAAATGGCAGCATACATAAATATATATATATATATGTGCTGTGATAACAAAACGGACTGAAGCTCCAGCTCCACCTGGGCTGTAGTATCCAGCTGGGATGGTGTACGTGTGCTCAGGCACATCTCGCAGTCAGCTCCGACATTCCAGAAATGTGCCATTACAGGCAACTGGGAAAGTCGCTCTCCTCCCACAATCTGGGAGTGAGTCAAAACTACAGCCGGCAGCCGAGCAGAGCACAGCTTTGAGCTCAGATACGAGCTCCGGTCCACATGAAACCAATCAGCTTTTGAGACCCTCAGCAAAGCATTGCATTAGCGAATCCTCATTAAACTGAAAGGCTACAGAAAGAGGAAACTTCCCAGCAGGTATCAAAGAGCAAGAACTGTACTGACGCTGCACTTTTGGAGACCATAAAAAAGGACGTTTTTCTTCACAGAGCTAATGCTAGTGAGATTTTTGCAGAAGCCTCCTAAAACAGCTTTATTTCTAAAGCAGAACACAAAATTATACACTTACCAAGAGCTCCGTGGAGATTCTGGAACAATCTGCACTTGCTGTCCACAGTTATATTTATAGACTTCTAAAGAGGAAATGACAGGGAAGGAAACGTCAAAACGCAGCATAAACACATTTAATATGCATCATTTCTGAAACTGTGAACTTGAATGTGCATTCTGAAAACAAGCCTAAATATCTTTAAAAATGGTGCAATAAAGTTTTAGGGAACAACACTACACCCAACAAACTATACTCAAACACTCACTCTTTTCTCCGGGTCGATATATATCCTGGTGAAATAGAGCTGGTCACTGTCACTGTCTGCACCTGACCAGTCCGAAAGCATCTTTTTAAGGTTAGGTGCATAGCCAATGAAGCCTAAAAAAAACAAAAAACGTGTAGCGTTATAATTGTAAAAGCCTATAAATAGACCCAAAACCTGTGAGTATCTGGTTTAGATGTGCAATCGGATGATTTAAACGTGTATTTTAATTATTAGTCATGAAAAGAAGGAAGAGAGCAGATTTTCAGAGACCACCGATGGCAATAAAGACAATAAAGATTATTTCACATCTGTTTGTTAGTTTCTGACATCACTCTATAAGTATGAGTGTTTCTGGGACTTTCTGAGAGATTGTGAGAAAGGAAATTAAAAAAGGAAGAAGCCTCAAATGTCTTAGTAAAGCAGTTCTTCCTTGGTAAAGTTAACTCTCTACAAAGACTAGAATATATAAGCTTAAGTGAGATTTGATATAGGGACTATAATATATGCAATGATTTGCTTCCAATCTGTTCCATGCACCTTTCCCTCCAAAACTATTAAACTAATAATTTCATAATCATAGGGCTTTTGAAATAAATGAAAACCTAATTATAGCTCCTACTGTAATCAGAAAAGTCAAATATAATTGTATATAAGAAGCTTTAATGGTAATTGTTTTTCAAAGACATTTTTTGATAGTACACTGAACAGGATAATTATTACCGGTATTATGTTTTTTTTTTTTTACTGTTGTATAACAATACTAAAATGTGATCTTAATGGCCCTAAAAAGAGCCTCTTTGTATTTAAACAAAATCACATTTATTAATTTACTCTTTGGATTTTGTGGTGAAATATCTGATGCATTCAAGTCACGTTGGAAAGATTGTATTTATGAGATGTACGCACATCAGCATCATAATTATGAAGTCTCTTCATTTTCTTTAAGAGCTCCAGTTTCTGAGTCGGCTTCTGTATTGACTGTAATTGTGTTTAACTATTTTTTTTTTTTTTCATTTACAATAAAACTAGCAAAATTGCCTGTAAAAAATATTATAATATTGTACAATTATGATGGAATATACAACAAATCAGGTTACACACCTTCATATATTGAATAAAAACGCAAAAACAGTGATGCATTAATCATTTTGAAAAAGTTGAATAAAATGTTTGTAGAAAAGGATATTGACGTCTTGTGAAATTAGTGTAAATAATGATTGGTAACATTCATGAATCCAAAACTAATGGTGCATCTAAAGCTCTTGAGTAGCAGTTAGAGAAGAAGAGAGGAATACATGCCTCCTGCCCCGAGGAACCTCTTCCCTTCTCTGACATGAGGATGCTTGTCTTCCAGGTGACGGTCCGGCCAGATGAGCGTCTCGGCAGAAAACACAACTCTGTGCTTGGCCTGCTGAAACTTCTTCAGCAGCTCTTTCGGACCAGAAGAAAAGATCACGTCATAGCTGTGGAAAGCCAGAGCATAAACACTCGTTACTGTCAATGATCAACACTGATCGCTGAGACAGTCCAGACGAATCGGCATATGATGGACATAAGCACCTGTCCACAAAAAGAATGACTCTGTTCTCCTCCTGTATGTCCTCCAGAGCAGACTTCAGCAGGCGCACCTTCTGCCCTCCACCCGGAGGAGACATGTAATCTCCACCTGTCCATGTTTCACCCCCTCCGAGAACCTAAAAAACAGCAGACGAATGTCAGGCAGCAGTCTGCGGATTACAGACCATCAACTGTGTTATATAGGGTGCAGCTAACAAAAATGTCAAGGTCGTAGTTAACCCTGAATTCAAGAAGAAGAAGCAAAAAAACATTAGAAATAACATTTTTGTTGCTAAAAGTAAGCCTAGTTTTTGGTTTTTAAGCATACATCATGGTAATATCTGCTGCATGTGACAGGTCAATACTAGACATACAATATATTTATATTCATCAGAATAAATGAAAGGTACAGTGGTAATGATTTATGCTTTATGATATGATGTATTGCAATGTTGAGAATTACCGTTTTGGCAAGTTTAGTATACAGGACGATGATGCATTAACTAAGGTGTAATAACAGGAAATTAAAATACTAAATTTATTATTATATTTACACTTGTATTTTGACCATTTAGTTGAATAAATGAATAACCATTGACAGACAGAGCAAAAGCCAAGTGAAAAAGATTAATCTTTTCTTGCTGTGACATATTTACAGGCATATGAATAATTACATATTTAATTCCCCAGGATTAGTCATTAAAGCAACAGTAAACTGAACGATTTTAATCATTTAGACTAAGATAATTGATTACAAAAATTATTAAAAAATAAATAAAAACACTATCAACGTGCCACTTGGGTCCTTCTGTGTCAGCACTTAAAAAATTAAAATGATTTATCTTTTACTGCACGCACAAAAAAAAAAACCTCAGAGTAAACGTGTTTAGATGAGATTTTGTGATGTATAGATACAAAACATTGCACTTTATTAATAAGCTCAATGTTGAACTGCCCATTACTAGATATTGTATTTATTCATGACTATTTCACACAGTAGCTGCTGATGAAGTGCTTCACCTTGATGCTGTAGTTGAAGTGTTTGGCAGATCTCAGGAAGCGTCTGAAGCCATCGGTCTCCTGCGTGGCCACAGTCAGCACCAGAAGATCTCCTGAGACACACACACACACACACACACACAGCAGTGTTGGTCAGCTCGTGTGTGTACGTGCTGCACGAGCACATCCTCATGGGTCTCCCACATCACTGCTCTTCTTCTGAGGATCACACAGGAACTCAAGGCACAGCTGGGATATTCGCTTACTCTTACACACTACTAAAACCTGGCGCAAGGAAGCTAATTCTGCCGGAAAAGAGTGATACTTCTTTAGGCGTTTTCTGTCAGTCTGTCAGATCTTTCTTGCAGCGCAGTCTTCCAGCGTCCGTTACTTCACAAAATATCCGTCGAGGAGAAAACCAGCGTGTAGCTACAATGTAACAAAATGTTTTGTTGAACTCACATTTCGCTTTTCTGTTACTTTTATTAACAGTTAGAGAAATGTAATAACTTTTTTTTTTTTAATTTGCTGTAATTTATCACCATAGTTTTAGTACAAAAAAATAAACAAAATAAATAAAAACTGGTATAAACCATGGTATATCCACACATTACTAATGGTTTTGCTGCACTAATCATAGTTTAACCATGGTATTTGTTATATACTGTGGTTATACAAATGCTAATCCATACGCAAAAGAAAAAATAATAATTAAAAAAAGAAAACTCTTTTACTACAATATGATATCATATCTGTGTGGGTCCACGTCAGCGCTGAGTCTCGCTAACGTTTCATAGCATGTCAGGTTTGCAACGACCCTTAACAATCAACCTGAAACTGCAGTAGAGAGGTCAGTTATCGTGTGCAGAAGCGGTGTGTTTAACTGATCTGTGATGAGCTGAAGTTGAGCCTTACCCTCGGGGATCGAGCCCTGCTGATTACAGTCAAGCGGAGAAAATGTCGCAAACAAACACGCGAGGACGAGCAGGACTCCTCTCATTTCTGACCCGTTCTTCTTCTTCAGACCTCCACAGTTAACGGCGTCTGATGAAATAAGGCCTTTCCTCGAGAGAAAGTTAGTTGTAGATTCCCGAACAATCCCAAGCCTGCCCACTTTTGGCTTTCCCCACCCCTGGGCTTCAGCGGAAGATCCCTGACCTCACAACAGAGAAGGAGCCCACTGTTTGACAAAACTTTGACTTATTCCGAGAAATTCAGAAGAAGGTGTGTGACAACTATGTCTGTCCCAATTTGTGTTTAAATGTATCTGGGGGAAGAAATAATAATAATAGGCTACTTAAAATTGTTAATAATAATAATTACGTCAGTAAATATTTCTCATGGTTAAAGCTTGTCTTAAAAACAAGAAAAATATAAGTTTTGTTGAACACCTGTCATCCTGTGTAAGCTTGAAATTAGACACATAGGCTTTTCAGCAGTAAAAGTAAATAATTTTCAGCTTTTTCAGTCATTTAAAACACAATACTTGAATATTATATTAATACGATTACATGTAGTTAATATGCATTTTAAACTTATGTCCTAATAAACAACGTCACAATTCGTGCTAGGCATAAAGGGACATTTATAACCTTTTAATTATGAACATTTATAACCTTCCATTTGAAATCTGAATTTTAATGTACAGTAGCCTAATAGTAAATTGGACATTATGCCAGCCAGACTAACTAATAATAATAATTCCATGACCACATTTACAATTTACAGTAGGGTCAACAATATTTATTCAATATATAATACAACGTAAACAACGCCAGGTTGCAATTGCAGATAAACTGTTCTTCTCTCAGGAAAGCTCTTATTATGAGAATGATATTATAAGCATTTCGAAATAATCAGAATAAATTAAGTGCATTTATCGAATTTCACCCAAAAAAATAAATAAAAATAATAATAATAATAATAATAATAATAATAATTTACAAATAGGTTATGCAAAATAAGTAAATACAGACCCCCTTTTTTTCGTTTCTTTTTTCAGATAACGTTACTTTTTCACACACGTGCACACGCGCGCGCGCACATACACGCACGCACACACAGCTCAAATAAAACAACGAGGGCAGCAGTCATCACTCGATGCTGTAAAGCCGTTTCAAAGTCGATAAACTGTTCTTCTCTCAGGAAAGCTTTTATTATGAGAATGATATAAGCATTTCGAAATAATCAGAATAAATTAAGTGCATTTATCGAATGTCACCAAAAAAAAAAAAAAATAATAATTTACAAATAGGTTACGCAAAATAAGTAAATACAGACCCCCTTTTTTCGTTTCTTTTTTCAGATAACGTTACTTTTTCACACACACGCACACGCGCGTGCGCGCACCCACACACACACGCACGCACACACAGCTCAAATAAAACAGCGAGGGCAGCAGTCATCACTCGATGCCGTAAAGCCGTTTCGAAGTCCCCAGGTCAGTCTTATATGCTGGTCCAGGATCAGTTTTGTCTTCCATTACTACGTCACAATGACGTTAGACGTGCTTCTAAGGGCTGATCCCTGAACAGCGCTTAGTCCAGTTTGAACTACGACCGTTCTTGGGCTTCGACACTTCCGGTATTTTTACGGCAGCCTGCTCGGTTCCACAAACAGAGAAGTCAGCTGGCTGAGAGATGACATGTACACACAGCAAATACAACAAACAAACGAAGAAATAACTCAAATCTGTCAGAAACACGCGATAACGCAACGCAAACATTGCTTCGAGGCGCTAAAGTAAACGAGGAAAGGACGAGCAGAAATGTTTTGGCTAACGTTTAGTCACCTGACGAGTCTGATAACAACAACTACAGCGCTGCAATAAATGCCAACTCTTTGCAGATACAAGTGGCTCGTTTAACAAACTTTGGATTTGTTTTTTGCACGGAAAAGCGTGTTTGCCTCTTTAATGGAGAAGTAGGAAATCCACAACTCTGTGACTGAAGAAATTACTTCAACTCTTCAAGTCAAGCTTGATAAGGTTATCCTACTATGTGTGTCAGAGCTGTTTCCACTCCAAGCTTTTACTGCTGTCAGGAAGTCCTGTAGGGATCGCCCTCGACTGAGGAACAGCAGGCGTTTATGTTCAGTCCATCAAAGAGCATTTGGAGCAAAAGACAGCCAGACATGTGGCTTCAGCAGAGGTTAAAGGGTCTGCCAGGTCTGCTCTCGAGCAGCTGGGCCCGCCGTGTCCTGGTGGGATTACTGCTCCTCCTCATTTTCTACTGGTACCTGAGCTCAGATGGGCTCCTGAGGTTTCTCAGCATGTCCCGAGACTCTGGAGGAGCGGCGGGGGCTTGTTTGCAGACTGATCTTCACAGGTGGGTGTCATTGGTGGACCGAGGGGAGGGAGTGGTGCTCACTCCCCAGACCACAGAAACTGTCCCGTTTGTGGTCGGTAATGGACATTTCCTGGTGGATGTGGACTCTAACAAACTCTGGGTAGCTTCATCTTCACAGCCTGGATCCGCGCCGGTTCTCCAAACAGACTACGGGCCGATAGTGCGCCTGCAGATCCCGGGAACACGCTCGGAAGCTCGGGGAATGATGCTGAGGTACACAAAAGGCTCTGTTTTTTCCAGCAGGTGCATCCTGACAGCGTCTCCTCGCGACTGCGTCGTCATCCGAGAGGAGTTTGTTGCGCATCGCAGCCGACCCAATGTTTATCTTCAGAGGGTTCACGTAACGAACCCCACAGACCGTCCGGTTTCCATCGACCTGGTTTCTATTGAGTCTCTGTCGTTTAGGAGCACCGCGGAGAAGATGGACGAGAAGGAGTTTGTGCTCTCCTCAGGACGGGTGCTCACGGAAAAGAAGGACACCGTGCTGGTGGTGGTGGCCACAAAGAAGCTGAGCGCCAAGATTCAGGTTTCTGCCAAATCTGAATACTTAGAAAACCTGGTGAGCGTGATTCACACCTCGGAGCCCACAGAGGGTGGGAAACTGGACGAGACCCTCGGGAAACTGAGAGAAGCGGTCAAGAGAGAGATGGTGGATGTCCTCCGAGCCAATGTGGAAGAACTGATGAAAGAGCACCAGCAAGCATGGGCGGACCTCTTCATATCTGGCGAGTTGATTGAGCACAGTCTGACATAAATTATTCACTTAAAAAAATATATCAGTATATGCATTTCAGGTTCATTATGAGTTTCTTTCTTCTGTTGAACACAAAAGTAAATATTTTGAAAAATGTTTGTTACCAGACAGCTGCTGGCAACCATTGACTTCCACAGTATTAGTATTTTTTTATTTTCCATACTGTGAAGGACAGTGGCTACCAGCAACTTTTGCTACAAGCATTCATCAAAATATAAAATTCTGTGTTCAACAGAAGACAAAAAATCATAAAATTAGGGGTCATATCAACACAAAATGATTTTTTTTCTTAATCTTAGAAGTGTTCAGTTTGTTATGAGGACAAACTGTGCATTTTAATTTTAATTCAAAAAAATTTAAATCCCCTTGGAAAAAGTAAAGTAAGAAATAAATAAGTATTAAAAATGTTGCTAATTTAAGGCAGGTTGCATAAACTATTTTTAAAAGTTAGTCAAGTATTTTTTTTTCTTTAAGTGTAAACCTAAATTTGGTTACATATAATTAGGTTAGTCTTGAGCTGAGTCCAAAATATAAGACTGATTCCCCTTCAGTTAACTATTTCTTATGCCACTGTTTGTGCAGCTTCCCCCTGGTTTCACAGACAGGGTTTAGATTAAACCAGGATTAGGCCATAGTTCAATTTGTACATTTTTATTAACGCACCTTAGAAAAAAAAAACATTTCTGGTGAGATTTAAAATAATGGCACTGATATATTTTAAGATCAGTCAATGCAAATGTATTTCAGTTCAAATGGCTCAGAAATGCATTTTAATCTGAGCATAGTCTTAAGCCTGGTCTGTGAAACCAGAGATAAGAAACAAGAAACCGCCATTAGTCAAATATGAGTATTGTGTGTCAGGTGAATGGTTCTTCTCTACCAGCCACTGCACTCCAGAAGGTGGTTTCTGCAGTGATGACTTTCACTCACACAGAAAAAAAAGGTTATTTTAAGAATTGTTCACTGAAAGGTTCTTTGGGGAACCCAAAATGGTTCTTTATGGCAGAGTGTTGTGTTGAGGCAAGTTGGAGCTAAACTCTTTAGGACACACCTGCCGTAAAGATCCATTTTGGGTTCCCCAAAGAACCTTTCAGTGAACAGTTTTTAAAATGTGTTTTTTTTTTCAGTACATTTTAAGCATCTAAAAAACATTCACTATAGAGAACCTTTTATGCAGTGGAAAGATTCCATGGATGTTAAAAGGTTCTTCATTGAAGTTCTTCTCTTCACTTTGCTGTATATTTAAGAGTTTGTGGCCAGCAATCTATCTCAGCCTGTCTCAGATTGGTCTTTGACAGTAACCGCTGCTGATTAGAAACAAGTTAGGAAAAACGAATGAGGTCTGAGATGCAAGTCTGATTGGTTGAGCTTCAGTATGTCTTGTCACTCAAATGCGACAGTATGCAATTAAGTGCTCTTCATGCTTGCATAAATATGTGAGCTGGTTTTAGTTTTATATGCCAACTCCCGATGATAGTGGCCACACAGAGCTATAGTTTACAAAAAGTCATTTATATTTATTAAAAAGTCATTTATATATAGTCATATTCTACATCTCTTTTGGCCTTCTTTATTTATTTTAGTCTTTTCAACAACAAGTAGGACAGGAGACCTAGCACAGCAGCTGTAATTAAAATGAGATTTGAGTTAACTTACTGTACAAGGCTTACATGTCAAGACAAATCTGGAAAACATACTATACCACTTTGCACACTGTTTGTTTTGTATTTTATCCCATGAAAACAACCAGCCTCCCTTATGATTCATATTTTCAAGTTTTAAAGCTTAAAATAATGTTTAGTTCATGAGGATTTGATCTGAAATGTGCGTGTAAACATTTCTCTCTTGCGTTGCCTTGAAGTTCAAAAAATAAATAAATAAATATATATGGTTTAATACAAATAAAAATAAAATTTGCCAAAAGGTAAACAATGACAATTACTTTTGCACAAATATAAAAGAAAGAAATGTTGGTGTACTTCAGGGAAAATGTAAGTGTAATAACATTTAAAGAACCTAAAAGGAAATGTTTCATAGTCTTTTTTGCTGCTTTACAGGTGTGGAAATCCGAAAGATCACCGACGCCCATACTCCGTCCAGTCGAACAGTCAACAACACGCTGTACTACATTCTGTCGACCTCCACAGCGCCCCTCCTGGACCAGAGACTGACCGCAGAAGAGACGGAGCGCCTGGAGTCCAGTCTGAACTACGCCGACCACTGCTTCAGCGGCCACGCCACCATGCACGCAGAGAACCTGTGGCCGGAGCGCCTCTCCAACGTGGCTCAGATCCTGCAGCTGGTGAACCTCTGGAACCTGACCTTCCAGAAGAGAGGATGCAAGGTCCTCGTGGCGGCAGGCACTCACGGCATGATGCAAGGCATGGTCCTGAGTTTCGGCGGTCTGCAGTTCACCGAGAACCACCTTCAGTTCCAGGCCGACCCGGATGTTCTTCACAACAGCTACTCTTTGAGGGGCATCCATTACAATAAAGACCTTATCAACCTGGCCGTGCTGCAGGACGCCGAGGGCAAGCCCTTCCTGCACGTGTCCGTCAAGCCCCAGGAGAAACCCGTGAAGCTGTACGCCTGCGAGGCCGGCTGCATGAACGAGCCCGTGGAGCTGACCTCGGAGCTGCGAGGACACATGTTTCCGGTGATGGTGACCCAGCCCATCACGCCTCTGCTGTACATCTCCACTGATCTCACTCACCTGCAGGACCTGAGGCACACGATGCACGTCAAGGCCATCTTGGCTCACGAGGACCACATGGCCAAGCAGTACCCAGGCCTACCCTTCCTCTTCTGGTTCAGTGTGGCGTCCCTCATCACGCTTTTCCACCTCTTCCTCTTCAAACTCATCTATAATGAGTACTGCGGGCCTGGAGCCAAGCCGCTCTTCAGGAGCAAGGTATAGCCGAAGACGCACAGTTTTTAGGGGTGGGAACTGTGGTGTGGGTGAATCTCCTCTCCCTTTTTACTTCTTGCTCTCATTCTGCGCAACTCTCAAATCCTGCCTTGCAAGATATTTTTACCTCTGGAAACTAATTGATGATACTTGGTTTGGGTGACCCATCAAACTGCTGTAATTGGAGGGCTGGGCTTGCTGGAAATAGTTGTCTGCAGTCTTCAGTTTGGGTGTGACTCTCTCTATGAACCTCTTGATGAACTGAAAGCACCAGTGCTGTAAAGACACTATTCAGTGAGCGCCACAATTTTTTTTTTTTTTTTGTTGTGTCCAAAAACATAAAAAATCTATATATATATTTATTTTGTTTTATATGAAATGCTATTCCAATTTGGAGAATAACCATTTGCTAATTATGTTTGAAGGACAGTTTTTTTATTATTATTATTATTAATGTAATTTATCTTGTGACTTCCAGCAGACTTTTTTTTTTTTCTTCATATGTAGTTTTACAGCTCAAGATAATCTGTCTAGAGTATTTAATTCAGTTTTTTTGATGGGATGATAGCAGGTGTGTAAACCTATCACTGGTGCCTTCAAGTCTTTCTTCTTCCAAGTTGGTTTAAGGGTTTTCTTTCTCTGAAATGTGCTGTCTGCAAACTCTTTGTTTGTTATTCAGGGGTCTGAAGGGGTTTTAAGTTTGAATATCTTCTTGTTGGTTTGGTGAGGTGAAAGTTGAGTTTAAAATTGAACCCAAATTCGCTTTTATTCATTGATCACATTCATCCCGCATACAGTAATTTATCTCAGTAGGGTAAAGCCAACACTGATGGTAGTTTTGGTGACATTTTTGATAGCAGTTGTCATGAACTTCAAACATAAGGTATAGGCTGATTTGAATAAACCTCACAGAACAATCAAGAACAAGTTTGTTTTGCCACAAAATCAAATCAATCAAATCATCCCTCTTATAATGTTCAAGTAATCAAATACAGTTTCACATGATCTGATGTGTAATTCATATCACTGCTGCATATGCACTGATATCATACACCTGAGCTGTAATCCGTTAGATCTCTGCCAACATTTACACAAGCTCTTTTTCCATTTATTATTTACTTAATGTGAAGATTCTGCATTGTCCGCCATGTGCGTCTCCAAGCTTCTTCCATTGTTGGAGTGATCTTCTGCATTTGTTAGAATTCTGCTGTTTTTATTCAATTAATCCAATCAAGAGCTAGACGGAGTTCTGTTATTGTGACACTTGTTCATGTTGATCTTTAAGATTTCCTCAATCTGGGGTCATGGAGAGAAAACCTGTCAAGTAGCATTGCTCCTTAGTCAAGTGAAACGAGTACATCACCTGAGTTGCCTTAAAATGTGTCCCTTAGGCATCTTTGCTCTGCCAAGTTAAGGCTGTTCTGTTCCTGCTCACAAAAAAAATGTATGAAGGTGCAATCCCTTGCAATTAAGCCTGCTCTAACCCAGCTCAGCTCTAGTGTCCAAGCATGCAGTTGTAATTGCTGTGGAAATGCGTTTATGCCACCTCTGAGCAGTATTAAACAGTCTATGTAAAGACACCTAAAAGCCACTTCAGAAGCACTTCTGTGCCACCTTTGCAGTGTGCATTAGTGTGTGTAACACATTGCTTATATTTTTTTTTTATAAGTGGGTGCAGAAAAAATTGACATGTTTTGGGTTTTAAAAGGCAACTCAGATGAGTAAAATCATTTCCCAAAGATAGTACACGTAAACATTTTACGAAATTTTTCTTTACTCAATTTACTTCTGTTGAGAACTTGATTGAGTGTATATTTTACAATTAGCTTAGATTCGTACTGAGCGTAAATAAGAAAACAGATGCACTAGATGGACCAAATTCAACAAGTGTAAAATATGAGTGCTAAATGCCATGAAATAATAAATAATAGTAAAATAGTAAATCCTTTCCATTATCCCTTGATGTGTTTTGAAATCCACATAACACATCTTTTTTTTTCTACCATAAATATGCATAATTCACCCTCTATTTGTTATTTCAACAGGATGATGATTCTGTCTGAAGCCTAATCCAGTGTGCAGAAACATTAAATATGGCTCTCTCTCTGGATGTCCTCTCAGGATTGATTTTAATCACTGGAGATGTACTGATGTGTTCAAGACATGTTTTCCATTATTGCTGTGTGAATTTAATTTTGAACATTATCTAGTTTCTGTCGAGGATTATGTAAGTTGTTGAGGTTAAAATATGAAGACTATTTAAAGGTGCCCAGTCATGTGCAAATTAGTGATTAAATATCAATAATTATGAAGGATTCAAACAAGACCTTTACTGATTTATTATTCTGGCTTTATAAACAAGCACAATAACAAAATCTTAATGGAAACCAAATCAGATATGCAGCTCCTAAACAATGATTTTATGTGAAAGAAGGAAAAAAAAAAAAAAAAATTGTATGAAAGCACAATGAAATGGAAGTAGCGACCGAGCTTTTCTTCTGTATTGTGATGAACATCTGAGTGTAACAGATCATTAAAAAAAAAACATGTAAAAAAAACTATGCAAGGTGTGGATTAATAATGGATTAATGTAGTGATTGTGGATTAATAAGTGAAGTCAGGCATATGTCACCTTATTTTCACTGTAATAATGAGCTGTGATATTTAAGCCCAAAATTAGATACATTTATGAAAATGCGCTAAATGAATTAACTTCAGTAGCAGAAATACTGATCCTTATTAAAACATCTGGGAAGAGGGAATATTGTATGTATTTATTTGCAAAATCATCATTTAACATCACTGATTCATGTTTGTTTACTGTATGCTTAATCACGTGGAATACAGAATGTTGTGCTGATGACTCTCAACTCTGTCTCTCATTCCATCCTGATGATCCGACAACAGCTGCTCACATCTCAGCTTGTCTAACAGACATTTCTTGCTGGATGATGGACCATCACCTTCAACTCAACCTTGCCAAGACAGAACTGCTTGTGATTCCAGCAAACCCATCGTTTCATCACAATTTCACCATCAAGTTAGGCACATCAACCATAACTCGTTCAAAAACCTTCGAGTTATGATTGATGATCAGCTGACTTTCTCAGACCACATTGCTAAAACTGTCCGATCCTGCAGATTTGCTTTATTCAACATCAAGAAGATCAAGCCCTTTCTTTCTGAACATGCTGCACAACTCCTTGTTCAAGCTCTTGTTCTGTCCAGGCTGGACTATTGCAATGCTCTCTTGCTCTTCCAGCCAATTCTATCAAACCTTTACAGTTAATCCAGAACGCGGCAGCAAGATTAATTTTTAATGAGCAGAAAAGAATACACGTCACACCTCTGTTTATCAATTTGCACTGGCTTCCAATAGCTGCTCTCATAAAATTCAAGGCATTGAAACCACCACTGGCTCTGCATCCATTTACCTCAATTTGTTACTTCAGACTTATGTGCCCTCTAGAAGCTTGCGTTCTGCAAGTGAACATCGTTTGATTGTGCCATCCCAAAGAAGCACAAAGTCACTTTTACGGACTTTTAAATTAAATGTTCCCTTCTGGTGGAACGACCTCCCCAACTCAATCCGAGCAATCTTCAAGGATCAGCTTAAAACACATCTCTTCCATCTTTATTTGACCCTCTAACTTTAGCACTCACTATTCTAATTCTATTCTTAAGACCTCTAACACTAGCTTGCTCTATTCTTTTTCTATACTATCTGTTTTATTTTGATGTATAATATTATTTGTTCTGTGTACTGGTTTAAGCTAACTGAGACTAATAGCACTTATAGCATTATAGCACTTATATATCATTGCTCTTTTGTTGTTTTTGATTGCTTCCATTGTCCTCATTTGCTTATAGAAAAGCCACTAGGCCTACATACCCATTACTTCTTTATTTGGCTTCTGCAAAAGAAGAAAATCATGTAAAAACTGACAATGAATGAATTTTCTGTTTACAGTGTTTACTTCTGATTTATCATTTGATAGGTTGAACCCATCAGAGCACATATTGAATTATATGTTTTAATGTCAATTAGGAGAAGCAACAAGTCCTCCAACTCATACGACCGTATGGGTCGTTTGTCACTATCCATAAATACGACCCACACGAGCGTTCTCTAAATTAGCGCCCCTATTGGCAACAGGAGGTATGATAAATGAACTTTCGCCTAAATGCATTGTGGGTTTATTTTAACATGTTTGCTATTTGCGTTTTGAATTGTTTGATTTAAACTCTCCCAGATGTTCGTGGATTTTGATGATATGGATTTTAGATGACTTCGAGACATGTACAGGTAAGGTTTTCTCCCGTCTCATAAAGTAGTCGATCGTTTATGAATAATATGAGTTTTTATTTTCAAATCGATACTGGACACTGTATGTCCTATTAAACCAGTTTGACGTTCAAATCATTTAATCGAAATCTGCAGCTTTATAAAGTTAGTTTTCATTGTGATATTCGTTTGAAATTCGCCTGTGGTGGAAAGAGGTCATGTAAAAGTCGCGCATTTACCATGTTTTTACCATAGTAACATGTCGCTGAACCATGTCACGTGTTATAAAACCTCAGTAACCACAACTCAATGTATCTCCCGTCATAACTGTAGTTTTACTTTGGTATTTGTAGTATAAACACGTTACCATGCTTTTCACCACAGTAACTGTGCTTATTGTGTACTCTTTAGTTAAGTAACACATTTGCCATGCCTTTAATACCTTTTTGTAATGTAATTGTGATTCAGTGTTTTTTTTCTTTTCAGTTTTGCAGTTTCTTCATATCACATACATCTCCAGCTCCTACAACAACATTCAGTGTCCAGCAGCTCTTTATGATGCTCTCTCTCTCTCTCTCTCTCTCTCTCTCTCTTTCTCTCTCACTCTCTCTCTCTCTCTCTCTCTCTCTCATTTTCCTTTCCTATTTTTCTGAACTGTAATTCATAAATAAGTCACACATATTTTTCTTTCTTTCTCTTGTTCATCATGGCATATTTTCACAGCTCAGAATCAGATTTTGATCAGTTCTTGTATTAACAGGGAACTTGTACTCGAAGCTCAACTTGAAGAAGTTTCCAGTGAAGATGAAGTCCTTCAAAGGTTCGACACAGGTAATGTTGAAGATATGTAGTTATAACTGATTTACTTTAATTAATTTATCCTTACTTTATGTTAATAACCTTCCTTATAGTCCTTCCTTTCAAATATTTTGTTCACAGATCATTTCTAACACACTGTCTAAACATGTATGTATTAAAACAACAACAACAACTTGTTACTTTTTCTTTATTCCAGCTGAAAAGGAAGACCATGGGCCTGTCAAACCTTGTTTGTGGAGAGGGATGAATTTGACCATCTTGTGTGTTTACGGAGAAGACCAAAAGCTGCTAAGGCAGATATTTCCAGAGGTACGTCTGTGTTGATCTGAGCACCTCGACAGAACTTTACTGCAGTTACATTTTGCACCGAATTTTATGTTTTTTACTTTTTTAAATACCTCACGACCCCATCAGTACAAACCCTGTGCTATGTCAAAGTATTAATAATTCAAACAATTTCAGCAAATTCATATGATATTGTACAAGCGTACTCTCCAGCTTTTCCTCCTGCTGTCATTGACCATCGCCTCAGCTCTCATGCAGACTGTGTCCATTTTAAGTAGTCAGAGCGTTATATCCTAAAGTTTATATTGAGTCCACTGTATTCTTTATTAGCACCGTCTTAACCCGTTCTAACAGTACATGATATCTGTCCGCACCTCACAGTCTGCCTTTATTTCCATGTTGATTTTAATTGAACACGTCTGTTTAAAAGCAAGTCAGGAAATGCTGTGTAACTTGTCATGTGACACATCAGATCTTCAGTTAATTTGGCCAAATTAGATCATTTAAGGCTGTTCACACCAAGAATAGTAACTACAATAACTATTTTAGCATCCACACCAACATCAACCAATGATAAAGTTATGTTTATTAATATACACACTGCAGCGACGTTGATGTCTGCCACTTTAAATGATCAAGCTTTTGAAATGTGCATTTTGATTGGCTGTTTAATGTTCATCAGCTGGAAAATATATTCCACTGATGTTGTTCCTCTGTGTCATTAAGTATGGACTCATCCTTGGTATGAAGAGGTCTTTAAACTGCTTACAACAATCCTGCTGCATGTTATAGTGTAGAAAATAATTGAGAATAATATAGCTTGAAGATACAGCTTTCTTCCCTCTCATTTTGTTAAACTCAAACGCAAGATTTTGCCTTTCTTTGCTTGTCTGTCTTCATCTTAGTCCTTTACTCTCTCCACTCACTCACACATTCTCTCTTGCTCTGTTGTAAGGTACAAACAGAGCGGATGGTTGCATGATGGCCTCTTTCAGGTTTGTCAACTGAATGTCTACTAGTGTGGCTCAGCAAGTTCCTGTCATGATCAGCCCTCTCCAAGAAAGGTTTGTAGAAAATTGTAATCAATATTCATTTAATCCTCTAACCTGAATCTTTTGGTGAATTTACGTAATTATATCTGTCTTAATTCATATGTAATAAGCAATAGTAATTAAACATGGGGTTAATAGACATATTTTTGTTTTACAGCTGAAGAGCAAAAACACAAAGAACATCAGTCCTGTTGGGGATGAGGAATGAACATGGCTCTATTGTGCCCAAACAGAAAAGAGTGAAAAGGTGCTCATCCCCATTGATGTGTCTGTATTCAAGCAATGCATTAGTACAGCATATGATGTTGATCTCTATTCAAGTCAGCAATTATCATTTTTCACATATACATCTTTTTATAAGTCCTAGAATGAACAAATCATCAGGGCATCATTTCTGGAATTTGGGCAGAAAATGACTGAATATGGTGAGTACTGACACCTGCACCTGTATTCACCAAAACTATTTTTCTTATGGACTTACAGTTTTTGAAGGAGGATGAAGTCAGTTGATGGAGAAATGAAGAACGAGATGTGTTGTATATGAAGACTTCAGATGCAAAAGCCTTTAAGTTCTGTATGAAATGTTCTTCTAAGAAGAATTTTAGAAGAAAACTTCAGGTGGAACTTAGATGCCTTTGCATCTGAAGTCTTCATATGTACTATGAGTTTTCAATACATAACTGATTTGTTATGACTGTTTTTATTATTTTCTACTTGTACAGAAAGACTGCAGTAGAAGGAAAGCTGGTACTGAGAACATTTGTCTTCACTCCAGACTAAAGAGAAGCGGGTCTGAGGCCAGAGATGGAGGAGTCAATGGTCACCAAATGCAGCGCTGCAGCCTGAAACTGTGAAGACTGAATTCCCAAACAGCTGTGTGACTGCACAGATGTTACGGCCATAAAAGAAACTTCACAACTGAGAGCCCATACCTCCAACAACCTTCAACAGGAATCAATGGTATGTCCATTACAACAATTCTAAATAATAATAATATATAATTGACACAATGATTTTGTCTCTCCAGGACATCTACGCAAGGTTTTTCTTTTGTTGAGGACCGTCAGAGACTCCAGCCACACGAGCCATGGATTGCTCTCAACATCACCATCAGACAGACATTATCACAGAACCAGCACCAGCAGACTGCAAAACAAGTTCCTTCAACAGGCAATCAGACTGAACTGAACTCGTACCAGTAACACCACACACACACACATACACACACCAGCAGCCTCATACTGTGTGCACTGCACTCTATCAGCTACACTGACTGGACTCTGACTCACTATTATTCTGCAACCTGATATTCTGTTTGCACTAATTCATACTGTACTGAAAGTGAAAGTGACGTGACATACAGTCAAGTATGGTGACCCATACTCAGAATTTGTGCTCTGCATTTAACCCATCCGAAGTGCACACACACAGAGCAGTGAACACACACACACTGTGAACACACACCCGGAGCAGTGGGCAGAGGTATATCTACAGTATACAGTGATTGTTGTTAATTGTTTTCATTTTGTTCTCTCTGTATAGTATAGTATTGCACTATATTTTCTACCTGTATTGAGCTCTTATGTATACGGTTTATATTTTTGATACTGTATATGTGTTGCAAATATATTCAGTAATTGTCATGCTGCAGTTTGCAGAAAAGCATTTTACCACCTGTATACTTGCATTGTGATAATAAAATGATTTGATTTGAATTGGTCACATGCCTTGTTCATCAGTTGTATTGTTGTGCTGGATAACAATTGCAAATTGTTTATGACATTGAAGAAGATCATGATAGAGACATGGATTTGAAGAAAACCAGGAGAGCTCTGATGATGAGAAGGAAACTGGATGTGATTCTTTGGTGCTCAAGACATTTCACCATGCCTTCATCTGGGTTTCTTCATCTGATTAAAATAAAATGGTTTTAATGTAACCCATTTTTATTTCACTTGAATATAATTTGTCTTAATATGCTTCTTTATCTGTCTTCATGCTGCATCCTAGTAAAATATTGCGTATGGTGTTGGATAATCAAGTATGGTGAATATTCTGTACTAGAGATGGTTTTTTGGTAGATACACCATTTAATTTTGTAAACAACACATATAATCACCATGGTTGTTTTGATGAAGACATGAACATTTAGTAATATTAATGAAATTCAGTTAGATGAAGAGCTGCATTAGAAGAGACTGCATGGACTTCATGCACAACTGAAGGTGATGAATCAAGGAAAGATCAACATGAATCCTGTTCTGTATTATAATGAAGATGTTCATGCACATTACTGATGTCTAGCTCCTGAGCAGGACAAAGATGAGACATTCTTTACAGAGATTTATGAATTAGGTATTTTATATTATGATTCTTTAAATTGCATGAATTGTATGGAACCATAAACTGCACACTGTCACACATTTTCTTACTGAATGACACATTGGCCTTGTCTGATGAAATGTCAGAATATGTATTTGTTGTCTTTGTTTACTATTAGCACTGTATTATTGCTCTTGATCTTATGAAATAAATTGAGCTCTTTCCAAATGGGCACTTATGTTGATTTTCTGGTGTCTTAATTCTAAGATAACTATGACTTCCAACTTACATAATGGTATGCTTTTGAAAAGACAACCTACAAAATGTGTCTCAACAGTTTGTTGCCAATGATGAGAATAGAGCTGTGCATTTTTTTCCTGCCCTTCCATCCCCAGGGGCCCAGTAGAGTCCCCTTGAAGAGCAAAACAATTAACATTCCAAATGGCTGTAAATCAAAATCTGATTATAGTTTCAAAAAGAAAATTGGTAGGACAACTCATTATGCTATGTTTACTAAATAATGTTTGGCACAGCTTTCAAACATTCATAGAAAAGTGCTATACATGTGTTTATAAAAGTACTCTTAGTAAAATAAAAAATGTCAGCCTGCCTCTCACATATGTCATATAACTTTGCACAATAAACATGCTTAGATATCCCTTTGTTTAAAAAAAGAAGTATTTTTCACAATTTCATTATTAAACATTTTAAACTACATTGCCCATAAGCCTTAGCCATTCTATCGATGGAAAGTGAAAGTCATGGCGCTGTTTTTTGTAGTTCAATTAAGTTATGTTCAGGTTTAAGGTTAGGATCTCGGTAAAGAGGTAATTTCACAAAATATAGCAATGCACCATTGTTAACTGAAGGTACTATTGACGTAATAATTACAGCAAAATTTACTTTGCAACATTAAACGTTTTTTAATTTGGGCTAAAAGAAAGTCCAGTCACAGCGAGTCCTCGAGTGCCAAGTGGATTTCAAAGCCAATGAAAATCCAGTTGAGCAGAAGCGACACCCTTACTTGTCCATATACGGCCATTCATGACAGGCTTTTCCGGGTTCTTGTGGTGAATTTATTTTCACCCACTAAATATAAAACTAAAATGACGGATTTGCATTGTGGGGTAAACCTGATTCAGCAATAGATTTGTTGATTACAGTTATTTATTTTCAAACAAGGGCCTCATATTTGCGATTATACACATTCTTTACCCTAATATTAATGTACAATATTTAAGCTCAACATTTTTGCATATACTGTATGAAAAAATAATATTATATTTATATATTTATAGTGTATTAAATGTATACATTTAATCACTTGTGTGTTTTTTGGAGATGTATTTACAATCTTGCAATTTTTAGCTCTACCAGTTAAACTACAGAAAAAAAGGAAAATAATAATAAAAATAAATAAATAAATACAATTTAAAAAACACAGGGATAATTTTTTTTTAGTAATTTCCATATCAGTGTTTATTGATATGTCAAACTTTTCAGACAAACAATGCAAATAACACCATTCTTTCTCTCTAGTTTGTCACTATGAAGAAATAAAAACAAAAAAATAATATATTATTGTGAAATATAACAACTTTTAAAAATTACTGATTGATAAAGTAACTAATAGGTACAGACAGAATTATGTAATAGAAAATCCCTTTAAAACTAAATTGGCTAATATAAAAATATATATATAAAATAAAAAAAATGAATAAATAAATAAAAATTGTCAATTTGTTTGCAGAGAAGTTTATAAAATGCCAAATAATATTTTTACAAACCAGGAGTTGCAAGGCACCAGCTGAAATCATATTCTTTTCTTTCATTTAAAAGTGATTAACTAATTAGAAAAATATTGTTAAGACTAATATTTCACATGATTACCTCTTAATCTCTTGTAATCACTGATCGCTTCTGTTGTGAACATATGCAAGACAAACTAAAACGGTTATTAATAATTATATTTTATAAATCATTTTCAGCTGGAAAATGCATTTCTATCATTAAATGACCTTAAAGGTCACACACACACACACACACACACACACACACATATATATATATATATATATATATATATATATATATATGGCATATAGAATACAGTAGGTGGGATGGTGATAGTGACAGGAGTGTTCACAGTAGAGATGGGAGTGTTGACTAGAGGAGAAATAATACAAGTAGACATGCTAACGACTGAGAGCAGATGTGCCACACAAGAGAGAGTGATGTGGATGCTTTTGGAAGGGCTGCTATTGTGGAGAGCTGATGGAGAAGGACTCAGTAATCTGTCAGAAATCCTGCAAGACAGGAAAAAATTGAATTTATAACATGATGAATAATTAAAACATTGACAACAAATGAAAGTGACGTGACATACAGCCAAGTATGGTGACCCATACTTAGAATTCTTGTTCTGCATTTAACCCATCCAAAGTGCACACACACAGCAGTGAACACACACACACGGAGCAGTGGGGATCATTTATGTTACGGTGCCCGGTGAGCAGTTGGGGGCAGCGCAAAAAAAGTCGTATTGCCGGGCCGAGACTCAAACCCACAACTTTATGGTTAAGAGTCAAACTTTCTAAGCACTAAGCCACGACTTCCCCCTAGCAACGGGCTAGTGGTTAAAGACAACATAACTGCAGCGTGTATAATAATAAACAGAACTTTATAATTTGTTGGTAGCGATGCTAAAATAGTCATTATAGTTATTGTTCTTGTTGTAAACACCTTTAAATGATCTAATTTGGTCAAATAAATTAAAGACCTGGGGCCGGTTGCATAAACTGCTTAAACTAATCTTTAAAAAAGTTAGCCATATAATTTGATTTACTCTAGACTTGTCATAATTGTTTAAAGTCAGTTACAAAAACATAGATTGGTCCAATTTTACTAAGAAATATGATTATCTCTTGGTTAACTGCTAGTTGGTCACAGTCTTAACATAATAGCTATGTTTACGCAACCGGCCCCTTTTGTGTCACATGACAAGTTACACAGCATTTCCTGACACAGTCTGCATGAGAGCTGAGGCGATGGTCAATGACAGCAGGAGGAAAAGCTGGAGAGTACGCTTGTACAATATCATATGAATTTGCTGAAATTGTTTGAATTATTAATACTTTGACATAGCACAGGGTTTGTACTGATGGGGTCGTGAGGTATTTAAAAAAGTAAAAAACATAAAATTCGGTGCAAAATGTAACTGCAGTAAAGTTCTGTCGAGGTGCTCAGATCAACACAGACGTACCTCTGGAAATATCTGCCTTAGCAGCTTTTGGTCTTCTCCGTAAACACACAAGATGGTCAAATTCATCCCTCTCCACAAACAAGGTTTGACAGGCCCATGGTCTTCCTTTTCAGCTGGAATAAAGAAAAAGTAACAAGTTGTTGTTGTTGTTTTAATACATACATGTTTAGACAGTGTGTTAGAAATGATCTGTGAACAAAATATTTGAAAGGAAGGACTATAATGAAGGTTATTAACATAAAGTAAGGATAAATTAATTAAAGTAAATCAGTTATAACTACATATCTTCAACATTACCTGTGTCGAACCTTTGAAGGACTTCATCTTCACTGGAAACTTCTTCAAGTTGAGCTTCGAGTACAAGTTCCCTGTTAATACAAGAACTGATCAAAATCTGATTCTGAGCTGTGAAAATATGCCATGATGAACAAGAGAAAGAAAGAAAAATATGTGTGACTTATTTATGAATTACAGTTCAGAAAAATAGGAAACGAAAATGAGAGAGAGAGAGAGAGTGAGAGAGAAAGAGAGAGAGAGAGAGAGAGAGAGAGAGAGAGAGAGAGAGAGCATCATAAAGAGCTGCTGGACACTGAATGTTGTTGTAGGAGCTGGAGATGTATGTGATATGAAGAAACTGCAAAACTGAAAAAAAAAAACCACTGAATCACAATTACATTACAAAAAGGTATTAAAGGCATGGCATTGTGGTTAATGATTTTTAACTACAAATACCACAGTAAAACAGTTATCATGGTAAAAAAAAAAATATGGTAAGTGTTGTGGTCACTGGTCATTTCAGATTCGTTGCGATTGCCACACATTCGTTCACTGGCATTCACAACATATTTGTAAAGAAAACGTCAAACTGCACTTACTTTGACATTAATTGCAGACAATCAGAACAGTACCTTAAAAAATAAACCATAAAATAAAATTGTTTACAAACCTGGACAACAACGCATGGTAAGATGTTGGGTCACGCCTCCTTTTTTTGGGTGGTAACGATGGTAACGACAGTCAAAGGTCATTTGATGACGACACACCCGACAAACGAGACTGTCGTAATACGGCCGCTAGAGGGCGCTTGATTTTAAAACGTAATAATAGGTCGTAATATGCTGCTTGCAGAAACGACCTATTTGGTCGTTTTTAAGAGGAGGACAGTCTCAGGAGAAGAGTTTATTAGCCCACATTCAGGTTCTGCGTAAATTAACAACCTTTTAAGTTCAGCACCAACCTATTTGATATCAAACGGTGCGTCCTGGTTCTGTACTAAATAGTGTTCAA
Organism: Carassius gibelio; assembly: GCF_023724105.1. Taxonomy (NCBI): domain Eukaryota; kingdom Metazoa; phylum Chordata; class Actinopteri; order Cypriniformes; family Cyprinidae; genus Carassius; species Carassius gibelio. The sequence goes on along the minus strand of NC_068403.1, from coordinate 26,244,659 downwards.
AATTAGAATTAGTGTCAAATCTTATGACACTATGAATGTTGAAATGTTAAATGTTGAAATGAGGATCCCTACCCAGATTTCCTGTGCATATTAACCACAAACCTCCACACATGGCAGATGTGTGAGACTGATAATTAAGTGGAGTTTTAGATAAAGGGGTTTGAGTGATCAAATATGTAACCTGATGAAAAAACATAGGGTTAATTAATAATCAAATGTTACCCTAAAGCACAAAGCCAGTCTTAAGTTACACGGGTATGTTTGTAGCAGTAGCCAATTTTTCTTTAATGACAAAAATCATTCACAAAAAAGTAAAGAGCAAAAAACTAAAGATCATGACCAAATTTGGGAAAAGTTAATTTTTGATTATTAATATACATTGCTAAGAACTTCATTTGGTCAACTTTAAAGGCGACCTGAAACTCTTTGAAGATTCACTTTTTTCACACATAATTAACACAAACACACACACACACACACACACACACACACACACATACATATATATATAATACAAATAAAAAGGAAAGGTTTTTGATGTAAACAATTCCATTGCACCAGCTTCTTCATCTGTTCGCACCACTTTAACTTTTAAAAACACGCATTGAGATTTGTCCATTTAAAAAGCACAAACGTTAAAACTGTTTACACTATAAAAACTGAGTGTTCATAAAGAAAATGCATTAAAATAATATGGAAAGCACTCATTTGCAAAACCAGCTGTTTTGCACAGCTAAAAATAACTGGAAGCGGATGAGGCCGGAAGCCAGACCTATAAAATGTACAAATGAGAAAAATAAGTTGAATATAGTCACTGTTGAAAAGTACCTGTTCCGACCAGTAGGTGGCGCTGCAGGCATCAATAAAGCGTTACTGATGACTGCTGAGACCTGATGACCTGTTTAAATTCTCTACTGTGCACACTTTGCAATATGAACTTCTAAATCTATATTTTAAGGTAAAATTAGTGTAATAAATTATGAATATTTAAGTTATTAATGCATTTAAACATTTTGTTTTGTTTCTATAACCCTAGCAAAACCCCTTCCTTGTCTTGTCTTTTTAAAAGCTGTGCTGCTGTATCTAAACAGTTCTAGATGACTGACCTGTGGTTTGGCACCGTTTTCTACACAACACCCCACACATCCTGATCTCACCCAGAATTTGATCTGAGGACATCGTTTTAGATTTAATTATTTTACATTATAGTAGCCCTAGAATACAACTGCATGAAATGTGGTACTGCTTTAATATTTTAAACATTTTAAAGTCATTTTTAAGTCGTTATGTAATTATTTGGACATGATCATGACTCACACATATATCAAGATTCAGCATATGAACCTCGACCCCATTGTTGAGGTTCATACATTAGAGTTTATACTTGACTTAGTGGGGCCCAGGTCAGGAAGCAGACAGACTGGCTAAACCGACCGTCTGCTAGCTGCCTCCCGTCACAGAGGTCAGTTAATTCTCAGCACATAGAGACTCTTTCACTTAGATATCACACTATAGAGACTGTGTCTGTTCCCTGAACTAGAAAATACAAAAAAAACATTACATTACATTATTTTAAAACGAGTCCACCCCCCAAGATTACTGTTATAAACATGAGCCACGTCCAAAAGGTCATAGGGAAAGGTGTTGCTTCATTTTATAAGAATATTTTCATACAAATAATTATAAAAAATATAATTATAAAAAATAATTATAAAAAATTTACTGAACATTTGTGTAATGGCAACGACATGTGTTGACTACTGAGCGGTGATTGCAGTCAGGTACAAAGCACTGCACCATGTTGCTGATGCAATCGTTAACCTCTTTCAAACACGCACACAATATATAAAATACACGATGATAAATATAAAAATCAATACACGAAACCTATATAAAACACTATTTATTTACACGATTAATACTGAAAGAGCTGCTTTTACTGCATATTTACTATATAAAATAAAATTCACTGGAGGAAAAAGTTTGTGCGGCCGTCGTCAGATTTGGAAGTCACTCAAAAGGCTCGTTCGCGGCTGTGGGATTCAGTCAAATTCAGTGAGGCGCGGTGGTTTATGGGATGAGTAGTTCCTTCGCTCGAAATTAAAATATGTACACAGTCTTGTACCTTTGACTTTTTTTGGATTTTCTATTACTTTTTTCACTCAAAATAATATGTTACATTATCACTTGAGCTTATATGTAAGCTTATATGAGTTCAGCCATAGCTGGTTATCCTCACACATGCTCTAAAACTCTTTAGATAAGGATTTTTTCGAAAGTCAATTGGGAGAAATGAATGGGAAATTTACTTCCGGCACCAAAGCTCTCTCGGGCTGTGGGCGGGACTGTGATGCTCTATAGACGAGTTTCCTATGTGAAATAGGCGGGCCGCCATTATCCTTTCACTCTGCCAACGTCTTCCGGTTGTGTCTGCCGATAATTTCCGGTTAGCGAGTTAGCGTCTTTTACTGTCTTTGGTTAGCGTGCAGAAAAAGTAAATTATGGATGGTGTTACACGCCGACACGGCTCCGGGACATATTGTGCTGTTCGCGGTTGCAACAACTCGTGGCGATTGCTGAATGTTTGGTCGGAAGGAGAATGTTTCTACCATCAACCATCTACAAGGCGCCAATGTCGATGTGCTCCCCTGTATGCGTTGTATGAGAAACCAAAAACAGATGTTGAATCTCGGAAGTGGCTAGCGGCTTTGAAGTTGAAGAATCCGCCCAAAAGACTGTTTGTTTGTTCTTATCACTTCATTGATAAAAAGCCCACAGAGGAAAACCCTTTCCCGGAACTTTGGTTGGGATACGAGCGACCTCCCCAGCAAAAGAGACGTAAACTCGACAGAAACACAAGTGACACGCAATCGGATGGTAAGTGTATCTTGATATTTTTCATAAGTTCGACTGTTGATATATGTGTCTCTGTCCTGTGTTAGTTAGACTGGTATATACATTTATAGTTGATGCTGTTTGTCTTTTAGCAGTGTGCATCGAGCCGAAGTTTAAAGATGCTGCAACACAATGGGAGGACCTAACAAAAACTGACCACAGCTACGCGGCAAAGTTGGACCACGTGAACAAATTGACGCAGACTGGGGGTCAGACTGTGGCTGATGATATGCTCCTGGATGATGATACCTCGCTGCTGTACACAGGACTGCGTCTGGTATATTTTTTTACTTTGGTGAAAACGATGTTGCCATTTAGTAAACCATCATGTAGTATTCCTGTTGTTGACCAAATACTGATGACCCTCATGAAACTTAAACTGAACCTTGTGTTAGGGGATGTGGCAAAGCGCTTTAAAGTGTCTAAAGGTGAAGCAAGTAAGGTGATTGCTCACTGGATTGGTACATTGGGTGAGCAGCTTGAACCCATGGTTGCCTGGCTGCCAAGAAGTGTTATACGTGCTAACATGCCACCATCCTTTAGAAAGAACCACCCCCAGACCACTTGCATCATCGATTGTGCTGAAACGGCTATTCAGAGAGCAACAAACCTTAACTGTAGGAGTGCCACTTTCAGTCATTACAAGGGAACCAATACTGCCAAATATCTTGTTGCTGTGTCACCTCATGGGCTGATAATGTTTATATCAGAGGCCTATGCTGGTAAAAGCAGTGACAAGTTTATCACTATGAACAGTGGGTTTCTGGAGGCCCTAAGGCCTGGTGATGAAGTAATGGCTGACAGGGGTTTCACGATTCGAGATGTACTACATGAAAGGAAGGTGAAATTGAATATTCCTGCCTTTACCCACAAGCGTGGTCAATTGACCAATGAGGAGGTAACGCGCACTAGACGAGTGGCCAATGTCCGTATACATGTGGAGAGGGCAATCCGAAGACTTAAAGTCTTCAAAATTCTGTCCCAAACTGTCCCCATCTCCATGACCCCGCGGTTGGACAAGATTCATCCGACTGCCACATGAGGTTTAGGTCCCTATGAAAAGTAAAACCTGGTTTACCTGCAGTTTTTTTTTTTTTGTACATATTCCTTTTTTATTTTATATATATACTTTCAGCTAGAAAAACCTGTGTAAATTTATTGTTCCCTTTCTGGTGTTGTGATTATTGATAAGGCAACAAGTTTTAACTAAGAAAAACTTGTGAGTGCTATTCTTTTTCACATGAGGTTTAAGTCCCTATGAAAATCAAAACCTGGGTTACCTGCAGTTGTTTTTTTTTTTTTTTTAAATTGTACATATTCCTTTATTTTATGTATATATATAAATATAAATAATTTCAGCTAGAAAAACCTGTGTACATTTATTGTTATTGTTCCCTTTCTGGTGATTTTTGATAAGACAAAACAGAGTTTTAACTAAGAAAAACATGTGAGTGCTATTCTTTTTCTTGTATTGTAAATATTGACACATGACAATAAACAAATTGATTTGAGAAGAAATGAATTAATTTTTATTGATCCTATTCCATAACAAAGGGACAATTTCATTAACTCCTTAATGGATGATTTTTTTTTAATAATTAAATAAAAACAAAGTAAATACAGGAAAAAAATCTCACAATATCACAAAAAGAAAAAGACTGGAATAAAATATTAAATAAATAAAATCAATAAATAAAGAAATAAGTGACTGATATAAAAATAAATAAGAGTAAGTAAAAGAAAATAAATCAGTTTGATAAAGATAAATAAAAGCTAGAAAGGATTTGTCACAAATTTGTGACAACAGGGGACAAGGGGTTAAAAAATGAATGACTAATGACCCCAGTACACATAAGCAGGTCATGCTGATTTTACAACATCCATGTATCTGGAACACAACTCCAGCCTTCCATCATCGAAGTCATCGACAACTTTTGGCAACATGTGGGTGAAATAGAAGGAGTGTAGCCTTGAGATACGTATGTCCCTCAACAAAGGTTTGGTCGTAGAGCACGTTGAGCTGCAGACATTCAGTGTTACTCCAAATCACCAACAAGGCTTGCCGTAGCCCTGTGCAGTGCATGCCCAGTTGCACCTGCATGTAATATCCCTTTGGCCCATTGAAGGACAGATGGAATTCCCCTGTGGGCATACGTTTGATCTCACTGCTTTTAGCAGCAAGTGCTTCAGTAAGGGACTGGTTTTTGACTAAGACAGGGCACTTGATCTCCAGTAGTGTGTCTCTGTTCATGACACCATCCGGACTCGCAGCAAGCCATGGCTCACTCGGGCAAACCACCAAACCTTTCACATCGATGTCATGACCTTGGTCTAGCAGGTATTGCCTGGCGTGCTCTTCACCCTCTGCTCCTTGACGGGTTGCTGCGTTACCTTGAAAGGTAGGATGGAGGTGTTCAGACAAGAATTTGTCTGGTGCTGTGGTAGCCCGAACTGGCACATTCTTGGCTGTGCTTGCTGTTATCCGTACCCGTCGCATGTCATGCCACAGTTGTTCCCTGCTCTGTTCTTTTGTGTGCTGCTCAATGTACATAAATTGGGTTGTGGTCATGTCAATGTATGTGGTGTAGAATGCCCTACATTTCTCACATTCCAGTTGTGTGTTGTGATCACCATGATGTAGGGGCAGTGGAGCTTTTGATGTCTCGGCAGACTGAGCAGGGAGGATGGTGTTAAAAGTGAGCTGCATTAGTCCACTGCCAGGTGCAGTAAAAAGTGCCGCTATCGGTGTGGAGAGACAGTAATTTTGCCATTCTTCCAGTGTCTCATGGACTTTTACCTTGCGACTAGGTGTAGAAACTATGCTGGAGGAGGATGCCTGTGATGCTGGTTGGTATAGGTTATTTCTGCTGTGTCTTCGGAAAGACACATCTCTGATTTTTTGCTGCCCAGTATTGCTTTTTGTCCCGGCATTCCAGCAATTCTGCAAATCAGTGCAGGCAAGCCCTGTCTTCCCTTGCCTCACAGCATTTTCTACCTGCAGACAGATATAAACAAAATCACACACTTTTTAAATAATGGTTTGAGCATCACAGCACAATTCTTTTAGAGAAAACATTTTGTAAATCAAAATAACATTAACATCAATGTTTAACCCCTTTATGCCTGAGTATAGTTAGACTTATGTAAAAAAAATCTGGAAAAATATGAAAAGAATAATAAAAGAAAATACCCGCTGCATTTCTGGGTTTTTAATTCAACATAATCAAACAATTTATGTTAAAAAAAAACTCAACAGATGTTTACTTCATCCCAAGTACAAGCAATAAACAGTTTTTATGGTTAATATTTTACCTTTACCTTTGTTAGATCACATTTAAGAATTGCAACCTTGTGCGGGAACGGCAGGGGTAGTTCACACTCTCTCACACAATCTCTTTCTCACATGCATACGCACACACACACACACATTTGTATTACTCGTCGTGTTCTGTTATAGATTAACACACGGATTACGTTACATACAAACATCTTAATACAAGCATAAGATGGGCTAACGTACCTTCCAAAGCACGGCGGCTGCATGGCTACAGGAACGTCCGGGTCCGGCGATACAGGTACAGCCTGCAGTCTCCACATCTCCCGTCTTGGTAACTAAAACCCAGGCGTTATGCGCTGAATTGTTAACGGACTGGCTTGGTTGAACATCGGCCTTTAGGTAAATTAAACTGCCCATATCGTGTAAAAGTACACAGCCCACTTTGTCTGAATGGAGATACTGAAACGCCTCAGAGCTTTTCAGGTTATTAATTGCATTCCCATCCACCGCCATGGAATCAATAAAATAAGAAAAGATCTTGGATGTTGTTATGCTTGGCCATATCGACATGTTGTCCGCCCATGATGTTACCTTACTTGGATGTGGAATGGTCAAAACACCATTTTTAACAAGCTTTTCGGTCGAATGTTGCCATTCCAACGCCATTTTTGCACCACTACTCAGCCCGCGCCGGAAATTCTTGGCAGAAACAGGAAGTAAACCGGAAGTGGCCGGGAAACTTGTCTATAGACCCCCTGAGGAACAGTTCCAATCATTCTCTACTTTAGGAGAGGAAGAATTGTATAAACGTGTCAAATCATCTAAACCAACAACATGTATGTTAGACCCTATACCATCTAAGCTCCTAAAAGAGGTGCTTCCAGAACTCATAGATCCTTTTCTGACTATTATTTATTTGTCATCATCATTTGGTTTTGTCCCCAAAACCTTCAAACTGGCTTTTAATAAGCCTCTCTTTAAAAAAGCACAACTTGAACTCAAAGAACTAAAAAAGATTTGTTTATTTTGCTGAACGAGACTCAAAAGTCAAGAGTTGGTAAAATGATCCCAACTTCCCATTACTACTCTACATATGCTGCTGAGAGAAGATGTTCCATGGATCTGGATTCAGAACTCATTCTAGTTTGTGATAGGATTGGTGCAGGGTACTCGCAGTGCAAAAATGGGCAGAATGTGTAGACCCCTTGGAGTAATGTCAAGAACATTAACGCCTACAGAGAGGCGTTATTCACAGTTGAACAAAAAGTGATTTTTGGCATCCAAAGATTTCACAAGTACTTATATGGTCATGCATTTGCAATTTTCACTGATAATTAGCCCCTTGATTAATATTTTTTAATGAAACATATTTTTTATGAATATTTTTTTAAGTTCCTCAAATGGGACCACTTAGAGTTTAAAGGCGGACTTTGATGTTCAAGTCTATTAGTACAACAATGTGTACAAGTCTAGAAAGAACCATCAAAATGCTGATGCCCTGAGTAGACTCCCAGTACCAGGTGAAGGAAAACCTGATGACACTAATGATCTAGTGCTGATTACAGTGGATGAGTCGCCTGTCAGTGCAGCACAAATAGGGAAGTGGATAATCCATGACACAAAGGTTCACGAGTATGTACTGAAGGGTTGACCTGAAACAACAAAGACACAACTGTTGCCATGTTATAACAGGAAAGATGCTTTGAGTGTCAAAGATAGATGTGTGACGTGGGGAACAAGAGTCATCATACTATCACAAGGTCAAGCTGTTTTACTGAGTCCCATTCTCATGTCAAGAATGAAGGGATTGGCCTGATCAAATATGTGGTGGCCTGGTATGGATCAGGATGTAGAGAGAACAGTGCAGAAATTTGAGGTGAGACAAGGTTTAAAAAAGCCACCTGCTAAATCCCCTTTGCACAATTGGGAGTGACTAGGCTCACCCTGGGAAAGACTTCATGTAGACTACGCAGGGCCCCCTACACAGGGAATGATGTTCCCCATTGTGGTAGATTCTTATTCCAAGTGGACAAAGTTCATTCTGTCACAAATAGCATATGACAAATCGCCACAGAGAAATGGAGAATGTGTTTCAGTACACATTGATAGCCTCAGACAATGGGACATAGTTTACAAGTGAAGAAGTTAAGAATTGTATGTAATCGCATGTAACTTCAGCTCCTTGCCATCCTTGTTATGGCCTAGATCAACATATTGTTCAAACTTTCACAAAGGTGATGAAAATGATGACAGGTGACACTGTCCAGACAAGCATAGCAAGATTCTTGTTCAACTATAGAATTACTCCTCACTCAACATTTTCACCTGATTAGATGTTGATTTCAAGGAGGAAATCCAGATTTGACTTACTCCTTCCTGATGTGCATACTTTGATCAGGACATCTGTCATACAAGTCCAGAAGACACTGCAGATGAAATCCTGGGGACTGGACTACCCACCAAGTATGAGCATGAGGTCGATACCTATGCATTGCTGAGTGTGAATGTTGTTAACCTCCCATGAAGGGAAGGAGATGTCTGCCCTTGAGAAAAAGGACACTCATTAGAAATTGCCATTGTTGAAAAAGAGACTAGCCAGCCTACATATTAATTCATTCAAGGTAACTGAGGTTATTGTTTTTGGCCCTAAGAATCAAGAAGTGATTCAGCACTTAAATTCAATGCCCCTGGCTGGCATTATTAATTGAATTGAAATGAATATGAATAGAAGATGGATAGGCAAATACATAGAGCTGTGGGATCTTGTTTCTTTCATCTACGTTTATTAGAAAAGACGAAACCATTTCTATCCACCACCACTGATTTGAAGTAAGCTATTATGGCTATAATTTTCAATCGAGTGGATTGTTGTAACTCCCTTTACTTTGGAAATGATTCTGGTGGACGCCTACAGATAATCCACAATGCAGCAGAAAGAATGATGAAGTCGGTACAACTCAGTGTTGTATTAAACTGTGCTGTATAAATAAATAAGAACAAGAGCAAATCTGAGAAAGTCTGCAAGAGAGAGACGTTATCCAGCACCTGAATGCTTGCAATAAAATCTCCTAAACAGCTATAAAAAAAATCTGTACCACCCGAAAAATTGTATTATGATGAAATTATCAACATATTCAATTCAAAACCTGTCAGAGCTTTTGTTTTGCAATGTGTTATTTTGTCCACTAGAGGTCCCCAATGTGCCCTCACGTCAACATTGTGCCTTTCATAATCAGTGTTATTGTTTTCACATGTTTCTCATTCTGGGCTGTCTATTTAAGCTGATTATTTCCTTTGCATCTTTGCTTGGTTATTATTGTTCCTAAGCAAGTTGCTGCCGTAAGTCTGCTGTAGTTCCAAGATCTATTCTTTGAAAGTATTTTTGAATTGTTTTCATATGATTAGTTTTGCTGTTTTTCTCTGATGTTTTGTTTTGGAGACTATTTTACTCTTTTTGACCCTTTCTGGTCTGAAGATTTTTCTGTTTTGTAACCTAACTCTAAACAAAGGACATTTTGTTCCCTTTTGCTGTTTTTGTTAAATAAACTCTTCTGAGTTAAGTTAAGAAGGCGTCTGACTATTGGGTTCAACTATCTCCTGTGGCTCAGTGGTAGAAATTAAGACTCTGGCATCAGAGACCCAAGTTCAAGCCCCGATTCTCACAGAATAACCAAGCCACATTATGAACCCAGAGATGCCTAATCCTCAAGAACTCCTTGCCACTATTGCTCAGTTTGAGTCCACAGTCCAACGCCATGAGTCAGCACTAGTTCAGCAGGAGACTTTGATGGCTAGACACTCCCAGTTGCTGTCTGATCTTGTGACTTCTGTCCATCAGATCTTTGACCAGCTGCCCTCTACCTCAGTTACTGCTTCTACTGCTGCCTCTGTATCCCTTCCAGATTCTTGAGTGCTCTCTCCTCTTAGTGAACCCCACCTACCTCCACCACAACATTTCTCAGGTGACCCTAGTGCATGTGATGGGTTCCTGACTCAATGCTTTCTCACGTTTGAACTACAACCATTGTCCTTCCCCTTTAGATCAGGCCAAGATCGCATGTTTTCACCCTCCTTTCTGGCAAAGCTCTTTCTTGGGCAACCGTGGTCTGGAAGGCACAGCCCCCCTTCTGTACAAGTTGTTCTGCATTTGAAAAGGAGTTAAAGCGAGTCTTCGATCACCCCTTCAGTGGCCGACATGCCTCAAAGAGACTTCTCACCCTCCATCAAGGTAATGGCAGTGCAGTTGAATATGCCATTCAGTTTCAGACCGTTGCAGCAGGGAGTGGTTGGAACAATGAGGCCCTCATGGTGTGTTTCCTGAATGGGCTGTCAGAGGCAATCAAGGATGATCTAGCTACCAGAGAACCTGCTGTTGATCTGGAAACTCTTATGGATCAAGCAATCTGGCTGGATAATCATCTGAGAGAGAGAAGCTGGAACTGCCCATCTGTTTCCTCATTGTCTGCCAGTCCAGCTCTTGCTCAAATGCCACCAGTGCCCCAAGATTCTTCTGAACCCATGCAATTGGGTAGGGCTAGGCTTTCCCCCTCAGAACGAGACCGTCGTATGACAGAGTGCTGTTGTCTATATTGTTGATTTGTATGGTCATTTTCGCTCCACCTGCTCCAAGCTTTCGGGAAACGCCCAGTCCCGTACAGGCAAGGAAGGACTGTGAAGGGAGTTACAGACACCGCTTCACCTTCCAACTCTGGGCTGTTCCTTCCTATCACACTCACTTGGAGAGAACAAAAACACCAACTCTAGGCATTGCTTGATTCTGGCACTGCCGGGAATTTCATGGATGTTTCTCTTGCCAAGAGTCTCCAGATCCCTACTTATTCTCTTCCTGCACCCTAACTGTGACAGCCTTGGATGGAAGACCATTGTCTCCCGGGAAAGTAACCCACCTCACCTCTCTCCTTGGTCTCACCACTTACCAGCACCAGGAGAGAATGTGGTTTCACCTTATACAGTCTCCAGAGTTCCCTGTTATCCTCAGTCACCCATGGCTTCTCCAGCGTAAACCACACTTTGATTGGTCCACTGGCACTGTTCTCAGTTGGGGTCCCACCTGTCAGACTAAATGCTTGGCCCAGAACCTCCCTGACCCTGTTCTCGAGTCCCAAGAAACCCTAGATCTGTCTCAAGTCCCTGCTCAGTACCACCACCTCAAAGCAGTGTTCAGTAAAAGGAAGGCCACCTCCTCACCATCTTTTCGGCCTTATGACTGCGCCATTGAGTTACTCCCAGGTACCTGTCCCCCCAGAGGTCGTATATTCTATTTGTCTCCCCCTGAACGAACTGTTATGGACATATACACTAATGAAGCTCTTGTGGCAGGCATCATCCAACCATCCACTTCCCCTGCTGGAGCGGGATTCTTTTTTGTTGGGAAGATGGATGGCGGATTTCAACCATGTATTGATTGCAGGGGCGTTAATAAGATGACCATTCGAAACCGCTATCCCTTGCCACTAATTACAACTGTATTTGAGATTCTGCAAGAAGCCTCCATTTTCACTAAGCTTTACTTGCGCAATGCTATCATGTGCGCATTAGGCAAGGAGATGAGTGGAAAACTGCCTTTAACATGCCCACTGGGCACTATGAATATTTGTTTATGCCCTTTGGCCTCACTAATGCTCCTGCAGTATTTCAAGCTCTCATCAATGATGTTCTCCGAGACATGCTAAACCAATTTGTGTTTGTCTACTTAGACAATATCCTCATCTTCTCGAGTTCCCTCCAAGAGTATGTTAAACACGTCAGTAAGGTTCTGAGACGCCTTCTTGATAACCATCTTTGTTAAACCTGAGAAATGTGAGTTTCATGTGACCAAGGTTCAGTTCCTGGCGTTCATCATCAAGCCTGGCCAAATACAAATGGATCCTCAAAAGGTTCAAGCTGTTGTGGATTGGCCCTCCCCCTAATCTGTAAAAGAGGTACAGCGTTTCCTTGGCTTTGCCAATTTTTATCGCAAATTCATCCGGAACTTCAGTACTGTGGCGGATCCTTTATCTGCCCTCACCAAGGGGAACACAACCAGCTTTTCTTGGGGACCTGAAGCAGAGTTGGCTTTCAACAAACTAAAGAACTATTTCACCTCTGCACCTATTCTCATTGTCCCTAACCCAGATAGACCATTCATTGTGGAGGTCGATGCTTCAGATGTAGGGGTTGGAGCTGTACTATCCCAGAGAGGAGAGGACAACATGCTGCATCCATGTGCATTCCTTTCCCACCGCCTTACACCAACTTAGAGGAACTATCATGTAGTGGATCTAGAGTTTCTGGCAGTCAAGTTAGCGCTTGAAGAGTGGAGACATTGGCTTGAGGGGGCCAAACACCCATTTCAAGTACTCACAGACCACAAAAATATATTCAGCAGGCAAAGCGACTCAACCCCCACCAGGCACGTTGGTCCTCAATTTTGCAATAGATTCCAGTTCATCTTGTCCTGCTGCCCCGGCTCTAAGAACCTAAAGCCTAATGCTTTGTCCCGAGCATATGTTAAAACTCCACAGGAAGATTGTGTTGCATCAATTATCCCCAGTTCCAAGATATTAGCTCCTATCAGGTGGAATCTGGAAGATACAGTAAAACAAGCCCAAGCCAGAGAACCAGACCCAGGAGGGGGGCCAACCCACTGTCTGTTTCTCCCAACAGCTGTCCGCCCTAAGATCCTCCAGTGGGGACACTCCTCTCATCTCACTTGTCATCCTGGTACCTCACGCACTCTTGAGTTCCTCCAAAGACAATTTTGGTGGCCAACTATCAAGGAGGATGTGACTGCATTTGTGAATGCATGTACGCTTTCCTCAAGGGCTATTGCAACCTCTCTCCATACCTCATAGACCTTGGTCCCATCTTTCCATAGATTTTATCACTGGTCTTCCACTATCACAAGGCAACACCACTATCATGGTCATAGTAGATAGATTTTCCAAGGCAGCCAGATTTATTCCTCTGCCCAAACTACCCACCGCAAAATAAACTGCTGAACTGGTTATAAACCATGTGTTTAGAGTCTTTGGAAATCCACAAGACATCGTCTCTGATCGAGGACCCCAGTTTTCCTCCCGGTTCTACAGGGCTTTTTGTCAATCGCTGGGGGCTACAGTGAGCCTGTCTTCTGGGTTTCACCCGGAGTCCAATGGACAAACAGAGCGGCTTAATCAAGATCTTGAGACTACACTGAGATGTATGGCAGCTAACAATCCTTCCTCTTGGTCTTCATTCATCATGTGGGCAGAAAATGCACACAATACCCTTTGCTCCTCTGCTACAAGCATGTCCCCTTTGGAGTGCCAGTTCAGGTACACCCCTCCACTATTCCCTGAACAAGAGATGGAGGTTGCAGTTCCCTCTGCTTGTCAATTTGTTAAATGCTGCCACCAGACATGGAAAAAAGCCAGACTCAAGCTCCTTAGGGCCTCTCAGCAGTACCAGCGCCAGGCTAAACACAGACGCAGACCTGCCCCCACTCTGCACCCTGGCCAAAGAGTCTGGCTCTCCACTAAGAACATTCCCTTGTGGGTGGAGTCCCGCAAACTTTCCAAGAGATTCATCGGCCCCTTCAAGATTGCCAGTAAAGTGAACCCAGTTAGCTATCGATTGTACTTGCCTAAGTCTTTGAAAATTAATCCCACTTTTCATGTCTCCCTGTTAAAACCTGTTTTGTCTTCTCCTTTTCTTGTGACAGGTAGACCTCCTCCACCTCGTATCATCGGGGGCCAGCCAGCTTACACAGTCCACAGAATACTAGATGTCCGTCAAGTACGTTAGTCCCAGCAGTATCTTGTGGACTGGGAAGGCTATGGTCCCGAGGAGCGCTCCTGGATTCCTGCCAAAGACATCTTAGACCCCAAACTAGTGCAAGAATTTTATGCTCGCAAGCCAAGTTGTCCTGGAGGGAACGTCAGGGGCTGTTCCTAGAGGGAGGGGTCCTGTCAGAGCTTTTGTTTTGCAATGTATTATTTTTGCCACTAGAGGTCCCCAATGTGCCCTCACATCAACATTGTGCCTTCCATAATCAGTGTTATTGTTTTCACATGTTTCTCATTCTGGGCTGTTTATTTAAGCTGATCACTTCCTTTGCATCTTTGCTTGGTTATTATTGTTCCTAAGCAAGTTGCTGCCGTAAGTCTGCTCTAGTTCCAAGATCTATGTCTTTTGCATTATTGACACACTGTATTCCTAATGAATGTTGTTCAGTTGCTTTGACGCAATTTATTTTGTTTAAAACGCTATATAAATAAAGGTGACTTGACTTGACTATTCTTTGAAAGTATTTTTGAATTGTTTTCCTGTGATTAGTTTTGTTGTTTTTCTCTGAGTTTTTGTTTTGGAGACTATTTTACTCTTTTTGACCCTTTCTGGTCTGAAGATCTTTCTGTTTTGTAACCTAACTCTAAACAAAGGACATTTTGTTCCCTTTTGCTGTTTTTGTTAAATAAACTCTTCTGAGTTAAGTTAAGAAGGCGTCTGACTATTCGGTTCAACTACCTTTCTGAAAAAAAACCCAGACAACGACTATGACTTGTTTAATGACTTGTTTAATCAATAGAAGAGTGAGCACAAGTGAGACTGAGAATTATTATTTCTCTTTTCTGTCACACTGTCTAGCTTTTCCCAATAACCACATATGTGTTCTTAGCCCCTTGAGTTTGTGCATATGTGGCAGGAAGTGCATGCACATAAAAATACCAAAGTTCAGTTCTCTAAATGCACACAAAACCCACACCACGTCTATCAATTCTTTGGAACGTTATTTGAGGCTAAGCTTGTCCATTTATTCATCATGTTCAAGAAATCACTAATGCAGGCATGTGCCCGGAATTTTCTTTTATTAAAAGTAAAGTGTGCATAACTTCATTGGTACAGAGATGAGTGTGTATTTTGCAAACCAATTGCAATTGCTTTTTATCAGTTATATAAAAATAACCACAATTAAATTGTGTCATACAAAGGGACATTCAAGTCAGAGATGGAAGATACAAAAGAATAGAAAAGAAGGCAAGGAAAGGCATGTTCAATTTGTGGAGTGAATAAAGAATGAGAGGAGCAAAATGTATATGGAGAATATGGAGCTTTAAAATATGCACACAATTAAAGTTAATTTAATGTGTTAAGAGAACATAGACAGAAATGCTTACCATTCTAACTTTTTTTCAGCTTTTGTTAGACTATTTGTTATAGTTACTTTTTTAATATGTTGCTTGAGTTTATAATATTTATTATATTTCTATTCAGATTTGATCAAACATGCTCTATCAGTTATTTTGAATTTTACACATATATTCAATTCAAGTTTAATGAACTGAGGTAAATTATGAATTTTTCTCAAAACAGGCTTTTTTTGGGAGGGGGGGGGGTACATATGTTGTTGAAAATGTGTGCTTGGTTATATGGGTTAATAAGTCATGTGTTTTGTTATTGTTGTTTTTTTTCTGTTTTTTTTTTATTTTATTTTTATTTTATTTTTCTTATGATACAGGATCATTTTTTATAAATAATGGGATGACCCACTTTACCAGACCCAGGCATGCCTACCATGAAAGAAATGGATTTTGTCTGGATTTTTTGATCTCAGAAAGTTTATTGGTATACACCTTCAAAATAACACATCATATGAATGGTAATCAAACTGAAATATTAAAGGTGGACCTTAAAGTTAACTAAAATAATAAAGAAAATTAAAGAACAAAATCATTTAGGAATATAAATGACATTTTACAAAAAGTGGCTCACTTTGTTCCTCTAATGAAAAGTTAACCACTATTGTGGTTTTAATGCTAGCTTGTGCTTATTTGTGCAAAATACAGGAAATGCGTCATTAACTGTAGGTAGACAAGTACTCAAGTACCGATACCACAGGTGTTGTTATTACTTCCTACTTGACAAAAGCAAAAAAGATTCAGTGATCAATGAAGAGCAATGATAAAAACTTTAAGGATTTTGTAGAAGTTTGACTCTAAACAGACAACAGAATTTTGTGATTATTGTGTTTGTTTTATTTTTTCTTAAAGTTTCAATTGCTGGAGCTCAAACAGTGAAAATGGATTCACTCACTGTAGAACTTTCTTGCCCTGTGTGCCTTGAAATCTTTAAGGATCCTCTTCAATTATCATGCAATCACAATGTCTGTAAAGAGTGTCTGCAACAGCTGTGGAGAACCAAGAAAACTCGGGAGTGTCCTGTCTGCGGGGGAACATCCTCAAAAAATCCTTCCTGTAATCTTGTGTTAAAAAACTTGTGCAAGTCATTCCTGAAGGAGAGAAATAAGAGGTGTTTAGCAGGGTCTGAAGAGATCTGCAGTTTACATGGTAAGAAACTCAAACTCGTCTGTCTGGAGAACAAACAGCCTGTGTGTTCAGTGTGCAGAAATACACAGAAATATGCCAATCAAACGTTCAGACCCATCAGTGAAGTTGTTCCATCATACAAGGTAAGACAGGTTTACATGAGGATAAGTATTACTTATCATATTACAGAAAGAGTGTCTTATAGATTTTCACTTTGAATTTCAGGAGGAGCTCAATGCAGCACTGAAGTCCTTTCAAGAGAAACTTAAACAGAAAGAAAACCTTAAAAGAGAGTTTGAGAAAACAGTTCAACATATCAGGGTGAGGATTAATTCTACTGACACATTAAATCATTAAATGACTAAATATTGAATAGAACAGCTTAATTATTTTCAGACATAATTACATGTTTCTTTAATGACCGGGGTGGTGTTGGTGCAGTGGATAAGACACATGCCTTTGGTGTGAGAGACCCGGGTTTGAATCCACTGTGAGAAACCTATGTGTCCCTGCGCAAGACACTTAACCCTAGTTGCTCCAGAGGTGTGTGACCTCTGACATATGTAGCAATTGTAAGTCGCTTAGGATAAAAGCGTCAGGTAAACGACTGTAAAAAAAATTATCTATTTTAAACCTTAGCATTCTCTTTTATAATTGTATTTATTTTTTATTATATAAAAAAACCACTTGACCCTCTCTATTCGTTTTCTAACTGCTTGTTTTCGTTAACAACATAAAAGCCTCTAACTCTAGCTTTCTCTTTTCTCTCACTCTTTCTATAATATTTTGAAAGTCTTTTGACTCATATTCAGTTATGAATTACACGTACATGAATGATAAACGATAGTAATTTTTTTATTCAAAACGGCTAATTTGATAAAGTTGAGTAGTTTCATCTATTATCATACTGTAGGTCCACAATTCTCAAATGTCTGTTTAATATGGAAAATGTGCCTTTTCATGCAGACATGGTTGCCACATTTTCAAGTTTGTTTTAAACGATATTAATGACTATTACAATATTGATTCAGAAAGGTAAAGTTGTAGTTAACTATCTAATATTTAGAAGCTCGCTCTTCATGCTGCTACAGAATTAGTTTAATCTTTGAGATTAATTGGATGTGATTTGATTTCAGTCTCAAGCTGAATACACAGAGAATCAGATTAAAGAGCAGTTTAAGAAGCTTCGTCAGTTTCTTAGAGATGAAGAAACATCTACAATTATTGCACTGAGGGAGGAAGAGGACCAGAAGAAGCAGAATATGAAGGAAAAGCTGGATGATATGAACAGACAAATCTCAGCTCTTTCACACACTATCAGAGATTTGGAGGAGACAATGAAGGCTAATGACGTCTGCTTTCTAAAGGTCTGAATTCAGATAATTCGTTGACTGATTCATTGATGAATGATGGACCTGTTGATGATAAATTGTATGTTTGTTCTGCAGAAGTTTCCAGTCACGATGGAAAGGTGAGTGATCTGCTGGTGTTTGTTTTCTCTGCTTCTTAAGCCAAAGCAACTGCAGTTCTGACCCTTGAATCTTCTTCCAGAGTCCAGATCTCACAGCCAGATCCACAGATGCCTTCTGGAGTTTTAATTTATGTGCCCCGTTACTTGGGCAACCTGCCATACAGAGTCTGGAAGAAAATGCTGAACTCTGTCCAAAAGAGTGAGTCTGGAAGCAATCTATCCTGTTGCACACACACTGGAAATGATGCATGAGGGGAGACTAAAAAAATTCGCATTGATTTTTGCACAGTGAGAGGAAGATGTTTGATGTCGAGTGGCATATTCATAATAATAATTTGTACAGTTCACTCTTTATCATTATATGAGCATCATAATAAAAAAAATAAAAGCACTTGTTGGTTTTGTCTCATCAGCTCCTGTGACTCTGGATCCAAACACGGCTAATCCACATCTCATCCTGTCTAATGATCTGACGCGTGTCAAATACATTTGGGATAAACAACAGCTTCCTGATAATCAAGAGAGATTTGACATCTGTGGGTGTGTTCTGGGTTCAGAGGGTTTTAACTCAGGAATGCACTTCTGGGAAGTCAAGGTTGAAGAGAGTGAATGCTGGAGTCTTGGAGTAACTACAGAATTAAACCAAAGGAAAGGACGTGATTTCTGTAACTCTAATGTCTGGTGTGTGCAGTATGATCCATACAGACTGCTCGGGCCTGGTTTTCCTGTTAAACAGGAGCTTAAGTGTGTGAGAGTTGATCTGGACTATGATGGAGGAACAGTATCATTCTCTGATCCTGTAACTGACACGCATATACACACATTTACAACCACCTTCACTGACGTCATCTTTCCATTTTTCTGTAATCTTGATGAACTTAACTGTCTCCAGATTTTACCAGTTAAACTGTAAAAAAAAATAAAAATCACTGAAGCATCATCCGATCTTGTTAATTAATAAATTTAAATGCATATACTTGTGCCACCTTATGTAACAGACACGCCAGGCTCCAACACCAACCTATCACAGCGCACACCCTCACCAGAATACTTATCATACCCACCTGCTCCTCATCCACCTGCAATCAAGCCACTCCCATAAAAAACATGCACTCAGTAACCATCCGGTCCCATTCGCAATTAGGTCAATACCTACCTGCTTACTCTAAGGACTAACTCATTACTCTGCTTACCTCTCTCCAGCGTCTCCCAGTCTCCATCGTGTGCGTGTGTGTGTACACTACCTCCAGCGTCTCATGCTCACAACCTCCGGATCCCTTCAATTCTCCAGCCTCCAGCACCATATCCTCACATTCACTACCTGCTCCTCGGCTTGTGCCTAAATAAACTGTGTTCTCCTGTTATTACAGTCTCCTGTCCCTCCTGTACCGTAACAGAAGTTTGGACCAAGACCGATCAGCACAAGCATGAGCCTCACGGACCCCTTCCAAGACATTGTTGATGCTTTGTGTTGCACCCTCACTTACCTTCCAGCATCCCCATCACCTACGAGCACTTCCTGTAACAACACCACCACTTCTTCACCCGTCGTGCATGCCAGCCCCATGGTCAAGCCGGCACCCTTCTCTGGTTCGGCGGAGGATTGCAGCGGATTCTTACTCCAATGCTCGCTGGTCCTGGAGATGGAATGGCAAAGACGGCTGGCCCAGAATCTCTGCCTCTATTGTGGATCCCCGGGGTCATCATAACATGTTTAACCACACTTTCCGTTACTTTGGCATTCCCGAGGAAATCATCTCCGACAGAAGCCCCCAGTTCATCTCCCGCTTTTGGAGAGCTGTGGCCGTCAGCCTGTCCTCTGGATACCATCCCCAGTCCAACGAGCAGACGGAGAAGAAGATACAGGAGATCGGCCGCTTCCTGCGTACCTTCTGCCATGGCCACCAGCACTCTTGGAACCAGTTCCTAGGGTGGGCCAAGTATGCGCAGAACTCCCTACGTCAACCTTCCACCGGACTCACTTTATTCCAGTGCGTGCTCGGCAACCAGCCACTGTCTGGGACACGGCCCACCACCAGCTACAATGGGCCCTAAGTAGGGGCAGGATTACAGCCGACCTTCGCCGCTCTGACGCCCCAGCATACCAACCTGGACAGAAGGTCTGGCTGTCAACCCGTGACATCCGCCTGCACCTACCATGCCGCAAATTAAGTCCCAGATTCATTGGCCCATTCAACATCGCAGAGCAGATCAACCCGGTCACCTTCAAACTCAACCTTTCCCCTGAGTATCAGATCCACCCCACATTCCATGTCTCACTCCTTAAACCTCACCATCCTTCTGTCTGCCTCTCCACAGAGCATATGGTGGCATGCCCCGGGGTCGGCAAACCTCTTCCATCAGCTTCTCTCTCTCTCTCTCTTATGTCACGGTCATTACGCAAACTTTACGTATTATTGGGAATTAAATTAATTGGAACCAGCGTCTTTCACCCTCAAACGGACGGGCTGGTCGAACGTTTTAATCGCACACTTAAGACAATGATTCGTAAATTCATTCTCGCTGTGCGAGAGGTCCCACAAGCCTCAATGGGGTTTTCCCCCTTAGAGTTGCTCTATGGTCACCAGCCAAGGGGGGTGCTGGACGTCATAAGAGAGACTTGGGAAGACAGACTTTCTCAATCTAACAACGAAATTCAGTCTGTGATGGACCTGAGAACAAAACTCCACACTTTGGGATGGCTCTTCTATGGAGAATTTGTTACAGGACCAGAACAAACAGAGCCGGCTGTATAACAGGGGAACCAATTTGCATAAATTTGCACTGGGAGATAAAGTGCCTGTATTACTCCCAACGTCAAGTTCAAAATTACTTGCAAAGTGGCAAAGTGGCTCGTTTTTGGACTTAACAAAGGGTTATTGGCAGATCCTCTTGTCTCCATTATCCAGAGAAAAAACAGCTTTCACGACGACGTTTGGGTTACACCAATTTGTTACACTGCCTTCCGGGCTGTTTGGCGCACCAGCTACTTTTCAGCGATTGATGAACAGGTTGTTGCGGCCCCATGGTGCATATGCTGCTGCTTATCTAGATGATATCATTATATTAAGTAATGACTTGCAGCGGCATAAGCAGCATGTGAGAGCGGTACTGAGTTCGCTGAAAGGGGCTGGGCTCATGGCCAACCCGAAAAAGTGTGCGATTGGGCACGTGGAGGTAGAGTATCTAGGTTTTCACTTGGGACATGGACAGGTGTGTCCCCAAATTGATAAGACTTCAGCGGTTGCGACCTGTCCGTGTCCCAAGACCAAAAAGGAGGTGAGACAGTTCTTGGGGCTGGCGCGATATTATAGAAGGTTTGTGCCTAATTATTCCTCACCAGCCCCTTGACTGATCTCACAAAAAAGGAAGCACCAGATACGGGTCAGTGGACGGAGCCATGCCAGCAGGCGTTTACTCAGGTGAAGGCTGCTCTATGTGGTGGGCCGTTGCTTCACTCTCCTGATTTCTCTCTACCTTTTTTTTTTGCAGACGGACGCATTTGACAGGGGGCTGGGTGCTGTCCTGTCCTGTCCCAGGAGATAGAGGGGGAGGAATGGCCGGAGCTGCATATTAGTCACAAGCTCTCTAAGAGAGAGACTAAGTACAACACCGTAGAGAAGGAGTGTTTGGCCATCAAGTGGGCCATCCTCACCCTCTGCTATTATCTCCTGGGATGGGAATTCACCCTCTGTTCGGACCATGCTCCCCTGTAGTGGCTCCACCGCATGAAGGATACCAATGCATGGATCAACCGTTGTTATCTATCTTTACAGCCTTTTAAGTTCAAGGTGGTCCACAGGCCGGGTGTCCAGATGGCTGTGGCCGATTTCCTCTCCCGGAATGGGGTGGGGGGGGGGGGGGGGTTTGCTGCAGTCGGGTGTCGGCCGGTGGGGGTATGTGGCAAGGGGGGCATGGTTTAGCGAACCCTGCAGTGGGGGAGAGCATCAGGAGATGCACGGTGAGTGAGTGGGTAAAGCGCAAATAATGAACTGTCTCCTGTCTCTTGTTGCATTAATTGGCGTGGAGAGAGTATAAAACACCAGGAGAAACAGGAGCAGGGGAGAGAGAGAAGGACTGCTGGCTGCTACATTTGGACTGAGTTTATGTTGATTGTTTTGTCCTTTGTTGATGCCTGTTTTGCCCACTTTTTGTTTTGAAATTATAAATAAAGCAATCAGTAGTCACAGCCGACCCTGCCGTCTTCCTTCCTACACAACGAACATTGTTACAGTGCCATCTAGTGCATATGTTGTGTGAATTACAAGTATATAATATTCACCCAGTGTGGAAGATTTTTATTAGTAAGATTTAATTAATCAAGTATATAATCAATGTGAATCTAGCCATTTCGGCTGCTAGTATTATTCTATTATATTCTATAGGTAATAGAAAGTTGCCTACGTGCTGGAATGTACAAAACTGATGAGAAACATATGGTCAGACATACATACAGGGCCTTTCTTTAGAATAAATCAAGCAGGGGGCCTCTCCTCTCTAGGGAGGTATTAAAATTGTAATCATAAGGAAAAGTTTGACTATGTGGAACCGCCCCATATAGTGTATATAAGGAGATACCAAATAACATTCGAGAGATCTCCTTGCAAGGACTCTCACTTTATTTAGCTTAAAATAAAGTATTTTCTTCTGAGAGAAAAATCCCTGACTGAGTGTGATTCTTCTGAGAACCGGCAGACGACACTACAGATTTGGCACCCCAGATGGGACAGAAAAGGGCAGCAGAGTTGACAGCCGCTCAACACAACCGGGTGGCCACCATAAAATAAGGTAAGCATTTTTGCTTATAAAAATGTTGGTTGAGGTCAGTTCTGAGTGGTAAGGACACTTAAAATCTGCTCTTCCAAATTTAGAAAAATAATAGGATATCTAAATTAAAAAAGGGGTTTTACTCCAGAAGAAATAACTGCATGCACATATTTGGTTTATTAATAGGAAAGCCTTGGAAGGTAACCTTGATTTAGAACAAAGATGGTGTAGGCAGAAAGACATTGTATGCAATGGTCTGTGTTTATTGGAGAACTGGGCCTAGGAAGGACAGTAATAAACGGAGGAGCAGATTAGTTAAGGAATCGCGAGGAAAAGCCCCACGGATACCGCTTTGAAAGAGTATAAAGTGAAAGTTCTCAAAGGTCAGAATAGGTGGGCCCTTAAGGACTCTATAGGAAGAGCGGTGTTTGTAACTGTGTCGGGACGAATGAATGTGTGAACGATGATGAATGTATGAACAAATACATTCCGTATTGGGTGGGTAAGGGTTGAGCACCATTCCTGGACCATCACTTTGGTATGACCTGGCAGAATTGGACTCAACTCAGATCCACTTGAGAGGGATGAATGTATGATGAGCCTTGATAAAAAAAAGAAAATTAATGACTGATTATCCCTTAGATAAAGGGAAAACTATGGAAGAATAAGCACTCTGGCTCAATAAAGAGTGTAGAAAGTGTGAATGAGTTTAGGAAAATAGTATCAATAAAGTTTGAACCAAGATCTATAATAGATTTTTGCATTTTGCATGTCTGTGTGAAAGGGGAGAAAATTTTCTGAGCCCAGTGCAGTGGGAGTGAGAGCAAGGGATGAAGTTTCCACATTAAAGTTGAATTACATGGGTGAACAAAAAAAGGAAAGAGAAGTAAAAAATAAAAATAAAGAATTGTTGTTAGAAATAGTTATCTAAAAAGTGATAAAAAAATAGGGTAAATAAAATAGACAGTCAAATAATAATATAAATAAAAAAGTGTAAATGCATGAGACAAAATAAAAAAACTAAATTCAAAAAGGTATGACACATAGTAAAGAATAAAAAGTAGGGTGAAATTGGTAAAAAAATTGTTAAATTAAGTGAATGGAAAAGAAGAGATGGTAACCAAGTTGATTTTTGGTGGTAATAATATAAATAAAGATATGGCAGCCACACCAGTGGAAATAATTGGATTAAAATATCCACTGTTTAAAGAGCAAATAAACAAAATCTAAAAAAATGGCAGAAGAGAACAAAAAATATGATGACAAAATGGCCAAAGGAAGGGACATTTGATGTAGCATTGTGTGAGGAAATGGAAACTCTGATAAAAAAAACTATAAAACTAAAAGCATCAGTATGAAAAGACAAAAAAGAGAAACAAAGAGGGGAAAAGAGAAATAAGTAATTGCTCTGTTTTGAAAAAGAAGGTGAGGATATGTTTAAGAGTATAAAACGGGCTAGGAAAGTCCTGAAGGGGGCAAAGAAATATAACATGAGAAAAGAAAAGTTATTTTCAGAGCCTCTCCCATATTTGCCAATACAAGGAGAGTTCCCAATACTCAAGGGAACAGTGGAAGTAACAGGAGAACTAGAGTTAGAAGGGCAGATAGAGATGGAAGATAAAGAGGAACCAGCTGTAAAAACACAGAGGCAACCCAGAAAGGAAAGTGCAGAAAGTTTGCATCTTGATTGTTACAGGCAAGCACGTACAGCATTATAAAAATGAAAGCTAATCAGGAAGATAAAACCTGGTAGGATTAGAAAAAAAGAGGAGGAAAGATAGATATATTGTAGCACAAGTACAGGCTTTGGAAGAAGAAATGGAAGAGAAAATTAGAGAATCAGGGAAAAAGATCAGAGAGGTAAATAAGTTGGAGAGAGGAAAGAGTAAGTTGTTCTATGGTAGTGAGGATGAGAATCAGGCAGAGGAGTTATTTGATAACGTTAAATGGAAACAGGGCAGAGAAAAATGGACACTTAGACCACTGGCCGCACAGCTCCCAATTTTAATCAAGGGTGAGCAGGGACAGTATGTCCCCTGGGCTACACAGGACCTCGAGGGGCTTGTCACTCGCCTTCCTGATATTCATGAGGGGGCGGGTAAATTCATTAGGATGTTTGAGGAGGAAACAATGGGAAAGCTATTGCCAGTGGGAGATGTTAAAGCTCTGCTGGCTAAAATTATTGGAGGGACAAAGATGGATGAAATTCTTCTTACAACGACTCTAAACAGAGCAGTGAACTCTCACAATATGGATGGGATTGTTTTTGATGCATTCCGCCCAGCAGTATGGCAGGCATTGCGTGCGGAGTATCCGATCAGACTGAATCCTAAATCACTGAAGGGAGAAGAGGTGGGGGACAATCCAACCACATATGTTCAGAAACAGCTGAAAAGGTGGACACAAGAAACTGAGGGGGATCCCGAGGGAGACCCATTAATGGCAACCTTGTTTAGACAAGCTGTGATTGATGCTATGCCGTCAGCGGTAAAAAGCAAGCTGGAGGATGTGGTCGGTTTAACTTCTAAAACACACAAAGAGTTTTGTGACCATGTGTCGCATGCAGTGGAACAACACAGAAAAAATTAACAAAAACTTAAAAGTCAAGAGAAAGAGTTACAACGTAAACCAACTCAATTACAGCTTGAAGAACTCACAAAGAAAAATATTCAAGCTACAGTAACAAATGCAGCAGCAGAACAAATGACTATAATGCCTCCAGTAATTGCAACCTACTCTTCAGTCAAGCCCACTTACAGCAGTCCCTCCAAATGAACACTTGAACTCTGTGCCCATAATAAATGTTTATACTCAACAGCCAGGACCAATGGGATGGAGAAAAAACCCCTTACAGCAAAGCCAGAGAGGCAGAGGCAGAGGCAGGCCTCCAGGTTTGTGCTGGGCCTGTGGACAGCCCGGGCACAATAAAGCTGACTGTCCAACTCGTCTATGGCCACAGCAACCTCATGGTGGAAGGGAGGTGAGCTGGCAACAGCCTACTCAGGGTACAGTGCAGGGCCCAGTAAACCCTTGGGGAGGTCCCAATCCAGGCTATTAGGGGTGCCCAGAGAATTCTAAAGTGGAGAGTCAGCTTCCAATTTTATAAACAAAAGCTGATCAAGAGCCTATTATGCAGATTAAAATAGAGGGAAAAAATACTCCAGTTATGGTAGATACGGGGGCAAATCTAATGTGCCTTAATTTAAATATGCTTCACATCTCCCCTTGTCTGGAAAATTTGCAAAGACAATAGGATTCTCGGGAAAAATGCAATTGATTCCCATAACAGCTCCAGTGTGTCTACAAACAAAAGATCAAAGTATAACAATGCCCATTCTGGTATCAAATCAAACTCCTATTATTTTGCTAGGAAGAGATGCATTATGTAAATAAGGACTACAAATTTTGTGTTCTCCAGAAGGGATATATATTGATGCAATAGGAACAGAAACACAAATGATGGTTGCAAAGCCAAAAGCAAATGTTTATTGGATAGGACGGATAGAACAAGATGTGAGACAGACAGTCAATAAATGGGGAAAGTTTATTGAAGCACAGACACCTGAAGCACAGCTATCAAAGTCTGAATTTCATTGCACAATGATGTATGATCAAGAAAGGGATGAAAATATAGAACAGAAATGGCAAAAAGGAACAAAAGGACAGCGGATTGAGATAGTCTCCCAGCACATCATCATAGGTAAACAGGGAGCAGCTTTAAACATACCAGAAGATAAATTTGTCAAAAAATGGTTCAATGTAAATAACTCTGTCCTGCATATTGCTGTTTATGTAGGAAAAAATTGGGAAGCGAAAGATTTAGGACCAATGATGAAAAGGGCAGAACAAAGCAAATGGGAATCAACAGAAAACCCATTAATTTTTCATTCAGCAGACAAAAATTACATCAAAATTTTGTGTGCAACCAGTTTGCTGGGAATTCCACAGGAAGTAGTTATAAGCCAAAAGAAAGTGACACAGATGACTACAGCATCTGATTTAATGAACACAAATGAGACTGAATTATTTAAGGAAATGGAGTGTCAGGTACCAACCAGAGATGCTCACAAGTCTCTGAGCTAGAGTCCAAGTCAAGTCTCAAGTCTCTGAGCTAGAGTCCAAGTCAAGTCTCAAGTCTCTGAGCTAGAGTCCAAGTCAAGTCTCAAGTCTCTGAGCTAGAGTCCAAGTCAAGTCTCAAGTCTCTGAGCTAGAGTCCAAGTCAAGTCTCAAGTCTCTTTATTATATTAAGTCTCTGGTTATAATAAATGTTGCATCACGTACAGCGACCCATCCAAGCTGCTTAGAACACTGCATAGCTATATATAAGGAATTCAAAGCATGTAATATGTTATTATGACAACTCTATTTATTAGCATACAATATCAACTTTGATTTTGGTATATAATCAGTGTAAACAGGCTATTGCAACATGACAAAAACACCAAGAATGCTTTACTTTTAAGTTAATATCTGTATTTTGCATTTATGGATTCAGTAATGGCCTTCTGTCTGTCCTGGCTGTATAGCTGCACACCTCTTGTCTGGCTTAAGAATGAACAAAGCTACGCTGACTTATGTTATTCATACAATACCTACTCACAAATAAACATCAAAAACAAAGCCGGCTGCAATGAATTTCTGTGCAAAACAGCTTTTACTACAAACACTTCCACACAAGAACATTGTTATCACACAAGAACATTTTGATAGAGAACCAAAAATATTTAAAGTAGATAAAATTAGAATAAATAAAATGGAAATGTCTACATACTATTACTACTGTAAACTTTGCAAATAGGACATCAGCCCCTTCAAGTCAATGAACAATAACAAAGTGGGCTGCAATGAATATCTGTGCAAAACGGTCGCCGTCCAGGTCGCTCCGCTTAGATTATGTTTTTATTTACTTTTTTACCTACTTTTGCTTTCTCTTTTTACACACATTACCTCTGCACTGATCATATACGAAAAGGAAACACTTTTGGACATTGGACACCGCTTCACTGACCTGTTTCAGGACACTTTATCCTCCAACCCATCGTGGCCATCTGAGATTCTCCAGAACGCCGAGATGAACAATGGCCACCTGAATAACCACCCAAGGCGACGGATCAAGAAACACCGCGGGAAACGTGCTGGGATTCGCAACAGACTGAGGAAAAGAGCACACAGCCCTCCTTTACCGAGCATTTTGCTCGCCAATGTCCAGTCTCTGGAGAATAAGATGGACGATCTTAGAGCCAGGATAAGTTTCCAACGGGACATTAGGGACTGTAACATCCTTTGTTTGTCTGAAACGTGGCTCACGCCCTTGGTCCTGGACGCTGCTGTAACGCCGTCTGAAAACTTCTCTGTTTTACGGATGGACAGGACAGCCGAGGCCGGCAAATCCAAAGGCGGAGGAGTTTGTTTCATGATTAACAAGAAATGGTGTGACCCCAGGAATATCTCCACTCTGTCGCGCTCCTGCTCGCCTCATCTGGAACTTTTATCCATTATTTGCCGCCCATTCTATCTGCCTCGGGAGTTTTCATCGATCATCATAACTGCTGTTTACATCCCTCCACAATCAGACACTGGCTTGGCTTTGTCTGAGCTTCACGATGCGCTCAGCGGCAACATCAACAAACATCCTGACGCTGCTATTATCATCGCTGGGGACTTTAACAAAGCCAAACTCAGGCAAGTCATGCCTAATTTTTATCAACATGTATCCTGTCCAACCAGAGGACCGAATACACTGGATCATTGCTACACTCAGTTTAAGAATGCCTACAAAGCACGCTCACTACCGGCTTTCGGCAAATCGGACCATGCCGCCATTTTCCTCACACCGGAATATAAACAACGGCTCGTTCAAGATCCCCCGGTGAAGAGGGTGGTGACGCGATGGTCCGACCAATCAGAAGCAACGTTACAGGCGGCTCTTGATGACGTAGACTGGGACATGTTTCGCGCATCTGACGTCAGCGAGTTCACGGATGTAGCGTTAAGCTTTGTAAACACGCTAGCCGAACAAGCTACGGATACAATAAATATAAGGACATTCTCAAATCAGAAACCATGGGTGGACAGATCAATCCGTGCAGCAGTAAACAAACGCACTGCTGCTTACAACGCCGGTCTTCTATCGGGAAACATGAGCGAGTACAAAGCATCGTGCTATGCTCTCCGGCGCGCAGTAAGAGCCGCCAAACACAGACACAGGGAATGCATAGAGTCACATTTCCAGCTAAATGACTCCCGACGCATGTGGCAAGGACTAAGGACCATCTGTGACTTTGGAAATAAATCCTCTGCAGAGGCGAGAGCAGATCCGTCGCTGGCTGACGAGCTAAACACTTTCTTCGGCCGCTTCGAAAGCAATCGAAGCAGTGCGAGTCTGCCGATCAGCGCGTCAGGAAGCAGCAGTCAGAGCAGCGATCATCATGCGATCACCGTGTCAGAGGACGAGGTTCGGAGGGCACTAAAGAGAGTGAATGTAAGGAAAGCAGCTGGACCTGATGGGATTTCTGGCCGTGTTCTGCGGTCCTGCGCTGATCAGCTCACTGGTTTGTTTACATCCATTTTTAACGAGTCTCTTGCTACATCGGTGGTTCCCACCTCACTCAAAAAATCGGTCATCATCCCTGTGCCTAAAAACAATAAACCCTCTTGTCTGAATGACTATCGTCCAGTTGCCCTCACATCAATAGTCATGAAGGTCTTTGAGGGACTGGTTAAAATCGTCATCTGCTCCTCCATCCCGGATACTTTGGACCCTCTTCAGTTTGCTTATCGCCCAAACAGATCCACAGATGATGCCATCTCTCACATCCTGCACTCTTCTCTCACACACATCGACAGCAATAACAGGAACTATTTAAGGCTGCTATTTATTGACTATAGCTCAGCTTTTAATACTATAGTCCCCATAAAGCTAGCTTCCAAACTCATAGAACTCGGACTGAATTCTTCACTCTGCGACTGGATCCTTGATTTCCTCACCGGCAGACCTCAAGTGGTGAAACTAGGCCAGTACACCTCCAGCTCCATCACCCTGAACGTAGGATCCCCGCAGGGCTGTGTCCTGAGTCCCCTGCTCTACTCTCTTTACACACATGACTGCGTGTCTTCGCACAGCTCCACATCCATTATCAAATTTGCTGATGATACTGTGGTTCTGGGCCTCATTCACAACAATAATGAGACCGCATACTTGGATGAGATAGAGAAATTGACATCATGGTGCCAGGACAACTGTCTCTCTCTGAATGTGAGCAAAACTAAAGAACTGATTGTGGACTTCAGGAAGAGACAGCAGCAGCCCTATACTCCTCTTATGATCAGCGGGACCCCTGTGGAGAGGGTGAGCAGCTTCAAGTACCTTGGTGTAAACATCTCGGAGGACTTCACTTGGACTACTCACATTCAAACACAGGTTAATAAATCCAGGCAAAGACTGTACCATCTGCGACAGCTGAGGAAATTCAGGGTCTCACCAGCAATCCTGAAAACTTTCTATTCTGGGGCTATAGAAAGCGTATTGACTCAGTGTATCTCAGTGTGGTATGGGAACAGCTCCAGTCGAGACTGCAAAGCCCTGCAGAGAGTTGTGTGCTTAGCTGAGCGCATTTCAGGGTCTGCTCTCCCCTCTCTGCAGGACATCTACCTCAAACGCTGCAGAAGAAGAGCTGCAAAAATCATCAAAGACTCCACCCACCCCAGTAATCATATTTTCACTTTGCTGCCATCTGGTAAGCGCTTCCGTAGCCTGATGGCAAAAACTGAGAGACTCAGGAGGAGTTTCTTCCCCCAGGCCATCAGGCTCTTAAACTCTAAACCAGCTTCTTAACATCCTCATGCCTCCACTTAATGTTCACTTTATCTTTTTACTATATTCTCTACCTCACATAGACACACTGACAGTGTCGCCCTGTTTTGCACATTTGCTTCTTGTACATTCCTGGGTATCTTAATATTTAAGACTACAGTAAAATGCATATATGCACATTGTACATCCCTGTACATCTTAATATTTAAGACTACAGTTTACACTCATGCACATTATTTTGCGTTCTATATTTAATTCTACAATATAAATTTTTTTATATTTTATTCTTATATTTTTATTGTTTACTTTTATTTCATTCTTACATAGCTTAATTTATGTATATTTTCATCTGTGTTGTTTTCTTTAATAATTGCACTGTCCATGGAGCGGACCTGACTCACATTTCACTGCTGGTTATATATGCTATATATAATTTTGTATGTGACGAATAAAAATCTTGAATCTTGAATCTTGAATCTTGAAAACGTCATGGCTCCGCTCCTTCCCAATGACAGAGGCACGCAGGTTTTTTTTTCACTGGAGTACTCACGTGAAGGATGCGTGCACAACTAATAACTAATATCATCACGCTATAAAGGGTTGGCCTGCGCTGGGTGCGCCCCTCCCCCTATAACTGTTCTGTCTCGCGGAGGAGCTCATTTGTGTGCATCTGTGTGAAACACGCGCTCTGAAACACGCATAGGAAAAAAGAGCGACAGAAAGAACGGCTCCCCTCCAGCCGTGACTTGGCTCCCATCGTTCATGTTTATGAGCCGTTCAAAAGAATCGGTTCGTTCGCGAACGTCACAACTCTAACAGCGAGCTCATCTGACGTTTACTAAAAATTAACATTGTTCACGAGTCCCGGAGCTCGAGTCCGAGTCGAGTCTGAAGTCTTTCGAGGACGAGTCTCAAGTCGAGTCTGAAGTCACTGTTTGTGCGACTTAAGTCGCACTCGAGTCCGAGTCTCAAACTCGAGTCCCCATCTCTGGTACCAACTGAACTATAGTCTCAACATGACACAGATATTGGATTAATAAAATCAGCAAATACAGTAAGAGTTCAACTTAAGCCAAATGCACGTCTACCTAGAAAAGCACAATATCCTTTACGGGCAGATGCTGAAGCAGGAATAAAGGAGACAATTGAATGCTTAGTGAAGGCAGGAGTATTGATAGAAACTACTAGTTACTGTAACACTCCAATTATGCCTGTAATCAAATCAGACAAAAACAGATGACGACTTGTTCATGATTTACGAACAATAAATGACATAACGGAAGATTTGCAAGCTGAGGTACCAAACCCGCACACTTTACTGACAAATGTCCCTCCTGATCCCAAATACTTTACTGTAATTGATCTTTGCTCTGCCTACTTCAGTGTACCGCTTGCAGAAGAAAGTAGATATCTATTTGCAATTACACATGCAAATAAACAATATACATATTCTAAAATTCCTCAGGGATATAAACATTCACCACATATATTCAACAAGATTCTTAAGGCTGATTTAGAAGATCTCGTAATAGATGGTACACTATTACAATACATGGATGATTCTACCTCACTAGAACAATGTCACAAAGATTCAATTAAGGTGTTGACAAAATTAGCACAAGGAGGACACAAGGTGTCTAAAAATAAATTGCAGTATTGCCAGCCTCAAGTGGAATACTTGGGAAGATTAATTGCATTTGGCACACAAGCTATAGCTCCAGCTCAATTAGAAGGTATAAGTAAAACACCATTACCTTGTAGGACAAATGATGACTTTTTTAGGAATGACTGGTTTTAGTGCCGATTGGATAGAAGACTATGCAGTAAAGACAGGGCCTTTGAGAGAAATGATGAAACAAGCAGGATTACAACATTTAAGCAATCCATTAAAATGGAACACAGATGCCTTACTAGCATTTGAAACAATAAAAAATAAATTACAACAGGCCCCTGCCCTGGGAATGGCAGAATATGATAAAATGTTTCATCTATATGTGGCAAATAGAGTTGATGGTTATGCATCAGCTGTATTAATGCAAGAAACCTGTAGTGGAAAGAGAAAACAGCCTATAGCATACTACAGCACAAAGTTAGACAATGTAGCCCAGGGATACCCACCATGTTACCAACAGGGTTTAGCTGCAGTGTATTATGCTTATGAAAAAGCATCCACAATAACTATGGGGTACCCAGTAACTATATATACCCATCACAAAGTTGTGGAATTAATAGAACAAGGGAAATTTGTTCTGACACAAGCTCGAATTCTAGCCTATTCCTCATTACTCATATCCAGATGTTACCATTAAAAGATGCCATACAGTTAATCCAGCTGAATTAATTCCTTTGGCTTTTGAAGGAGAACCTCATGAGTGTGTGAATGAGTCCTTAGCATTTACTAGATTACGACCAGATCTGGAATCAACACCTATTTCTGAAGCAGAAGTTACTTACTTTGTAGATGATTCTAGCTTTAGAGATAACGAAGGAAATCATACAGGATATTCAGTAGTGAAGAAAAACAAAAAAGAATTTGAATCTGTGATATCACAACATTGTGTATAGCCTTGCTCTGCTCAATTAGCAGAATTAAAAGCTCTCACAACTGCATGTCAGTTAGCAAAAGGACAAACTGCTAACATTTTTACAGATTCAGCGTATACTCATGGTGTATGTCATCTATTCGGAGCAGTGTGGAAACAAAGAGGTTTCAAAAAGAGTGATGGGACTCCCATCCAACATAGTGAACAAATAGGGCAATTGATGTCTGCTATGATGCTACCAAAATGACTAGCAATAATCAAATGTCAAGCACACAAGAAGGGAAATGACTGTCATTAAAGGAAATAATGCAGCAGATTTAGAAGCTAAAAAAGCTTCAAGGTGTCAAGTAGCAGTATTAGCACCTGTTGTACTTATCGAACCTCATCCTCAATTGGATGAAATTGTTCGAATTCAACAACAAGCAGGCCCCTATGAACAATCAATGTGGCAACAAAGGGGAGCTAAAAAAGACTCACAGGAGATCTGGCGTACACATGAAGGACACATTGTTGCACCTACTTCACTGTTGAATATTCTTATTACAGATGCACATGGTTTTGACCATTGTGCAAGGGGAGAAGTAGTAAGAAAAATTAAACAGCAAGGATATTGGTCTCCTTATTTATATGCAATGGTGGATTAATTTTTGTCCACATGTAAAATATGTGCTAAATACAATGTAAGAAAAGGCATAGTGATGTAACACCAATGAGCGGATGGTATTCAACCATCTGTTCCATATTAATGAATCCTGACCCTTTTGACACATTCTACACTCAAAGACCAGAACGTGAGTTAAAGAAAAAACAAGGACTTTCGTTTTACAACCCTCTTACAACATAACTCACCACCCTGGGCGCCGCCATGACGGCAACGTCCTGGCGTGGATGAGAGTTATAACACCTTGGAGACTATCCAGAGATGCGATATCGAACTTCAAAAGGGAAGACAAACACCCCCCCTTTTTGATCGCACATTCCAGTGAAACAGACGCACACACATTCATGAGACGCACATACATTCACAAACAGGCTCAAGCATCTTTGGCTAGCCCATGGACCTTTTTTTTTTTACTAAAACTACCTCTAAATGTATTTTAATGTCTCCCTTTTTGTGCTCAAATGTATGTATGCGGCATAGTGGAATATATGAATGTTACTGTGTGTTTAATGCAAACTTTATATGCATTTAGTTAAGAAGAACTCTGTATCTCTGTATACTGGATTGGTAAAATCATAGTTCTTAGTGTCTGTATAATCGTAAAAACACGACTGTAATGAATCTTGATAGCAAATTACAAAAAGATGCATTGTTTCAGAGGAACGATCTTGCTTAAGAAAAATGTTTAATTTTGTCATCGCCATAAATTAGACCAGTGGGCGGAGATCAGCAAACAAAGAAGATTTTTCCCGCCTTAGTTTGTTTACACTTCATTGGCTCATACTGTAAAATAGGTGTAAACCTAGATTTACGTAAAAGCTCAGGGGAACCTGTATTCTGGGCATTCCGCCAGAGAGAAAAGGGGGTTCCCAGCTTTGAAACCGGACTTCAAGAAGTTCTCCGTTTATTCTTCTTTACTTTTCGTTTCATTCTAGTTTTTCTTTATTGTCTTCCGATATTTGACTTCGTTCAATTGTCTTCACGAGCCAAACGAACTTAAGTCTAATCATCTTTTGGCAAAGTTTACCTTCGCGTTAACCATCGAGCTCACGCATCATCTGCTCTGGAAAGATCCGCGGTGAGGCCGCACGGACGGACAATTTGAGCACAGCTACGCACAAGAGCCAGATCAAAGCAAGTACTTTCTTATATTGCAACTAAAATTGCTGTTTAAGGTTGTCTAGGCTATTCCATGTTTGTGAAATTATTCAATGACTTGGGGTCTCTTGCAAAGTTAACTGTTTGAAATTGTCACGCTGAGATTGGTTCTCACTTTCACTTTCTCTCCCTCTCTCTCTCTCTCTCTTTATCTCTCTCTTTCTCATTTATCTCATTATTATTCTTGTTCGTTTACCTTGTTTAAATTGTATTTTCGTTTTGCTATATACTCATATTTACTCCGTGTGAATTGTAGTTATGTACTCTTTAGTCTGTTTTTATTAAATCCTATAATTTGCTTGAATTGAATTGTTTTATTGCTCATTGAGATCGAAGTCCCTGAATCGTGTGATCTACGCTACGAGCTTTGTTTTATATGAATTAATTTCAGTAATCTTAGTAGTACAGACACAGAAAATATTGTTTTTTCCTGATCAGAAGATTAATATTTCTTGGAGTTTGTAAGAAGAGTATTTTTATTGAATTTTGATAAGGAAGTCTAGCTTCCAGTTCGCTGGACGAACAGATTGTCTAGATTAACTTAAATTAATTCTAGTAAAGGTTACCTTTAAATGATTAAATATTCCCTCTTTGGGTAATTTAATATTTGTAAGCAATAAGCACATTATATTCATAGACTCATGAATATTCACTTCATTTGAGTTAATTATTCCCCAGAAAGTGATTGTTGCTACAGTGACACCAATAGGCCATATTCCAACACCTGAAGGCCCCTTTAAACATCTTGTATGCGATTATGTGGATATGATAAAGCGTGTACAAGGCAAAAGATACATGCTTGTTATCATAGACAGGTTTAGCAGATGGGTGGAGGCAGTACCATCCGCAGATCTAGGAGCAGGAACGGTAATTACATTTCTAACAAGAGAGGTAATTCCTAGATTTGGAATTCCATCAGAAATAAGTTCAGATAATGGGTCGGCATTCATACAAAAAACTGTGAAACAAGTGTTGCAACAATTAAGAATAAAACAGAGACTAGGATGCGTTTATAGACCTCAATCACAAGGGTCAGTGGAGAGGGTTAATGGAGTTATCAAGGCCAAAATAAACAAAATATGTGAAACCACTGAACTTAATTGGATTGATGCATTACCGCTCGCACTAATGAGCTATCGCATGCAAACTAAAAGGGACATGCACTTAACACCACATGAAATGCTTACGGGTCGACCCATGCCTCTGCCATATTGTAGAGGTCCCTATAAAGGGCCGCCTCTAGAACAATTACAAATGGAACTTCGCTCTTATATGAAGAAACTAACTGCCATACATAAAGCTATCTATTTACAGGAAAAAAGAAAAGAGCCCAGAGAGGAATCGGAGACTGCCTGTCCAGTTGCTCCAGGGGACCAAATTTATCTGAGGGTATTCCGGAGAAGGTGGAATGAGCCCAGGAGAGAAGGACCCTACACAGTGGTGAGAGCTACTCCAACAGCAGTCCAAGTGGAGGGAAGCACAACCTGGTATCATCTAAACCACTGTACTAGAGTTCCCACAGGAAAGGAAAACAGACAACCAGATATTCAGGAGAGAGCAATGAGGAAAAATCAGAGACACATGATGAAGTGCAAACTGACGAGAGCTCTTTCCTCCTGTCAGACAAAATGGAGAGGACAGAGAATAAGTCTGACAACATGTCTGAAGACCATTCTATGCCTAATGCATCTCATAATGCAGACTCAAACTCAACCAATAGAAAGCAACCTGACTTCCCTTCAATTGACTTTACAACCTTTGAACAAAAGTGACAATGTGATCAACTCAACAGAACCAATGATAATCAAAAATCGTAGAGACATTGATTATGATGTTCAAGGTGATGAAGACTTTAGTCAAATTGATGCATTATGGGATACAGCCCAAAATAATGAATGGTATAAATGGGCAGCCTTTACAGCTAAAGAAACAGGAAAAGAAAATTGCTTGCTGTGCTCCAAATCTCCGTTAAACAAAGTAATAGCCATACCAAATCCATATGACTACCGAAAATGCAAAAAAGCATGCCCAATTTAGGAGAAACTTTTGTCATTTAACAGATTTTACCAGGCCATATTGTATTGCTGAATGCCTAGGATTTTTAGGAAAAATCCTAAATTAACAGATTATTTCTTTAGACCACTCTGGGGATCCTGGTGTCAGTATTCAGATATCGGTCAAAATATAAAAATTTAAAAACAAAAAGTAGAGATTCCAAAATGATATAATATAGATTATAAACAAGAATATGAGTGTTTCCATAAACCAAAAGGAACCCAAGATGTGGGTAAATTCAAAGGAAGATGTGCTATTATTTGGTATATAGATAAGAAAAATTCTTGGAAA
This sequence comes from Carassius gibelio, assembly GCF_023724105.1. Classification (NCBI taxonomy): domain Eukaryota; kingdom Metazoa; phylum Chordata; class Actinopteri; order Cypriniformes; family Cyprinidae; genus Carassius; species Carassius gibelio. The sequence continues at coordinate 26,207,424 of NC_068403.1, read as the reverse complement.
TCAGGAGTTCCTTCTAGAGCTCCAGAACTTTTAGCATTCGGAACAACTAAAGGAAGTAAGATAGCACCTGAAAAATGTGAAAATCAAACTATAGCCTTACCTGCAATAGAAATTTATGAAGATCAATCAATCAATCAATCAATCACCTTTATTTATATAGCGCTTTAAACAAAATACATTGCGTCAAAGAACTGAACAACATTCATTTGAAAAAACAGTGTCTCAATAATGCAAAATGATAGTTAAGGCAGTTCATCATTGAATTTAGTGATGTCATCTCTGTTCAGTTAAATAGTGTCTGTGCATTTATTTGCAATCAAGTCAATGATATCGCTGTAGATGAAGTGACCCCAACTAAGCAAGCCAGAGGCGACAGCGGCAAGGAACCAAAACTCCATCGGTGACAGAATGGAGAAAAAAACCTTGGGAGAAACCAGGCTCAGTTGGGGGGGCCAGTTCTCCTCTGACCAGACGAAACCAGTAGTTCAATTCCAGGCTGCAGCAAAGTCAGATTGTGCAGAAGAATCATCTGTTTCCTGTGGTCTTGTCCTGGTGGTCCTCTGAGACAAGGTCTTTACAGGGCATCTGTATCTGGGGCTCTAGTTGTCCTGGTCTCTGCTGTCTTTCTGGGCAGTAGAGGTCCTTTCTAGGTGCTGATCCACCATCTGGTCTGGATACGTACTGGATCTGGGTGACTGAAGTGACCCTCTGATCTGGATACAGACTGGATCTGGTGGCCACGGTGACCTCGGAACAAGAGAGAAACAGACAAATATTAGCGTAGATGCCATTCTTCTAATGATGTAGAAGGTACATGTTATGTGAACTGTTTCCGGTTCCGGTTTACTTAATTAATGCAGCCTAAAAATCCTTTAACGGATTTGGATATTAAAAGCACATTAGTATGTTATGTGTAAGCCAGGTTAAAGAGATGGGTCTTTAATCTAGATTTAAACTGCAAGAGTGTGTCTGCCCTCCCGAACAATGTTAGGTAGGTTATTCCAGAGTTTAAAATCTATAAGTTGTTTGATAGGGAGCCAGTGCAGTGTTGACAGGACCGGGCTAACATGGTCATACTTCCTGGTTCTAGCAAGAACTCTTGCTGCTGCATTTTGGACTAGCTGTAGTTTGTTTACTAAGCGTGCAGAACAACCACCCAATAAAGCATTACAATAGTCTAACCTTGAAGTCATAAATGCATGGATTAACATTTCTGCATTTGACATTGAGAGCATAGGCCGTAATTTAGATATATTTTTGAGATGGAAAAATTCAGTTTTACAAATGCTAGAAACGTGGCTTTCTAAAGAAAGATTGTGATCAAGTAGCACACCTAGGTTCCTAACTGATGACGAAGAATTGACAGAGCAACCATCAAGTCTTAGACATTGTTCTAGGTTATTACAAGCAGAGTTTTTAGGCCCTATAATTAACACCTCGGTTTTTTTCTGAATTTAGCAGTAAGAAATTACTCGTCATTCAATTTTTTATATCGACTATGCATTCCATTAGTTTTCCAAATTGGTGTGTTTCACCGGGCCGTGAAGAAATATAGAGCTGAGTATCATCAGCATAACAGTGAAAGCTAACACCATGTTTCCTGATGATATCTCCCAAGGGTAATATATAAAGCGTGAAGAGTAGCGGCCCTAGTACTGAGCCTTGAGGTACTCCATACTGCACTTGTGATCGATATGATACATCTTCATTCACTGCTACGAACTGATGGCGGTCATATAAGTACGATTTAAACCATGCTAATGAACTTCCACTGATGCCAACAAAGTGTTCAAGTCTATGCAAAAGAATGCTGTGGTCAATTGTGTCAAATGCAGCACTAAGATCCAATGAAACTAATATAGAGATACACCCACGATCAGATGATAAGAGCAGATCATTTGTAACTCTAAGGAGAGCAGTCTCAGTACTATGATACGGTCTAAATCCTGACTGGAAATCCTCACATATACCATTTTTCTCTAAGAAGGAATATAATTGTGAAGATACCACCTTTTCTAGTATCTTGGACAGAAAAGGGAGATTCGAGATTGGTCTATAATTAACAAGTTCTTTGCGGTCTTTGAGGCTTAATAACAGCCAGTTTGAAGGTTTTGGGGACATATCCTGATCATAAAGATCAATCATTAATAATAGCAGATTTCTTTTGGATCTGTGGAGGTGAAATATTATTGCCTTCTTTACCAGTTGGATGGAAAGGTACATGTGTAAGAGTACGGTTACTTCAAGAAGTTAGCATGGCACAATGGGGAACAGAACAGAGCACGAACAAGGAAGACAATAGAACTAAAAGGGGATACGAGCCAGACCCCAATGTATATTTAGACTCAATTGGACAGCCAAGAGGAATTCCTAATAAATTCAAGGCAAGAAATGAAATAAAAGGAGGTTTTGAGTCAATCCTGGTTTGGATCACACCAAACAAAAATACAGAGTGGATTAATTATATTTATTATAATCAACAAAGATTAATTAATTATACTGATGAGGCGTTAACCTTATTAGGCGACCAAGTGCATGCAACAAGTAGAATGACATTGCAAAACAGACAGGCTCTTAATTGGCTCTTGGCAGACAAGGGAGGAGTTTGTGTTATGTTTGGAGATCAGTGTTGTACATTTATCCCAAATAACACCGCCCCTGGAGAAGCTTTCAGTGAAGTTATGACAAAAATTTAAAAAATTAAGAAATGAAATTACAGCAAATGCCGGAAGAGACCAACACATTTGGGATTGGATTGATGTGGAATTTGGAGCATGGGGAGCATGGTTTGTTAAACTAGGGATGTTTTTAGGAGTTGCCATATTAATAGGAGGATTATTATTTTGCTGTGTATTACCGTTATTAACATCATTAATCGTCAATGCTACTGTTAAGCAAATGGAAGTGATAAAAGTCCCGAATAATCAACAAAGGATCACTGAAAGGAGTCTGGAGGAATATTATGAAGGATGGCTAAACAAACTGAACTTAAATGAGCAAACTTTTGATGATAGTTCTATTGACTCTAATGAGGATGGTGAAGATGTCTAAAGGTGAACCATACCCTGGATATAAGTGCCAGTTTAACTTCGGCCCTGGGAGGCTCTCTACGATACATAAGGTATCTGAGCTGAAGATCAACTTTTATAATCTTGTGATATTCAATAATTGATGTAATGTATGTATTTTATGTCTTTTATAAATAACTGTGATAACCACAGTAAATGCTGAACCAATTGCACGCTCAAGCTTATAACATTGTGTACTATTAAAGAAGGAGTTAGGGAGACTGGATCTTTTACTCCCTCCTCATCAAAAAAGGAGATAAGATGTTTGGTCCAGTAATCCCTCAGAGTGGAATTTCATAATCTAGTCACTGGTGATAATACAATGTGACTTATTTAGTCACTAGGTAGTGTAACTAATATGACTGGATTATGGAGTAGCACTCTGGATAAGAACAATCAAATGTGAGACTTATTAAGTCTCAAAGGGGAGAATATGTGAATGTGAATCTAGCCATTTTTGTCTGCTAGTATTATTCTATTATATTCTATAGGTAATAGAAAGTTGCCTACGTGCTGGAATGTACAAAACTGATGAGAAACATATGGTCAGACATATATACAGGGCCTTTCTTTAGAATAAATCAAGCAGGGGGCCTCTCCTCTCTAGGGAGGTATTAAAATTGTAATCATAAAGAAAAGTTTGACTATGTGGAACCGCCCCATATAGTGTATATAAGAAAATACCAAATAACATTCGAGAGATCTCCTTGCAAAGACTCTCACTTTATTTTGCTTAAAATAAAGTCTTTTCTTCTGAGAGAAAAATCCCTGACTGAGTGTGATTCTTCTGAGAACTGGCAGACGACACTACACCAGTTTGTTGACATGACAAAGTTTTAAAAAAAAAAATTATTTACCCATTAGGCACAGCCAGACTTTTTGCCTTTATTAGTGTCAAAGATAGATGTGTTGATAGATGTGAAATTATCAACATATTCAATTCAAAACCCAGACAATGACTATGACTTGTTTAGAACAGATGTCAATAGAAGAGTGAGCACAAGTGAGACTCAGAATTATTATTTCTCTTTTCTATCACACTGTCTAGCCTATCCCAATAACCACATTTGGGGTCTTAGCCCCTTGAGTTTGTGCATATGTGGCAGGAAGTGCATGCAGATGTCTGTCCCAGCTCTTAAAAATGCCAAAGTTCAGTTCTCTAAATGCACACAAAACCCACACCACATCTATCAATTCTGTGGAACGCTATTTGAGGCTAAGCTTTTCCATTTATTAATCATGTTCAAGAAATCACTAATGCAGGCATGCGCCCAGAATTTTTTGATTAAACATAAAGTGTGCATAACTTCATTGGTACAGAGATGAGTGTATGTTTTGCAAAACAATTGCAATTGCTTTTTATCAGTTATATAAGAATAACCACAATTAAATTGTGTCATACAAAGGGACATTCAAGTCAGAGATGGAAGAAACAATAATAGAAAAGACGGCAAGGCAAAGTATGTTCAATTTGTGGAGTGAATGAAGGATGAGAGGAGCAAAATGTAGATGCAGAATATGGAGCTTTAAAATATGCACACAATTAAAGTTCATTTAATGTGTTAAGAGAACATAGACAGAAAAAGCCTGATTACCATTACATTAACTCTTTTTTAGCTTTTGTTAGACTATCTGTTATTGCATTTGTTATAGTAACTTTTTTAAAATGTTGCATGAGTTTATAATATTTTGATTTCTATTCAGATTTTATCAAACATGTTCTATCATTTATTTTGAATTTCACACATAGATTGAGTTAAATGATGAATTTTTCTCAAAGCATAGGCTTTTTTTTTGGGGGGGGGGGTACATATGTTGTTGAACATGTATGCTTGGTCATGGGTTAATAAATCATGTGTTTTGTTGTTGTTGTTGTTTGATCATTTTTAATAAATAATGGGATGACCCACTTTACCAGACCAAGGCATGCCAGACCATAAAAGAAATGAAATTTTTTGATCTCAGAATTTTTATTGGTATTAATGGTAATCAAACTGAAATATTAAAGGTGGACCTTGAGGTTAACTAAAATAATAAAGCAAAGAAAAGAAGTATAACAACAAAAACATTTAGGAATATAAATGACATTTTACAAAAAGTGGCTCACTTTGTTCCTCTAATGAAAAGTTAACCACTATTGTGGTTTTAATGCTAGCTTGTGCTTATTTGTGCAAAATACAGGAAATGCGTCATTAACTGTAGGTAGACAAGTACTCAAGTACTGATACCACAGGTGTTGTTATTACTTCCTACTTGACAAAAGCAAAAAAGATTCAGTGATCAATGAAGAGCAATGATAAAAACTTTAAGGATCTTGTAGAAGTTTGACTCTAAACAGACAACAGAATTTTGTGATTATTGTGTTTGTTTAATTTTTTTCTTAAAGTTTCAATTGCTGGAGCTCAAACAGTGAAAATGGATTCACTAACTGTAGAGGAACTTTCTTGCCCTGTGTGTCTTGAAATCTTTAAGGATCCTCTTCAATTGTCATGCAATCACAATGTCTGTAAAGAGTGTCTGCAACAGCTGTGGAGAACCAAGGAAACTCGGGAGTGTCCTGTCTGCGGGAGAACATCCTCAAAAAATCCTTCCTGTAATCTTGTGTTAAAAAACTTGTGCAAGTCATTCCTGAAGGAGAGAAATAAGAGGTGTTTAGCAGGGTCTGAAGAGATCTGCAGTTTACATGGTAAGAAACTCAAACTCGTCTGTCTGGAGGACAAACAGCCGGTGTGTTCAGTGTGCAGAAATACACAGAAATATGCCAATCAAACGTTCAGACCCATCAGTGAAGTTGTCCCATCATGTAAGGTAAGACAGGTTTACATGAGGATAAGTATAACTTATATTACAGAAAGAGTGTCTTATAGATTTTCACTTTGAATTTCAGGAGGAGCTCAATGCAGCACTGAAGTCCTTTCAAGAGAAACTTAAACAGAAAGAAAACCTTAAAAGAGAGTTTGAGAAAACAGTTCAACATATCAGGGTGAGGATTGATTCTACTGACACATTAAATCATTAAATTACTAAATTACTAAATATTGAATAGTTCAATTCAATTCAATTCAAGTTTATTTGTATAGCGCTTTTTACAATACAAATCGTTACAAAGCAACTTTACAGAAAATTACGTTTCTACAATATTTAGTAGTAGCTTATAAGTGGTGACTGTCAGTTTGTGCACGTTTGACAGGATTTTAAAATTAATACAAGCCGTAGTCTGCCAGACGATGAACATTATTAATATGATTCATTAATAATTATTATATGATTCAGTTGTACACTTGATTCAGTTGTACACTTGTAGCAATATTTGTTAGTTCTGTTTGTTGATTCAGGGTTAGCATCATCTGAGGTCCTCTGATGGTCAGCATCATCTCTTCTCAGGTGTTCTGGATCCAGACTGGAGCTTGTGTAAATCCTAGTTACATGGCAAAACATAGAAACAAATAGAGACATTGGCATAGCTGCTTATCCAACAAAGTAAAATTAGTTTAACCAAAGCTAATGAATAAGTATGCACATTTGATCAGATGCAGCTACACTCTAGAGATATCTTTAAGAGATACATTTATTTGAATGCTTGGCGAAAGAGATGCATTTTTAATCTAGATTTAAACAGAGAGAGTGTGTCTGAACCCCGAACATTATCAGGAAGGCTATTCCAGAGTTTGGGAGCCAAATGTGAGAAAGCTCTACCTCCTTTAGTGGACTTTGCTATCCTAGGAACTACCAAAAGTCCAGCGTTTTGTGACCTTAGGGAGCGTGATGGATTGTAACGTGGTAGAAGTCCTTATGAAAGGAAAATATATTTACCAATATATTTCTTAAAATATATTGTGATATATTGTAATATATTATTTTCCCTTTTTATTTTCTCATATTTTATATATTTGAACACATTTAATAATATATTGATGATACATATATTATATAATATATTGCAAAAAAATACAAATGATTGCCGCTTTCAATATATTGCAATATATTGGAAAAAATAAATATATATAAGAATATATGCCTAAAATATTACATGATATTTTCCAATATACTGCAATATATTTTTGTTTCATATGGGAGGCTAGTTAAGTATGCAGGAGCTAAACCATTTAGGGCCTTATAGGTAATTAATGATAATTTGTAACTGATATGGAACTTACTGGAACTGGAATAGGTAGCCAGTGCAGAGACTGTAAAATTGGGGTAATATGATTATATTTTCTTGACCTCGTAAGGACTCTAGCTGCTGCATTTTGGACTACCTCTAGCTTGTTTATTGAAGATGCAGGGCAACCACCTACAAGTGCATTACACTAGTCCAGTCTAGAGGTCATGAATGCATGAACTAGCTTTTCTGCATCAGAAACAGATAACATGTTTCGTAGCTTGGCAATGTTTCTAAGATGGAAGAATGCAGTTTTTGTAACATGGGAAATATGATTTTCAAAAGACAAATTGCGGTCTAATATAACAACCAGATTTTTGACTGTAGAGGAAGTAACAGTACATCCGTCTAGTTGCAGATTGTAATCTACAAGATTCTGTGTAGTGTTATTTGGTCCAATAATTAATATCTCTGTCTTATCCGAATTTAATTGGAGAAAATTATTTGTCATCCAATATTTTACATTTTTAACATACTCTGTTAGCTTAGATAATTGAGAAGTTTCATCTGGTCTCGCTGAGATACATAGCTGAGTATCATCAGCATAACAGTGGAAACTCTGTATTTTCCGTATTTTCTAATTATATTACCAAGAGGCAACATGTATATTGAAAATACAAGGGGACCTAGGACGGATCCTTATGGCACTCCATATTTTACTGATGATAAATGAGATGACACCCCATTTAAGTAAACAAAATGGTAGCGATCGGAAAGGTAGGGAGCCTGCCCTTGAATACCTGTATAGTTTTGTATTCGATCTATGAGTATGTCATGATCTATGGTGTCGAATGCAGCACTTAGATCAAGTAAGACTAGAAATGAGATGCAGCCTTGATCTAACGCAAGAAGCAGGTCATTTGTAATTTTAACAAGTGCAATTTCTGTGCTATGGTGGGGCCTAAAACCTGACTGAAATTCTTCATACAGATCATTTTTATGCAGGAAGGTGCTCAATTGAGCAGACACAACTTTTTCAAAAATTTTAGACATAAATGGAAGATTTGAAATAGGCCTGTAATTTGCCTGTACACTAGGATCTAGTTTTGGTTTCTTAATAAGAGGCTTAATAACCACCAGCTTGAATGGTTTTGGGATGTGACCTAAAGATAACGACGAGTTAATGATATTGAGAAGCGGTTCTTCGGCTACAGTTAACAACTCTTCAGTAATTTAGTGGGTACAGGATCTAATAAACATGTTGTTGGTTTAGATACAGTGATAAGTTTATTTAGTTCTTCCTGTCCTATGGTTGTAAAGCACCGCAGTTTATCTTTGGATGCGATGGATGAAACTGAAGTGTTAGATGCTGTAGAATCTACATTCGCTATTGTATTTCTAATGTTATCTATTTTTAGTGAAGAAATTCATAAAGTCATTACTATTAATTGATCGACCTGGGTATAAGCACAGTGAAACACATAAAAACAAGAAAAGACTGAATTGACCAATAATGTCTCAAGGATCATACTGTAGGTCCACAATTCTCAAATGTCTGTTTAATATGGAAAATGTGCCTTTTCATGCAGACATGGTTGCCACATTTTCGAAAGTTTGTTTTAAAACGATATTAATGACTTTTACAATATTACTTCAGAAAGTTAAAGTTGTAGTTAACTATCTAACATTTAGCAACTCATTCTTCATGCTGCTACAGAATTAGTTTAATCTTTGAGATGAACTGAATGTGATTTGATTTCAGTCTCAAGCTGAATACACAGAGCATCAGATTAAAGAGCGGTTTAAGAAGCTTCGTCAGTTTCTTAGAGATGAAGAAACATCTACAATTATTGCACTGAGGGAGGAAGAGGACCAGAAGAAGCAGAATATGAAGGAAAAGCTGGATGACATGAACAGACAAATCTCAGCTCTTTCACACACTATCAGAGATTTGGAGGAGACAATGAAGAGTAATGATGTCTGCTTTCTAAAGGTCTGAATTCAGATAATTTGTTGACTGATTCATTGATGAATGATGGACTTGTTGATGATAAATTGTATGTTTGTTCTGCAGAAGTTTCCAGTCACGATGGAAAGGTGAGTGATCTGCTGGTGTTTGTTTTCTCTGCTTCTTAAGCCAAAGCAACTGCAGTTCTGACTCTTGAATCTTCTTCCAGAGTCCAGATCTCACAGCCAGATCCACAGATGGCTTCTGGAGTTTTAATTGATCTGCCCCGTTATTTGGGCAACCTGCCATACAGAGTCTGGAAGAAAATGCTGAACTCTGTCCAAAAGAGTGAGTCTGGAAGCAATCTGTCCTGTTGCACACACACTGGAAATGATGCATGGGGGGAGACTGAAAGAATTAGCATTGATTTTTGCACAGTGAGAGGACGATGTCTGATGTCGAATTGACATAATTCATAATAATCTGTGTACACTTCACTCTTTATCATTATATGAGCATCATAATAAAAGCACCTGTTGGTTTTGTCTTATCAGCTCCAGTGACTCTGGATCCAAACACGGCTCATCCACATCTCATCCTGTCTAATGATCTGACGCGTGTCAGATACATTTGGGACGAACAACAGCTCCCTGATAATCAAGAGAGATTTGACATCTGTGAGTGTGTTCTGGGTTCAGAGGGTTTTAACTCAGGAATGCACTTCTGGGAAGTAGAGGTTGAAGAGAGTGAATGCTGGAGTCTTGGAGTAACTACAGCATTAAACCAAAGGAAAGGACGTGATTTCTGTAACTCGAATGTCTGGTGTGTGCAGTATGATCCATACAAACTGCTTGGGCCTGGTTTTCCTGTTAAACAGGAGCTTAAGTGTGTGAGAGTTGATCTGGACTATGACAGAGGAACAGTATCATTCTCTGATCCTGTAACTTACACACATATACACACATTCACAACCACCTTCCCTGACGTCATCTTTCCATTTTTTTGTAATCTTGATGAAGTTAAGTGTCTGAGGATTTTACCAGTTAAACTGTAAAAACAATCACTGAATCACTTAATAAATTTAAATGCATTTACTTGTGCCATCTTACATATTTACTATGTTAAAGTCTGAATTTTGCGAAAATTAATCTCAACACATTTTACAAAAGCGAGCGAGGAACAGTTATGTTGCCCTTTTCACAGCCTCTCACTGAGTGAAGACACTTCAATTTCTCAAACAATCCAATGTCTTACAACCAAGCTTTTTCTTCCTTTCTTATATTTGCTCTCTCTGCATCAGCTCATTCGTTGTGTTGATGGGGCACAGGTGTGACCACTCAGCCCGTGATGAGCAGGTGCAGGTGTGACTGCTCAGTTTTTAGGGTGACGCTAATGAGAGCTCGGGACACGTGTCCCTCTCCACCGCGGCGTACCTTTGTTCCGCTGGGGTCAGCTTTCGGCTTATGTATATCACCGGGTGTTCCTCACCGTCGTGGCCCCAACCTGGTGTAGGATGAGTCCGTCTGCAACAGGAAGGGGCAGTTGAAGTCAGGGGCTCAAAGGTGACGCTTCCGTCTCGGGGGACCACGGGACCTTCTCCGGCTGCCCCTTCCTGGTCAGGTCTGTCAGGGGAGAAGCTAAGGAGGAGAAGTTAGGGATAAAGCAGTGGTAGTACCCTGCCAACCCCAAAAAGGCTCATCCCTGCATCTTGGAGGTGGTCAGCGGCGTGGGGAGGATAGCTGCCACCTTCTCTTGTGGTCTAATGAGTCCGCAACCCACCTGGTACCCCAGGTACTTAGCGTCGGCGAGGGCCAGATGACACTTCCGAGGGTTGGCGGTCAGGCCAGCCTGGCGTAGTTCCAACAGCACCCTCTGCAACCCCTCGACATTGTCCCTCCAAGTCTCTGAATAAATGACGTCGTCGAGGTAGGCCGCCATATATGCTTCGTGCAGCCGGAGGAGGATATCCATCAAATGTTGGAAAGTTGCCCGGGCCCCATGTAGGCCGAAGGGAAGGACCCGGTACTGCCTGTAGCCACTTGGGGTAGAGAATGAGATGAACCGGACCCTTCCCAAATGGTCCAACAACTCATCGACACAGGGTATTGTGTAGCAGTCAAATTCAGAGACTTCGTTAAGGTGGCGGAAGGCGTTACAGAAGCAGAGGGTGCCGTCGGGCTTTGGAACCATGACGATGAAGCTGGACCATGGGCTGCATGATGGTTCAATTACCCCTAAGCTCAGTATTTCCTGTACCTCTTCCTCGATGGCGGGTCGCCGAGCCTCCGGGACACGGTAGGGCCACTGCCGGACAATGGTCCCCGGTGATGTGCGGACATCATGCGCCAAGATGTGGGTCCGCCCAGGCTGGAGGGAGAACTCATCCAGAAACTGATTGTCCAGGTGTTGCAGCTCCGACTTCTGGGCGGCGGAGAGTTGGGGGATCCATATCAACAACCACGGGAGTCAAGCTGGTGTAGGCAGAGAGCTGGGGCACAGTCCCGACCCAGCGCTCCAGAAGATTGATGTGGTAGAGCTGATCTGCTTTCCTTTTGCCTGGTTGCCGCACACTGTACGTAACGGGCCAATCTTTTCGGTGACAGTGTACAGTCCCTGCCAGGTGGCTACGAACTTGTAGGCAGCTGTGGGAACCAGAACGTGGTCTCCTCGCTGGAACTCCCGTGGTTGGGCTGCCCGGTTGTAGTGACACTGCTGCGCTTGTTGTGCCTTGACGAGGTGTTCCTGGACGATGGGCATGACTTGGTCGATCTGCTCCTGCATCTTACGCACGTGTTCCATGGGCAACGTCAAGCAGACCGCGGAGTTGTCGGCCGAAGAGCAGCTCAAATGGCGTAAAGCTGGTGGAGGCCTGAGGGATCTCTCGGATACCGAAGACAGTGTTGTGCCTGAACGCGTTCATTGAACGATAGTTCATGAACTCGTTCATATTTTGGGCGAACGTGAACTGAACGTGCTTTATTAATGCCTGATGAACGTTACTGTCAACTCGTTCATTCAAAACCCGGCTAAAACACACCGTAAACGGGTCTTAATATGTAGCGGAAAAACACCCAATCTGGCAACACCAGCCACCAGTGTCCCACCGCCGTCCGCCGCATGCGTGACGCCTCATCAAACCTCACCGACCTTGTCATAAACATCATAAAATTATTTTAAATGATCATACACCTTCTTGCTACATGCTGCTGTTGCCTCCGTGCTTTAAAAAAAAAAAAAAGCATGGAGGCGACAGCAGCATGTAGCAAGAAGGCGTATGATCATTTAAAATAATTTTATGATGTTTATGACAAGGTCGGTGAGAATGGGAGACAAAGCATTAAAGTAACAAGGGGGAAATGCTGTCCCCTCAATGCTAATGTAAACCCTGGTTGGATAAGGATTCAAAATTGGATATGAAGATATTGTCATTGTTAAAACTGATAAAATAATTGCTGTCTGTGATTCTATATGGGCTGTTGCAATAATTTTGAAAAATAATAGCTCACAGCAACATATGGAAAAAAAGAACTATGAACTATGTTCATCTTTGGAACTGTGTGAACTTAGTTCAAAATTTTGTAGTTTGAACGATGAACTGAACTAGTTCATTTTAAAATTTGTGAATTGAACTTTGAACTAGTTCATGTAGAAAGTGAACTTTCCCAACACTGACCGAAGAGCAGTGTGGGTCCTTGCTCTCCCGTGCGCAGTGGGGCTGGCGGTCACACACTGCTCTCTGTAGAAACACATAGAGTAAGGAATTAGCCAAGTCTTGTAGAGACATCGCTCACCTCTGCGTTCGTTTGCTGGGTTTAAATAACCAGAGCTTGATGGGGTGCAGGTGTGGCCTCTCAGCCTGTGATGAGCAGGTACAGGTGTGACTGCTCAATTTCCACGGCGATGCTGACGAGATCAATATATCTGTGAAACTTGTGTTAACACATGTAAGATAGATTTTTGTTGTTTATTGGGTTAAATAGAGAAAATAAAGTATAAGTGCCATCTAGTGTATATGTTGTGTGAATTACAAGTATATAATATTCACCACTGTTTTCATAAAAATATATATAAAAATCAAATGTATTTACCCATTAGGCACAGCCAGACTTTTTGCATTTAATGATGTATATACTAATTTAAATGTTTTTGTAATTAAAAAAAAATAATATATTATTGAGAGATTAATATTTTATTTTCACATAATTTTTTCTACTGAAACTGATCTGTTATGCACTAAAAATGTTTCAATGTAGATTACCCTGTTTACCCTATGTATTAAATTATTTCATTATGTATTTTACAATTTAGATGTTTCTACATTTATTCACTTTTGATTAATTTGGTCCTCAATATATAGGTTTTTCTGTAAAATATTTTATGACATTGAATTCAACTATTAGAATTAAGAAGTGAAATAATAATATCTTATTTGAAAAAGATAATAATTTATATAGCATAATCTAATACTTTATCATGTATTATGTATTAAGATCTGCTATATGTATCCCCAACTTCTGTTTGACTTCTTGCTAAAGCATTGTATTTAATTTTTTTTATTCTGATAATTATTAGTTTTATAAAAACTAATCTTATTCACGGCAAGGGCTTTACATATTTTACACTTGTCACCTTATGAATTTTTGCTGATCAAATTGTTATCCGATTGGATATAACTGTTCCAGTTACACTTGGCCACGTAAATGTGTTTCTGCAAAACGAATATAAATATGATCTCAAACACACATTTAAAAAGAGTGGCTCACTTTACCTGCATTTACTCTAAAAAAAGTTCTGCACTCTTGTGGCCTTCATGCCCAATTGGGCCAAATGCAGGAAATACGTCATATACTCTATATAGACAAGTGCTCAATTGCAAAGAGAACAGGGTGAGGTTATTTTTTTTTTATAAATTTTTTTTCTAATATTTCGATTCCTGAAGCACAGACAGTGCAAATGGATTCACAAACTGTAAAGGAACTTTCTTGCCCTATGTGTCTTGAAATCTTTAAGGATCCTCTTCAATTATCATGCAATCATAATGTCTGTAAAGAGTGTCTGCAACAGCTGTGGAGAACCAAGGAAACTCGGGAGTGTCCTGTCTGCGGGGGAACATCCTCAAAAAATCCTTCCTGTAATCTTGTGTTAAAAAACTTGTGCAAGTCATTCCTGAAGGAGAGAAATAAGAGGTGTTTAGCAGGGTCTGAAGAGATCTGCAGTTTACATGGTAAGAAACTCAAACTCGTCTGTCTGGAGGACAAACAGCCTGTGTGTTCAGTGTGCAGCCAGAAATATGCCAATCAAACGTTCAGACCCATCAGTGAAGTTGTCCCATCATATAAGGTAAGACAGGTTTACATGAGGATAAGTATTACTTATATTACAGAAAGAGTGTCTTATAGATTTTCACTTTAAATTTCAGGAGGAGCTCAATGCAGCACTGAAGTCCTTTCAAGAGAAACTTAAACAGAAAGAAAACCTTAAAAGAGAGTTTGAGAAAACAGTTCAACATATCAGGGTGAGGATTGATTCTACTGACACATTTCAAGACTAAATAATGAACAGTTTAATTTATTTGTCAGAAGAAAAAATAATTTAAATAAAAAATATTCAAAATACACCAAATATTTTTATTTGGTGTATTTTTTATTATTCTCTGGTTGTAAGTGGCTTTGGATAAAAGTGTCTGCTAAATGAATAAATGTAAATGTAAACATGTAGGACTAGATAAAAGGAAACATATTAGGCTAAAGGGGGTCAGGAAATTTAGAGAGTTGAAATAGAAGCTATTTTTGTGAAACTATAAGAATTGAAATTATGATATGATTAGCAGAGGCAACATAACTTTTTTTTTATTTTTGTATTTTACTTATTATTAGTGGTGCTTGCCATAGGCAAATATTATTATTATTTTACGGGGGTTTGGAGTCTGTATGGGTTTGTTCTACCTCATTTAGGGGTGGGTGATATAATAAAAATTTACCACATTTTATTTTAGAAAGATCAAGATTTTATCCAGATTTTTTCTCATGTTGGTTTTTCTATTTTGCAAGCTGTTTGAGCATCACAGCCAAACTAATTTCCCTTTTATAAAGCCTTTTAAGGTAACAAAATATGAAAAAGTGTGGCAGATATTTAGGCCAAAGTGCATGGGTAAAGATAAAAATCTTTGTCATTATTTTATCTTTGTTATTAAAAAAATAGAACAAATATACAAATTAAAAAAACAGATATTATACAAATAAAGTTACAAATTATTACAAATTGCAAATTATTTTCAGGTACAAGAGATGTATTTAGCAGGAGCATTAAAAACATTGAATGAACAAATATAAAAATAAAACACTACACTGATTCCTATTAAAGCAACTGAATTAAAGTTTTTCAGGCAAGAGTATTGAGTGATTTTTCTCTGTGTGTTTGGTGTTTTATTAACATTAAAGGAATAATTCACCTAAAAATTTAAATATTGAAGAAAAAAATCTGAATGAGTTTCCTTCTTCTGCTAAACATAAACACTATTTTGAAGAAGGTGGAAAACCAAACAGTTGCTGGTTCACAGTGACTTCCAGAGTATTTTTCCCCCTACTATCATAAGTTATAAGTTAATGTGGACCAGCAACTGGTTATCAGCTTCTTCAAATAATCTTCTTTGTGTGCAGCACAAGAAAGAAATTAATATACTGAAGGTTTGGGACAACATGTGAGTGAATAAACAATGACAGAAATTACATTTTAGGATGAATTATCCCTTTTATTACAGTCGTCAGCATGTCGACTGTTTATTTCAGTTGTTTATTTCAGTACATGTATCCGTTTATTTCAGTTTTTTACTTTCACTGTAGACATATCCAACTGAGTCTATACATAAACCATGTGTTTTGACAGTATTAGCACAAAACATAACTTAGTAATCAGGTACAGTTTGAAGGGCTTTTTCGTTTTCGTGCTGCGCTTTGATGGTGCTCAGAAAGACCGCACGTCTGAATTAAAGCAGATGCAAAAAAAAAAAAAACTGAATTTGTCCCGCTGAGTTAACTCTGATGTTAATGTATGTCACAGTATATTGATTCCGCTGGGCCAGAACTGCAGCTGATAGAATATGTGCAGCAGCACAATGCAACAATATTTCTTCGAAAGCAGATAGTGGAGACAATTTTAATGTCCACAACCAAAAATATTATCATCCTATCCTCAGCAGAAATTGAGGACAGGGGGCAGACCGGACCGCTAGGGCACTTTAGCGTTGGACCTCAAAGTCGCAGGGGCTAAGACCACCTAAAATTACATTTATTTGAAAGCAATTGTGAGAGCACTATTATGAGTAAATTAGTCCTGCCTGTCTGTGCAGTGTCCCTCTACTTATACTGAAGCTGTGGATTTTGATTACTTCAAAACACAAATAAATTTTCGCTATAACTTTTCTGTTTCCAAGCATTTTATTGAAAAATCAGGGCAGCGTGTGTGTGATCCGTTATGTGTCTGTATGTGAGTGCGTGCACTCCTTGTAAGTAAAACTTGTTTAGAACGGCTTACGTCATTCATTTTGCTATTGATTGAGCAGTAATGGAGCCCTCTTAGAGCGAGCGGAAACCAGAATCCTCTGACTTTCCGACAAAACCTGTTTCAGTCAAAATCAGGCTGTTCAGCTCTCAATGCACTTCGATCCCATACGCTGCTTTGGGTGGCAAATGGGGTGGCAAAACTAATTTTCCCTTGTGGATACGCCACTGCTTTAAAGCTCTGCCAGGTAAACATTTCATTAGTGTTCTTTTCTCACATGATGCACTTTTTCTGAGCACGTACGACCAAAGCACGTGCACTGTCAAACAGCGCCAAACTGGATTTTTGTTGGGTCAGACCCATCTGCTAGCGATGGAAAAATATACACAAAACAATCACCATTTACATTTTAATTTATCATCAGAGGGACAGATCATTTCTCAAGGGAGGCAGGACTTATCCTAGGGGAGGCACTGCCTCCCCCTAGACACGCCCCTGTTACCAGCACTCATAACATCAGCACAGAATCAGTTCAGAATCAATCTCTAAAGCCCCTTTCACACTGCCATTCCGGCAAATACAGGGGTAAAGTGTTCCTGTAATTGTTCCCTGGTGGCTAGATTTGGCACTTTCACACTGCCAGTGATGACCTGGTATATGTGCGTGCTTTCACACACAGCCCTTGAAGATCCCGTAACGACACGTGACATCAGCGCGTGATGTGTAATGTACGAGTCGACAACGCTTGGCACGTTATACTTTAACTGAAGCAAGCAAACGATCTCGGCGTCAGCGCGGAAAGTGAGGAACTAACTGATCTCTGCTTCATTACAGTTTGCACATATTTTTTCGTCGCGAATGTTGATCTTCCTTCAAAACAGCCGGTAAAAGAATCGCGCGATAACGCGCGTCATCACTTCGTTACGGAATTAGATCTGGCTTTTGTTCACACAGCACTCGTTCCGGATCGATTACCGCAATGTTACTAGGTCCCCGACCCGGGTTCAATTCGGTAATCAATTCCGGGACGTGGTTGCTTTCACACAGAAGGCGACCAGGCAATGTTACGGGAATATTGCGGGTCCGACGTGCAGTGTGAAAGGGGCTTAAATGAACCAGTTTGGTACAGACGCGCTGTGTGTCAGCAGTGGCAGTATGGCGATTTTTGTTCACTTATAGTAAAGTGCTTCTTTTGATCGAGCATCTGCCTGAAATTTACGTGATGAACAGGTTGTGCATTTATCATATTTTCATCAAATTTAGTATGGAAATTAAAAAAAAAGTTATTTTAAACACTTTTTAAAAGTTAAGGTGCTATACTTACAAAACTGTAATTTTGTGAAGAGAAATATCAGTATTTTCACCCTACAGACACAGACCATCTATTACAATACTGCTTCAGAAAGTTAAAGTTTTAGTTAACTAACTAACATTTAGCAACTCATT
The DNA here is from genome assembly GCF_023724105.1 of Carassius gibelio. Taxonomy (NCBI): domain Eukaryota; kingdom Metazoa; phylum Chordata; class Actinopteri; order Cypriniformes; family Cyprinidae; genus Carassius; species Carassius gibelio. The sequence goes on along the minus strand of NC_068403.1, from coordinate 26,189,360 downwards.
CTTCATGCTGCTACAGAATTAGTTTAATCTTTGAGATGAATTGACTGTGGTTTGATTTCAGTCTCAAGCTGAATACACAGAGTATCAGATTAAAGAGCAGTTTAAGAAGCTTCGTCAGTTTCTTAGAGATGAAGAAAAATCTACAATTATTGCACTGAGGGAGGAAGAGGACCAGAAGAAGCAGAACATGAAGGAAAAGCTGGATGACATGAACAGACAAATCTCAGCTCTTTCACACACTATCAGAGATTTGGAGGAGACAATGAAGAGTAATGATGTCTGCTTTCTAAAGGTCTGAATTCAGATAATTTGTTGACTGATTCATTGATGATTGATGAACTTGTTGATGATAAATTGTATGTTCGTTCTGCAGAAGTTTCCAGTCACTATGGAAAGGTGAGTGATCTGCTGGTGTTTGTTTTCTCTGCTTCTTAAGCCAAAGCCACTCCAGTTCTGACCCATGAATGTTCTTCCAGAGTCCAGATCTCACAGCCAGATCCACAGATGCCTTCTGGAGTTTTAATTTATGTGCCCCGTTACTTGGGTAACCTGCCATACAGAGTCTGGAAGAAAATGCTGAACTCTGTCCAAAAGAGTAAGTCTGGAAACAATCTGTACTGTTGCACACACACTGGAAATGATGCAGGGGTCATTAACTGGCAAAGGTGGATGGTCACAATCACTGCGTCACATGTCCGGGCATCAAGCATGCTGAGTTGGTGTGTTTGGATGAGTCATGCACGCACTGGGGGAAGATGACCATTTCTGAGTTGCAATCGAGACCTGGTACTTTGGTTAGTAGCCTGGGTGGTCTGAGGGTTATGGTGAGGTTTTCCCATCCAAAGAACAAACCTTCCAGGGCACCTCACATGCTCTGTGACCAGTGGAGTTGCCCGGGGAATGTGGTGGAGCTAATTGGAGTATACCAGCCATATCCTTAGGTGCACCTCCCGATTCTTCCTGGAGATGTACGAGGAGCTTATTAGATTGGATGGCACCTTTTACTGCCAGAAACAGGCCCAGTATCTCCACCCTCGACTCACTATCCTCCAAGGTGGGGCAACCAAGGGGTACATGGGGGTCCAGGCCTCCACCTAGCCTGGCAGCAAGCATAAAGGTAGGAAGTTCAGGGTTGGGTGACCCAGAGATGGAGAAGACAACTCTACAGGTGGTTTGTACAGGCTATGTGTAGCACACTTCAAATTGCAAAGTAAAAAAAAGTTTCAGACAGTTTTTCTGTGATGTGGTAAGGTTGGGGGGTGTTTGGAGGAGGTGGAGGAGGTGATATGGCCCATGTTTCAGGTGGTAGGGGGTTTGTGTGGGGTTTCAGAGGAGGGTGGGGTGATTTGAGTTCAGGGCTCTCAAAGCCTGGGGAAAAAAGCTGTTGAGCATTCTGGCGGAGCTGGTTCTGATGCTCTGGAACACTCTTCCTGATGGTGGGAGATGGAAGAGACTGTGGGAGGGATAGGTGGGGTCCTTCACAATACTGTTGGCTTAGTTGGAGCATCGTGTAAGGAAAATGTCCTGGGTGGAGAGGAGGGGGGCACCAATGATCTTTGCAGCTGTGTTCACTGTCCACTGGAGGGTCTTGTGGTCTCACTACAGTTCCCTACAGTGATGCAGCTTGTCAGCATGCTCTCAATGGTACCCCTGAAGATGGGTGGAGGGAGACTTGCTCTTTTCAGCCGGCAGAGAAAGTGTAGGTGCTGTTGTGCCTTCTTGGAGAGTGACATGGTATTGGTGGTCCAGGTGAGAGACTCTGTTATGTGCACCCCCAGGAATTTAGTCGAGCTGTCGATGGTCAAGTAAAGTCAAGTCTGCTTTATTGTTAATTCATCCACATGTACAGCATATACATACAGGGAACTGAAATTGCATCACTCTCAGACTCTTGGTGCACACCAGTAACACTAACAGTAGAACATAAAGATACAGATAGATACAGATTAAATATAAAATACAACTATAAAAATAAGTAGGGCTGTGCAAAAAATCAAATGCGATTTTCATGCGCATCTCGTCAGTAATGGGGCTCCTAGTATATATCCAGCACGTGCGTTCAGATCAGGATTGCCAGGTTTTCAAAACAAAACCTGCTCAATTGCTTCTCGAAACTATAAAATAAAATAGAAATTTTTTGGCGGGTTGCCTTGGTATTATTCGTATTTTATGGGCTAAACATCATGTTATTGGGACTGGGGTCGCTTCGACCCGCGAGCATGAAAAACAACCACAGACTTAGCAACACTGGTTGGCCTTTACCACACAGAGCTGTAGTTCATTGACAATCTACACAAAATCGATTTCAAAATCACAGGGGATTAATTGCCGATTTTGAAAGCGATTTTGTGTAGATTGTCAGTGAACTACAGCTCTGTGTAGTAAATGCCGCTCCACCGGAACCAGTGTTGCCAAGTTTGTGGTTGTTTTTCATGTCGGAGGGTTAAAGTGTCCCCAATCCCAATAACATGATATTTAGCCCCTAAAAGCCAAAGTGTACAGAGGCAACCCTGCCAAAAACATGTATTTTAACCTGGAAACGTGGCTGGACTAGCAACCCTGATCTGAACGCAAGTGTTGGAGATATACTACTTATTACAGGGGCGCCTTTACTGATGAGATGTGCATGAAAATTGCATTCAAGTTTTTGCACAGCCCTACAGATAAGGACATGTAAAAAAATATATAAAGTTATGGGATTATTGTATTGAATGCTGAGCTGTCGATGTCGATGTCGAAGTCGATGAACAGCTTTCTAACATAGGAGTCTTTATCCTCTAGGTGAGTAAGAGCCAGGTGGAGGGTGGACGGTTTGCAAACTGGAGCGGATTGAGTGTGTTGGGGAGGCTGGTTTTGATGTTTTGCATAACTAACCTCTCAAAGCACTTCATCATGAGTCAGCACTTTGGGAAGGTAGTCATTTAGACAGGATACAGGTGATTTCTTTGGTACCAGTATGATTGCTTTGGATTTGAGATGTGGGGCTCAGTGAGGTGATGAAGATATCTGTTAGGACACCTGTCAGCTGGGCAGCATGCAGCTGAAGTCTTTCAGTACATGGACAGGTATGTTGTAAGTACCCATAGCATTGCATGGGTTAATCCTACATAGGGTCTATCTTAATTTTGCCTGGTGTCCCCAAATTCAGGGGCATCCAGTGCCCCTAAGTGAAGGCTGGCAATGCTCATGTCTTGTGCCACCCCAGGAGGTAGCAGATACCATCACTTCAGCACGAGCACCATCTACTAGCCACGCTTATGCCTTGAAGTAGAACCTGTTCATCAAGTGGTTTTCATCTCAATGAGAGGACCCCCGAAGGTGCTTGATCAGAGCCGTGATTTCCTTCCTGCAGCATGGGTGGGAGTGAAGGCTCCCTCCACCCTCAAAGTATGTGCTGCTGCAATTTCTGCTTATCATGCCCCATAAGAGGCAAGGCAGTAGGGAAACACAAAATGCTCATTAGGTTCCTCAGGGGGGTGGGAAGTTTAAATCCTCGTCGCCTTACCTCCATACCCTCTTTGGATTTGGCTCTGGTGCCTAGAGCGCTTCAGAATGTCCCATTCAAGCCTTTGCAATCAGCAGAACTAAATATTCTAGCTATGAAAACTTTGCTACTGGTTGCTTTGGCCTTTATCAGGATGGTAAGTGACCGGCTGACTCCAGTGTAATTTTAAACTCTCATACTGGCTACATACCTGGTCCCTGAATAAAGTGGTAGGAACCAGGTGGTGCACCTGTAAGTGTTGCCCCTGGAAGAGGCAGACCCAGCTCTAGCTTTGCTCTGATCCTGTCCATGCTCTGCAACTGTACATGGACTGAAGGCAAAGCTTCAGGACCACATAGCAGTACTGTCTGTCATGGAGGCCAGTAGAAGGGTGAAGGCTGTCTCTAAGCAGAGGATGTCCCACTGGATAGTTTGATCCCATCACCTTGGCTTACCAAGCTCAATGAATGCCTTGCCCACTCAGGTTACTAGCTCACTGGGAACCACCCAACACTTTTGCTAAATTCTCAGCCTTCATGTTGAGCCGGTCTCTTCCTTTGTTCTAACTTCAAATGGGTAGAAGCACCAAGAGGCCCAGCTTAGGGTCGGCTTGCATCATAGTAAGTGTTAATTTTGCTCCAGAGAGTTGCTGGTTGGGCAGACCATTTTGAGTTCCTCCATTACCTTCAGCAGCCAGACATGGTGGAACACCCAGCACCAGGCCTTCATTTGCTGTATTCCTGAAAACCAGTGTTAGGCTGGGTGGCCATGTGTAGTGACCCTAAATGGATTCCATATGTGTATTCTTACATTGTATAGTTTCTAAGCCTGTGCCTTCTGCAAAGATGTAGCCTCCTCTCTAACTAAGTCTGAGCCACCCCAGAGATTTCCATATGCAGTAAGTCTTCCACACGCAGTAAGTCCATATGTGTAAATTCCACTTAGAACCTCCGTTCTGAGGATGTGGCTTCCGCAGTGTTCCTTTCCAGGGTGATGAGCACACACTTTCCCAGTGTTATCCAAGCCTCACCAAGTCCTATTTTCTGCCCTAATAGGCATTGATTTATCATTCTTAAGGACACTGTAAGGGCAGCATCAGTGGTGTTTTGGTAGGGATTCCCAATTCATCAGTACATTGAAAGTGACCGACTGAAAGGGAGCGCCTCGGTTACCCCTCATTTTCTGAAGGAGGGAACAGATAGATACATCATGTCCCATCACCACAGTTTCTGGGTCACTATTAATACCTACATAGCAGGGCATTGCAGTCAGATGCAATTGTTGCATGCCAATGTGCATTGGCTCATTTAGTTTTCATTCCAAGTAGATTTGTCTCTCTGGCGAGATTCCCAATTTGTCAATCACAGACATTATGTCTCCATTCCCTTCTTCAGGGAACAAGGGTTACACAAGTAACTGAGATGAAAGTGAAAGTGACGTGACATACAGCCAAGTATGGTGACCCATAATTTGTGCTCTGCATTTAACCCATCCAAAGTGCACACACATAGCAGTGAACACACACACACCATGAACACACACCCTGAGTAGTGGGCTGCAGCACCTGGGGAGCAGTTGGGGGTTCAGTCACGGGAGAGAGCGCTGTACATTTACCCCACCAACAGTCCCTGCCGGCCTGAGACTTAAACTCGCAACCTATGGATTACTAGTCCAAATCTCTTACCATTAGGCCACAACTTCCCCTTACTGTGTTACTGATGTTACAGTGATACATATCCACAAAACAGCTTAAGGCTAAAAGTAGCTCCTAACTCTCTGATTTAGAAGAAAATCTTAAAAAAACAAAAAATAACTCCACATGAAGTGGCGAAATCACTCAGTCCGTGACGGACAAATCATTAACAGCTGGTCTGTGTGGTAATATAGTACATTAGGCAGGACATCCATATGCTCACCTAAGATTCATCGACCTCAAATATGATTTATCATATGAGATATGTACAGTATGTAGTTGCAAATTTACATGGCAGCTCAATCTAATGTTAACCTTGAAAAAAGTTAGCATGTTTGTGCAGAGTTTGGAAGCTGAACAGTAGCGCGCTTTATCTACTGCTGAAAAGATGGAGGCACTGCTGCGATCATTTTAAAATACTTCTTAAAATACTTCATAATTTTGGACATACAGATAAGAGTAATGAATCTTTTGTATCTGTAAAGACTGTGTGCACTCAGAATAGCAACAAAAAGTTGCACTTTTGCAAAATAATGAAAGTAAACATGATGTGCTTTCTGCCATCTTGGACTCTGTGAACTTGAGCATGTCACTTTGAAACTCTGTGTATGCTTGCCTTATTACAGACATGAAAAATATGTCTATAGAGAATGAAATGAACCAATTCAAACAGAAAACAAATATTCTCACATTATGAAATCTGCATGAAACATGCATACAGGTGCTGCAGAGATGAGTCACTGTTGCAGACTTCATCTCTTAAACCGAAAACAGAAAGCACTAGTGTAACAATAAATTACAACATTACAATAAATTAAAATGTTAATGCAGTGTACTTGCTTTATTTCCTTAACAAGTTCATAGTTATCATATTTGACAGTGCGCTGAGGCAAGCCTTTTTGCATGCGCTTGAGCACTTTTTACTCTATGTAGGCAATTAAAGGCTCATTATTATGATATATATGGTTTATTAATAAAACTGCGACTAATAGTTGACTAATGCTTACAATGTACGACTTCTAGTAGACCAGACAGTCCTAATGCATATTGACTAATTGTTTTGAAAATTAGCTGAATTATATAGCCTACTTGTTTAATAAGTAACACTTGGCCTGCATTCTAAAATCTTTTATTGAATATTGCAACATAATATTGCGCTCTGCATTATTTCTATGAATAAATCTCTGACAGAGACTATCAGCCTATCACTGTGTATAGTTAATAAGAATGCTGACATCATGCATAGCAACAAGGTCAACCCCGCCCTTACTCTTAACTTAAAACTTAAAACTAAAAGAGAACTCTTAGTGGTAAGATAAAATGTTTTGTGAAAACAGGCCCTGATCTCTACAGTTATGTTTAAATGCTTGTATTTGTCAGTATCAGGCCCTATCCACACAAACACAGTTATTTTTAAAACCGCAGCTTTTTCTACACGGTCTGGCCATTCGTCCACACAAAAAGCAAATCCAGGTCACTGAAGAAAAAAAAAAAAAACAATCCCTGCCAGGGGGAAGATTTTCAAAAACTCTGGTCACAGTGCTATTGTGTAGACAGTGTTTTTGGTTTGTGATGTCGGAGCCTGCCGTGTTATCACCACCTAATGGAAACTTTTTCAGGCTTCTGATTGGCCAACATGGCTTTACAGTTACCAGTAATTCTTAGCATGTGTTTTCATATTCATGTGGATGGAGATATTTTTTTTAAATCAGAAAGAAGGATAACTCTGTTTATAAAAATACCTGTCTAGGTGTGGACATGGCCTCAGTTGACATCAGATGCAAATCTGAAATTTCTCAAGCACATATTTACTATAGCAACACTGACAGCGATCAGAGGAAAATGTCTGATGTGCTTGATCAATAGGATGAGTGTCATTATTAATAATAATCTGTGATCGGTTCATTTTTTTATCATTATATGAGTATCAGAATAAAAGCACCTATTGATTTTGTCTCATCAGCTCCAGTGACTCTGGATCCAAACACGGCTCATCCACATCTCATCCTGTCTAATGATCTGACCAGTGTGAAATACATCTCGGACAAACAACAGCTTCCTGATAATCAAGAGAGATTTGACATCTGTGGTTGTGTTCTGGGTTCAGAGGGTTTTAACTCAGGAATGCACTTCTGGGAAGTGGAGGTTGAAGAGAGTGAATGCTGGAGTCTTGGAGTAACTACAGAATTAAACAAAAGGAAGGACCTTGGTTTATTTATGGCTGATGTCTGGTGTGTGCAGTATGATCCATACAGACTGCTTGGGCCTGGTTTTCCTGTTAAACAGGAACTTAAGTGTGTGAGAGTTGATCTGGACTATGACGGAGGAACAGTATCATTCTCTGATCCTGTAACTGACACACATATACACACATTCACAACCACCTTCACTGACGTCATCTTTCCATTTTTCTGTAATCTTGATGAACATAACTGTCTTCGAATTTTACCAGTTAAACTGTAAAAGCAGAAAATCAATGAAGCATAATTTGGGTCATATGTATAAAGCTGCTCAGAGTAAAATAATATTCTAGAGGGTCTTGGAATATTGTAATCTTAAGTTATTCAGAGTTTAACAAGTGATATGATACGGTCTAATCATTTATTAAATTTGAATGAATTGTTTTAAACTCTTTTACTGTGAAAATCTAAATGTTAATAAAACCTTTCAAATCAATGATGAAGATAATCAACCATTAATTTCTTTATTATTACTTGGAATTCACTTTACAGTAGTCAAGTAAGTAATCATGTGCATCCAGCAGCATGCTGTATAAATCCCAGTAACAGTGAAAATCGTACTCAGTTACTTAACGTAACCTAAGTTCCCTGAGATGCTAATATGGGGGGGGGGGGAAATTCTCCTGAACTATAGCCTTTTTTCATTCATGCAGTGAAACAGCGCATCCAGTGGTTCGTGCAGTAAATTTAAAAACTAACCAATGGCTAGGCAGTGGAGCTGCACGAGCCTAAGGTGACGAAGCCCGCCAAGCCTGCCAAAGCCCGCCAGAATGGGCGGGGCGATCTGACTATATAACAAGCGTTCAGCAAAGGATTGTCAGGTTACTTTGACTGAAGCAATAACTGAGTCTTGCAGCTACATAGCATGGCTAGCAACAAAGTACTCACTCCTGTATTTCAGGGAACCGAGTTTACGCTAAGTAAATGAGTACATTTCCTTTGCCTTCTGTACTGCATCTTGCCAGAAGCATATGGGAACACATTACAATCACGCCATCCTATGAATGTAGTGGAACGATTAAGATTTCAAACTTCCATAAGCAATCTATTGCAATAGAGAAGTTAACGATAATCTAAGGCTAAGATGAGTTAAACCCCTGTGGTCACACCTGGCCTGGTTAATCGTTCCAATTTACTCCTGCTACTTCGACACCCAGGGGCCAAGAGGTGATAGGTGAACTGATGCAAGGGGAAGTCATGGCCTAATGGTTAGAGAGTCGGACTCCCAATTGAAAGGTTGTGAGTTCGAGTCCTGGGCCGGCAGGAATTGTGGGTGGGGGGAGTGCATGTACAGTTCTCTCTTTACCTTCAATACCATGACTTTAGGTGCCCTTGAGCAAGGCACTGAACCCCCAACTGCTCCCTGGGCGCCGCAGTAAAAATGGCTGCCCACTGCTCCGGGTGTGTGTTCAGAGTGTGTGTGTGTGTGTGTTCACATTACGCAGCACGTGTCACACTGAGACTTCCAGGATATATAACATTGCAAATGTAGATGGCGAGGCCAAGCAGGCAGCCTCACAAATATCTGCAATGGACACATCACTGGACTATGCCCAAGACGAGACAATGCCTCTAGGTGAGCAGGTCCGTACTCCAATAAGGTCATTGAAGGCCCAAGGAAGTGTACGCCAGCGAGATGGAGTCTACTATCCATCTAGGGAGTCTTTGCTTCGTGACCAGGGCAGAGAGCTCTGACGGGGCAGAGCAGAGATAGCTCTCTATCCTCTTAAGCCCTATTTGGACGGGACTAGTTTTACAGGGGGTCGTTAGAAAAATCTGCGTTTCACAGACGTACTTGGTGATTTTAATCCCGTCCGAATCTGCCACGTCTGTGTTTTTCTCACACAACCTCTGTGATAATTCCAGAGCAAATTACTTACTGTTTTTCAGCAAACTCAGTGATCCTGTGAGAAAACTGATCCCGTCCGAATGCGAATGTCTGGGATTGCCGGTGATATTTTTTTTCACAACGCGTTTCCTTTTGTTTTTGGCCAGCGTGAATTACTGTAGATACTCTTACCGCGCGCATGTTTGATATATTTGCTTACCGCCAAATAAATAATAATAATAAAATCAAGAGCAAGATCAAGTAAACGGTTAATACCGGCTATTGTAATATCAGCATCAGGTAAGATTACTCACGTTCATTTATGTACTCAGTTATATAATGTTTTAATTACATTTCACTAGCTAGGACCACGCCACAAACCAGCTATGCAACTGTAGAAGAGTAGAAAGAGGATGAAGGGGTCGAGGGAATGGGATGATGGTCAGGTTGATCAGGGAATCTTGAATTGATGGCTCAGGGAGACTCAGGGTGGGGGTACCGTCTCTAGCGTATATTTAGGCCAGACAATGAGGACCCTGATACAACCTGATAGAAATATAATGTGGGATAAGGTTGGTTGAATGGATGAGAAAAGGAGGGAAGGGTGGGTTCTCGAGAACAAGACTAGCAGAGTGGTGTGAGGTGGCCCGGTATATATGGAGGTTTGGAAGTCAGGTGATTGTTTGAGGCGTGGCCCTGCTCCTGAACTTTAGTTAACCTCACTTAACCCCATTTAATACAAAAATAAATAAATAAAAAAGGAAAACAAGTTAAACTAAAGGAACCACACATTAACATGGTTTTGTTATACTAGCCATTTAGTATTTATTGTGTAATAATACTAAGGCAATCATTCTGAATGAATGCAATGCACGCATACAGAGCGCGCAGTCTCTGTGACGCCCAGATGCACAAAACAGACCCTCCCACCTCTGTAATAAACACGGAGATGTTAGTCCTGTCCGAATTGGTACATGAAAATAGCAGACGTCAGGTGGTAAGAATCAAAACTCAAACGTAGTTTAGAAAACTAGTCCCGTCCGAACAGTGCTTTAGAGGGAAGAAGTATGGAGAGCATAATAACCTGTGCTCTGAACTAGGGCTGTGCGATTAATCGAAATCGTCATAAAATCATGATTTGAGCATGCACGATTCCACCTGTCATTCTAGTGGCCACGCCCTTAATTATGCAGAAGTTTAAGGCTTAATACAATTTTGTCATGATTCTGCCTTCATGTCCTGATTTTCCTCTAGTCTTGAGGCAGGATCATGACAGGCCCGTGTTTTGTGTACAAGCACAAGGCCTTGTCTTTGGGCCATGTGCTTGTGTTGTCTTGTTTCCCTTGCCCCGCCCCCTTGTTATCCTAGTCTTGGTCATTATTGCTTTACCTGTGTCACCTGTTGTGTTATGATTAGTCTCCCTACTTATATCCCCTTGTGTTCACTGTCCTGTGCGGTTCATTGTTATTGTTACACTTTGTTACTCATTGTTGCGCTCAGAAGAAGACGTTGTGAGTCCTGTGATTGTTTTTCTGTAGTTAGTGTTGTTGTGTTAAGAGTCTTTGTTTATCGTGTCAACCTAGTCTTGTTAAGTCATTTAGTCTCTGCTCTAGTCATTGTTTTCCCCCTCGTGGGTTTTGTTTTCCCCTTTTGTCTACAATAAATCCTGTGTTTTGTGCATCCTGTCTGCGATTGAGTTCATCCCTACCCTCCACATAACAGAATGAACCGCCAAACAAAGAGCTCAGCAGACAGGATGTCCACTGAGCTTCAGCGTCAATTGGAGTTCCGCCAGCAATGCTGGTTGTCGTCCCCCACTGACAAGAGGAGGGTTTGCCCTCCACTATCGTCCCAGGGTGAGTGGATCCTGAGAGACTATTCCCGGCTATGGGAGAGTTTCTCCCAGGAGGAGCCGCAGGTTTCCCCATCGAGGTCACCACCTTCTGCCCAGCTACCAGTGATCCCAGAGGGTCGTCTCCTGGCCGTTGCGACACAGGGGGATCAGGCACATCCCTCCCCGAATCCTGAGGCACCTCCCACACCCATCAGTCTCCCCAAGAAGCTAGGGAGACGGTTTTCGTGGGAATCTGCCTCGGAATCCTCGGCGTTAGAATCAGCCCTGCCTGAGACCGAACTTCCCCAACCAGTCTCAGACCCAGCTGTGACCTCTGCAACGCGGCCAAGGAGAAAGAGGAGGAAGAAGGGGTCTTCCGGTCCTGCGTCTCTGTCTCCCCTGAGTCCGCGATGCCTCCCCAACCCGCAGCCGCAGTGAGCGCGGACCCCGAGCCAGCTGCGGTGAGCGCGGACCCTGTATATACCAAGTATATTTGTTCCGCCTAAATAAAGATCGCTTCATCCCAACTTCTTCCTCATCAGCATTTCCCACGTTTTCACAGCAGCTTTATCAAGAACAGGATTGCTCTGTGGTAAGTGATGTGGGTCAAAGACAAGGAGTAGAAGAAGAGAGTAGTTGAATCAGTAAAGTGCTTAATAGGGACTCACAATGGAGGCAGGCATTTAAATCTAACCTAATGTGTGCGTTCCCCTCAATTTTTTGGTCAAGTCAAATGTGTTCATAGAGGTTTCTATGGGCCAATGCGAATAAAAAAAAAAAAAAAAAGATACGATATTGTCGGACCTGACATTTTATACTTATCCAAAACAAGATGTGATATGCATGGCCGTACACAGGCTTTGGAGGGATGACTATTTTTAAAGCTTACACTATTTATTGTATCAAAATGTACTATATTTAAAGGTGAATAATTTTATCAGTTGTTTATTGCAACAATACATAACT